>NC_069738.1:14952534-15270034 GCF_027358585.1 Pangasianodon hypophthalmus
AGTGTTAGTGTATGTGTGTGTGTGTAAACTCTGGCTGTATATTAACTGAGAAAAGAATCCCATTAAAAACACTTTCTTAAAACCTGCAAGACTTTTGTAAATCTGGTGAGAATTATCGTTTGGTTCGACAAAATCATTTCCACATTTAACTTTTATGGAGTCGATGTTGGAGTTGAGGCAGATTACACTGTCTTACAGTTGAATTTGGTCGCTTCCAATATGGCGGATGTGTTGATGTATCACACGAGCTAACGAGAGCGGCTAATGTGGCATCTACTGATACCGTGGCCAGAGAAAATACTGCTTTCTGATTGGCTGGCAGATGTGCATTATTTTCTTATATCAGGACACGACAATGAGTTTGTTATGATGAAGCAGCACGTGCACATTTACTTCATAGTCCATCTTATTTAAAGACATGTTACGTGTGATATTGTACGCTTTGAGGAACTCACGTGTTTCCAGGCTCTGGAAATCACACATGTTAAATTCATTAATTAAGTTGTGACAGGCCCCGCCCACTCTGTGCTTCCGCTTCCTTTTCCTGAAGATCCTGGGGTGAGTGAGAGAGAAAGAACAAACAGATGTAGACAGACAGAGAGGGAGAAGATGTTTGCTGAATAAATTACACACACACACACACACACACACACACACACACCTGATGGGGGTCTCCTTATAGGAGATCTGTCGAACCGCGTGGTCATCAGGATTATAGTACCCCTTTGAGCTTAGTCTGGGACTGCGGCGCGACATCTCTGCAGGATGAGAGGAGAGAAACAGAAGAACTTAGCGCAGTTCCTGTAAACTGAAACACTGAGAAAGCTAAAATACATCAACATTATCGCACAAACAGCCTTGACGTATTATTATTCACTTTATCGCCATGTCATTTATGTGAAGTCATTTAAATCTTTTTTTTATTTTGTAAAATAGCAGGAATACGTTATTTACAAATTTCATTTCCAGCTTTTCACTACAAATCCACCTTTAAAACTTTGGGAGGCGGAGCCTAGGGGCCAAAAACAGTACCAGACTGCACTAAGAAATAACATGGTTATAAAATGGCTCCATATTACACAGCATTCAGCTCACACTCTGCTCAAGTCTGTAGATTGAAGGGAGTCACACTGTGGCCTAAACCACATCAGCTGCCAATATGTAAAGGTGTAATCAGTGATTTTGGTAGAAGTTCGCTAAAACTGACTGTTTTAAACCTCAAGAGCCAAAAAAGCAGCTGCTCTGTGCAACATTCCCTCAACAAAGCCACGACTCGAAACACAGAACGTCTGAATACGATTAGTTTGTGGATTTGTGATCAAATACTGATGACCAAATTATAGCTGAGTTTATCAGGATAACTTTTTAATCAGGATTGCTAATGGCATTCAGGATCTATCCAGGATATAAACTGACTCTAGACAATTCAAAATAAAGCAGATTAGAAATCTTTAGAGAGACAGTGTTACTGAAAGCCCTAGAGGATAGAGTCCACTACACAGGCACTGGTTCACACTCACACAGCTAACAGGAAGTAGATTAAAGCAAATTCTACATACTGTTGTCTTGAATCACTGCTTTCTGGTTGCTTTGAAACACTGAGATACTCGCACTCTCTGGGTTTGTGAAATTGTGAACTACGGAATGAGCAGTAGCTGTGAGCCACGCCTCTGTGATGTCATAATGATTTCCAGTAATAATGACATTACATGGGGGGGTTCTATTGGGGGGGTCTGAGGGGGGTCTATTGGGGGGGGTCTATTGGGGGGGGTCTATTGGGGGGGTCTGAGGGGGGTCTATTGGGGGGGGTCTATTGGGGGGGGTCTATGGGGGGGGGAGCTTAGTGTCAGTGGGAAATCAGTAATTTAATGTTGGCTGATCAGAGATGTTTTAACACTGAGAGAACACTTACTACACATTCATTATTTAATTAAACTGCTGGGCACAACAAGCACACTATATATATATAGGATTATATAATTTTATTTATTTATTTCAAAATAAAACTAAAAATAAAACTACTTATTTCTTGATATATGTACAGTCATGGAAAAATGAAAGTACACCCTCCTTCAATTCTTTGTTTTTATTTATCAGGGCCTATATAACAATTGTGTGGTCCTCAACAACTTCTATGAACAAATAACCTCAGGTGACAACAAAAAAATATGTAGTCATTTTCCCCCAAGAAGTAAACCAACATTCAAAAAACAAGTCACATATATATATAACTCACTGTCTTCTTTCATAGGAACACCTGTGCACCTGCTCATTCATGCAGTTATCTAATCAGCCAATCACGTGGCAGCAGCATAATGCATAAATCCTGCAGATACAGGTCACGAGCTTCAGTTAATGTTCACATCATACCAAATCTGAATGAAGAAAAAGTGTGATCTCTGTGACTTTGACCATCATCGCATGGCTGTTGCTGTGAGAAGGGCTGTGTTGAATATTTCAGAAATTGCTGATCTCCTGAGATTTTCACAAAATTAAACCATACACCCTAAACACTAACCATACCCCCTAAACACTAATCCATACCCCCTAAACACTAACCATACAGCCTAAACACTAACCATACCCCCTAAACACTAATCCATACCCCCTAAACACTAATCCATACCCCCTAAACACTAACCATACCCCCTAAACACTAATCATACAGCCTAAACACTAACCATATCCCCTAAACACTAATCATACCCCCTAAACACTAACTATACCCCCTAAACACTAACCATACCCCCTAAACACTAATCCATACCCCCTAAACACTAATCCATACCCCCTAAACACTAACTATACCCCCTAAACACTAATCCATACACCCTAAACACTAATCCATACCCCCTAAACACTAATCCATACCCCCTAAACACTAATCCATACCCCCTAAACACTAACCATACCCCCTAAACACTAACTATACCCCCTAAACACTAATCCATACACCCTAAACACTAATCCATACACCCTAAACACTAATCCATACCCCCTAAACACTAATCCATACCCCCTAAACACTAACTATACCCCCTAAACACTAATCCATACCCCCTAAACACTAATCCATACCCCCTAAACACTAACTATACCCCCTAAACACTAATCCATACCCCCTAAACACTAATCCATACCCCCTAAACACTAACTATACCCCCTAAACACTAATCCATACCCCCTAAACACTAATCCATACCCCCTAAACACTAACTGTACCCCCTAAACACTAACTATACCCCCTAAACACTAACTATACCCCCTAAACACTAATCCATACCCCCTAAACACTAACTATACCCCCTAAACACTAACTATACCCCCTAAACACTAATCCATACCCCCTAAACACTAATCCATACCCCCTAAACACTAACTGTACCCCCTAAACACTAACTATACCCCCTAAACACTAATCCATACACCATAAACTCTGCACACTAAACACAGCACCCTACACCCTAAACACTAAACTCAATTCAATTTTATTTTATTTGTATACATCTTTTAATAATGGACATTGTCACAAAGCAGCTTTACAGAAATAAATACATTCAAATTAAATTAAATCAAAGTAAATTGTAAATGTGTGAATTTATCCCTGATGAGTGAGTCAGAGGTGACGGTGAGACAGTGAGGAAAAACTCCTTGAGATGATATGAGGAAGAAACATTGAGAGGAACCAGACTCAAAAGGGAACCATCCTCATCTGGGTGACACCCGATAGTGCGATTATAAATAAATCCTTTCATAACTGTGTACTACATGGACAAATAGTGCAAATGTGTAACCAGTAAATTCATTACAGTTTCCACATGAAGTCTGTTTTGTTGAGCTTCTCCACTGTTCACTGATGGAGACCTCAGTAAAAAAATGCTTGCGGCAACCGCAGCCCCAAAGCCACTACAGTACAACTCCCCATATGAACCGCAGTCCAAAGCCATCTCCACAGTCCCCAAGTGGCACCATCCCCAGCAATACCAATGATCTTCAGGCTGTCCATGTGGGGCCTGCAGTAGTGAGCGATCTCCAACCGATGAGAACTTCAACCAGAAGCAGGGCATCAGGCAGGTCCGGAGAGCAGAAGGGGTCAGGATCACTGATAAACACTAAACCCTACACCCTAAACATTAAACCACATACCATAAACTCTAAGTCCTACTTCCTGAACCCTAAACCACCTAAACCATGTACACCTGTATGGACGTCTTCCACCAAACTGTTACCATAAAGTTTAAAGCACACACTTGTATAGAACGTCTCTGTGTGTTGTAGCTTTACAGTTTCCCTTCACTGGAACTAAGAGGCTGAAACCTGTTCCAGCATGACAATGCCCCTGTGCACAAAGCGAGCTCCATGAAGACATGGTGTGTGAAGGTTGGAGTGGAAGAACTCGAGTGTCCTGCACAGAGCCCTGAACTCAACCCCACTGAACACCTTTGGGATGAACTGGAACACCGACTGAACCCCAGACCTCCTCGACATCCCAACATCAGCGCCTGACCTCACTAATGCTCTTGTAGCTGAATGAACACAAATCCCCACAGCCACGCTCCAACATCTAGTGGAAAGCTTCCCAGAAGAGTGGAGCTCATTATAACAGGAATGGGATGTTCAACAAGGACATATGGGTGTGATGGTCAGGGGTGCACAAACTTTTGGCCAAATAGTGTAGAATTCCATATTAAGTAAGGTCTAGATGAAAATTCTCTTAATTAGTTCATCTTAAATGTATTTTCGAGGAAGCAGAATGGAGGAAGTTTAGACCACCATACTCCACAGTATCAGTAACAGCAGACTCTTTAACATCATGCCTGTCATGTTATGATAAAGTCGCAGGGTTTGCGTACGTTATAACCGAAGCTTCATAAAGTGTTTTTGCGCATGCGCGGTACAGATCAGGCACCATCATCATCATCATCATCCTCGCTACCTGATCCGCGTCCACGCGTGCGCAGATAGGGTAACCAACCACAGGCAGACGTGCCACATGACGTGGCAAAGAGGGGCGGAAGTGCTTGTTTGTGTTTTGGTTCTAAAAGGGAAGTAGAGCGAGATAGAGCAGAAAACAGAGGACGTGTTCAGGGCTGGTGAAATTATTATCCACTCACTGTAATATTCCAGAGAAACACGCACTTATCCCGACGTGCCTGTGTCAGAAGTCGGTGTCCTCGAACCGTCGACTGGGCTCCAGGTAAAAGAAGTCATGGTGTTTGAGACAGGTGTCGCAGTTCAGTGCGTCAGTGTAGCCTGTTAGCCTGTTAGCCACAGCGGCAGTAAATAACAGGCCAAGTGCAGTGGTCGTGCTCCTGAGAGTACAGCTACACAGCATGTGTGTGAAAGGCTGCTGTTACAGCTGTACTGTCTGTATTTACTCAGGATTGTGTCCAGCTGCAGCTAGCTAGCACACTGCACAGTAAAGCTAGTTTCTCCTAGTGAATGTGGAAACATCTGGACCAGCTCCAGGTGTCCAGGCTGGGTCTGTGCTCTCTGTACATCTACAGTAGTTATTAGTGCACTGAGCCAGCAAGTCCTCAGGGTGAACTTGAAAAAAGTGGCCTGGGTTCATGGGAAGATGATAAGTATCTGACTGTGCTACGGTTCCTGTGTCAGCGACAGCGAAAAGGATTATTATTAACCTAAACATTAACACTGTGAACAGAGAGGCACAGCCACTTCCTCACATCACCCTGAGCCGCAGCGTGTGTCCGGTCCGATTCCTCAGAGTCCTGTTCTTGCCTGGGTGTGGTGTTCGGCTCTTCCAGTCCATCTGCTCAAGGTTCAGCGTCCTGAGATGCTTTTCTGCTCACCACGGTTGTAAAGAGTGATTATATGAGATACTGTAGACTTCCTGTCAGCTTGAACCAGTCTGATGATCCTCCTCTGATCTCTTTAAGCAGCAAGGCCTTTCAGCCCACAGAACTGTCACTCTGTGGATGTTTTTAGTTTTTCGCACCATTCTGTGTAATCTCTAGAGACTGTTGTGGATGAAAATCCCAGGAGATCAGCAGTTTCTGAAACACTCAAACCAGTCACTGAGATCACATCTGTTTTCATATTGATTTTTAAGTCACATGTGGGTAACTACAAATAATAACTCCTGAACCAGACACCCTGAGGAACTTTCTGGAAGGCTTTCTAGCGTATATGTGGATATGTCCGTGCACTTATCAGCAATATCATGACTGCACTTTCTTTGCCATGAACTTTTATATGTTACAGTACATTTGTATTCTATGTAGAACATTTCTTATTTTTATTAATTCCCTGGAATAAGCAGACTTGTTATTGAGCAAGCTGTTAAAGAGGACACCGCGTGTGTTGGATCATACCCTGCATAAGTTGATACCATGGTTGCAACCTAATTATATCTTATTTACTGAAGCAAGCTGAACATGCAGGAGAATGAGAACAGGCTCTCTGTAGAAGATAATTTGATAGAGCTTCTTACTCAGCATGACTGTGCTGATATGTAGGCTGATTCTAAACAACTGTCCTGTTGTTGAAAGGACATGGAGCGAAACGCTAAATAGATTAAGCCTAGTGGCTCAGACGCTGTGGACTGTGATGCGTAAGCAGAAATATGTAGAAACTGATAGTAACTGGTGACAGCCCATGACAGATCTTGCTTGGTTTGAAAGTGTAAGGCTTGAGCCTGACTTTACCCGAAGCGGTACGAGTGTGAGAGACAGGCCAGTGCTTAAAATGTGAACGCAGCAGCACAGAGCATTCAGCATGGTGCTTGTATTACATAAAATGTTGAAGAATGAAACAAGAAGAATGAAACATCTTATCAGTCTGTTGGGTTTCTCCCCGTTCATGTAAATAGGAACTGGGTCTCGAGTGACGGAAAATGACCGTCTAGGAGCATTGCCAAGATGGCCAAAGAGTGCTCCGACTTTACTACAAGCACTTCTGCTTTACTCACACTGAGCACTAGGTGACTGAACTGTAAAGCTCAGCTTGGTGTGTATTTATGGAATTTTCTGTGAATTTGCAGGATGTTTAATTGGCTGTGCAGCTTGTATATGTGCACTAGGGGGCAGAGTTAAATCTCAACCCAGAAAGTACAGAAGAACCAAAAGCCGAGCATTTCAGTGGATTAAAGAGAATAGACAGAGGCAGCGAAGTGTATTTGTGGTAATATTTAAAATTTGTTGCCTTCATTCTTGCATCTCCTCATACCCTACCAAGGTTTTCTTGTCTCCCCCCAAGGATTTATCACTTCCTGTTTTTCTAATGTGTAGATGATGGATTATATAAGTGCTTATAACGTCACAGGCCTCTGCCAAACTCATCCCCAATCTAATTCATTTTGCTATGCTTATCCATAAAACTCCTTTTTTTGCATTTCACTGTAGATGAAGATAAATGTATAAATCAGTTTAGAGGTAGACTCAGGACTCGGGTACTGAAAGCTGATAGTTTGTCTGTTAGCTCTGATTAGGCTTGTGTGATGTAGATTTTTTTTTCCTGATCTTGATTTTGCATTTAAAAATATAAATAAACGATTTGATCATCCCGAACTGTTAGCTTAAGGACAGGAATGTGAGCATTTCCACCATTTCAGGTTTAGCGAGTGTAGAGGAGGTGCAGTAATATTACCAGCTGTGCAGTCGGGAAAACTCAGCGGTAGATTTTATTTCACATTAATGAACTTATTCTCCATTTTCCCTGACCTTTTCCAGGTTCCAGTTTAGTTGTGGTGAAAAAGACTGCTCTTTTGGTGTATTTTTAAACGATAACTTGTACAAGTGTAATCCGATGTTTTGAGAGGTGGCAGGTCTGGTAAAGTAATATAATCAGCTATAAATGTCCCTGGATACGGTGACAGTGTGGTATCGTGTAGGGGCGATAATATCGTTATATTGCACAAGCCTACCACTGATGTCATTTGCATAACAATAAGTATGATTTACACTTATTAAACATTTAGGTTTAATCTCGATGTATAAGAGGAGTAAGTCTGGGTAAGTTGCGTCAGATCCGTGCAACCGCATGAAGAGGAATGAAACAGGTCCAGACTCCTGGGCTACCTGAAAGTGCTCATTTCTCTATTTTCAGAAGCCGTGTAGGTCGTCCTGTAACAGTGCAGTGTGAGTGCGCCCGAAGGAGAAGGGGACATTAACAGCTGTCATGGTCAATCGGGTAGTGGCGACTCGGCCCAGCGGGCCCAACGCGGGCAGTAAGATCTGCCAGTTTAAACTGGTGCTGCTGGGAGAGTCTGCAGTGGGCAAGTCAAGTCTCGTGCTGCGCTTTGTCAAGGGCCAGTTCCATGAGTTTCAGGAGAGCACAATAGGAGGTAAGTGACAGTGTGTGTGCGTGTGAGAGAGTGTGCGTGCGTGTGAGAGTGTATATGTGAGCGCGTGCGCATATGTGTGTTTACACGTATGGGCCTGTGTGTGTGTGTGTTCACACGTATGGGCGGGTGTGTGTGTGTGTGTGTGTGTGTGTGTGTGTGTGAGAGAGATGGAGATGTGCAACTTCATGTAAATGTTATGGCGGCTTCTTCACGCAGAACATGTCAAAGCACAGAAGTGTAAAATGTCCCATGGTGCATATCATCCCCATCATTTGAAATATTTAAGGTGGCACCGTCTCATAATACAACAGACAAATTCTCAGGAGTTTATATATCCATTTTCAGACGTATATTTACTTATGCACTTGCTTGTAATTATTTGTTAGCCCATTGATTTTCACTGTTTTTTTTCTCAAACCCTGTTCACCTATTTGGTCCAGATCAGCACATTATTGTAGCTGCTATGTTGTGCGTCACACAGCGTTTTGTGTTATGAACTGCCCAAATGATACTGACAGGTTGATGTCACGTGAGCTGTCTACATTCACCGAAAAGCAGAAGTTGAGACAGCTCTGAAAAAACTATGATGCCATGTTGGCATTTATAGAAATGTTTGGTGTGAAGAAGCTTATCGAATGGATGAAAGGCAATCTTTGTCATGATTTATCAGAAAATAAAAATAATCATATCTCCTTGACCTGCTCATCTTCTGTGAAGGTGAAAAGTTTGTTATGGCAACTGAATAGCCAGGTAACCGTCTGAGGTGCCAGCATTCGAATGCTGAAATCACTTGTTTGCTATGCGTTATGCCCTTTGTCCAAGTCAGGGAAAAGTTATGAAAACGGCAGGGTTTAATGATTATTTTATTCTGTCATGGTGTAAGAGCATGTTGTTTTGACTGCTCTACAAGTGCATCATCACTGTATGACGATGTGATAAAACTTATTAATCCAGTGAGGTTTGAAAGGATAAAATATTGAGAAGACATTCTGCTGTGGGTTCATTATTTCTGTCACCACATTAAAGACATTTTCTAATCTCCTAGCCTTTAAAGATGCAATATTTGATATTTTTATTGCTTACTTGTACCTGGAAGATAGTAGAACTTGATAAAAATGCATAAAGCTGTAGCCTTAGCAAAAGTGTATTAAGTCATTGTGTATTAAAAAAAACCCTACATTGTCCTCACCTGGGATTGGGCATTGGGATTTTAGATTTTTGAGTCAGCCTGATTTTTAAGTTTTTCCATTCATCTTAAAAGTAGATTTGTATACTGACCCCTGTCTCTGGTCATTACCGGTCCCAGCGGCCTTCCTGACGCAAACAGTGTGCCTGGATGACACAACAGTGAAGTTTGAGATTTGGGACACAGCCGGACAGGAGCGCTACCACAGCCTGGCCCCGATGTACTACAGAGGAGCCCAGGCTGCCATCGTGGTCTACGATATCACTAATGAAGTGAGTGTGTCGAATTATTGCCGGTTTTCAGGATAAAAATGTTGGGTGAGTATGTGCGTTTCCGAACTAAATGATGTCTGCAAACTTAATAATGTGTGCATTAAGCAGCCATTTGTGTCCGTGTTCTCTCAGGACTTTAACTAACAACACCACAATTCTCTCTACTAACAAACAAATCTAGAAAAACTGTCTCTTAGGTGCTCACTGAAATACTCACTGGGAAACTCCTAGGCTTTTTCAGGTGACAGTTCTGCCTGGCTCTGCTAAGCTGTCTTGCTATCTGAAGTTGTCAGTGTTGGTTTTTATGGTGTTAATGTTGTCTGGAGGAAAAAAGCTGTAACTTTAGACCCCTGTGGTGTTTCTAAACAAAAAGTGAAGTGTGTGCAGCCTGGCTGCAAAAAGACCCGATTTAGCAACCTGAGTGAAGAATTTTACTGAGGAATCAGATTGACGTTCAAATGTTTTCCACTTATTATGGATTAGCACTAAAAGGCGGGGTGGTGTTCAGCTAAACTAACATTTCAAACAGTGACTCTAGATCAGGGGCTAAACGATGCTAAGCGGTGTGCTGTAGCCTGCGATGGCCGGACGTATATACACATCTCATAGAAACTCCATGTGTTTATATTAGAGAGAAACTGGAGGCGCTCAAGTCTCTTGATAATTACAGCTTTGTTGTTTGTTGACCTGTTTAAAACTTTACGATTACAGCATCGAGGGCGTGGTGGCACTGAAAGCCGAGGTGCTGCGCAGCCAGATGCCATGAATTCATTCGTTAGCCGAACAAAGCCAGTTAGCTAATCATGTCCATTATAGGCAACTCCTCAGTAAGAACATGACCTAACTATCTATTCAATTCAATTCAATTTTATTTGTATAGCGCTTTTAATAATGGACATTGTCACAAAGCAGCTTTACAGAAATAAATACACTCAAATTAAATTAAATCAAAATAAATTGTAAATGTGTGAATTAATCCCTGATGAGTGAGCCAGAGGTGACGGTGGTGAGGAAAAACTCCTTGAGATGATATGAGGAAGAAACCTTGAGAGGAACCAGACTCAAAAGGGAACCATCCTCATCTGGGTGACACCCAATAGTGCGATTATAAATCACTCCCTTCTATAACTGCAGTACAGCATGTACTATGTACGTGGACACAGAGTGCAATGGTGCAACCAGTAAATTCATCACAGTTTTCACATGAAGTCTGTTAAACCTGTCCACTGATGGAGACCTGAATGCAAAACTGCTCACGGCAACCGCAGCCCCAAAGCCACCTCAGTACAGCTCCCCATATGAGATCTAGTGTTAGCTAGCTAGTTTCTTGCTGTAGATTAATGGCAAGCTAATTAGGTTGGTTAAGTTAGGCATGCTGGCTTACTAGCAAGTTAAACCTGTTAAATTCTAAGTTAGTTCACTAACAAATTCTGACTTGCTCTTAAAATCCCTATGGTCTCCTGCTATGATTCTGCACCCAGGAGGCGTGGCTCTGAAGGACTGAGGTCTGAAGGTCAAAAGGACGTTTCTCACTCAGGGGTCTGTAGAAGGAGTCTGCACTACATTACAATGCAAAAGAATATGCATTAAAAAGACTCAGAATAATTGAGTTCTCGTGGGTTCTTTAGATGGCGAATGGTTCTAGCTTTCTAAACAGCTTTCTACTTGAAAACCTCGGCTTGTGAGGTTCCTGGATACAACCTTTACTGATTAATTAACATTCATTGATATTTAAGAATAACATACAGGTACTTAAACATATTTTTTTCATTAATTTATATTCATTAATTAAATTGTTGGATTTTCATATACTCAAATGTTGATTCAAATCTGGTATTTTTCTCATATTTACAACAATCTCTCTCTCTCTCCCTCTCTCTCTCTGTTTAATCTGAACACAATTTATGAGATTAGATATTAGGTATTAATTCCCTTGTTTTTTTGCTGTATAGGAGTCATTTGCAAGAGCAAAGAACTGGGTAAAAGAGCTTCAGAGGCAGGCCAGTCCAAACATCGTCATTGCTCTGTCTGGAAACAAGGCTGACCTTGCGAACAAGAGAGCTGTTGACATCCAGGTGGGTACTGAAGCATTACAGAAGTGTGTGTGTGTGTCTTTTGTTGTTCTTTCATATTTTTTGACATGCACACATGCAAACCCTGATCAGTGATAGTGCAGAGTTCTGTCAACATGAGTAAATTGTTCGTATCAATAATTTTTACACTGACATGCATTTAACACTGCACTTTATCATAGTCCATAGCAATTCATGGAAATCCTCAGATTTTCTTTTCAAGCTCATTTTTGTGCAGCATAGATGTGGAAGGTCCACCTCTAACGTTCAGATGATTTCAACTTACTATACTAGTGCAATTCTCTACACAGCAGCAGTGCAACGTGTACACTTTTATAAGGTTTTTTAATAGTTTCTTCCCTGTTATTTTGTTGCTTCAGGAAAATGTCAACACTTCTAAAATGCACAGAACGAAAAAGAACAACACTGAAACAGCAAACAATGTTTTCTCACAGGTTATTTAAATTCTTGAAACACTCAACCTATTGAAGAAGTCTGAATCTGACTTTTCTGCATTTTCATTAACCATAGACTTAAACTCAATACAACAGCATTATCAATGTGTAACTATCACTGTGAAAAATCCACCCTGAACAACTTACACTGAACATTTTAATTTAACATTAAAACATCACCCTGAACATGTTAATCCTGGTAATTATCGTGTGATCTTCAACGACACCTACAATTCATTTCGTAATGAAATTCTAAGTTGGATTTTTTTGTTTAACTTCTTTCTTCTGCATCTATTTGGTCTATATTCACTTTAGTTAGTGGTTTCCTACATTATCCACAATACTGTTCAGCTACCTGCTGGTGGAGGTGCAGTGGGATTACTGCGGCATAACTCGTGATTCCCCACATCTGACCAGGAAAAAAAACAACAAAAACGCTCCTAATCAGGAACTCATAATGGTCTCCTCAACCCCAAATTCAGCACGTGACATCACAGCAACATGATCACTCACAGCATCAGCAGTAAACACAGCAGCACTTCTTACCTATTTTATATATATATATATATATATATATATATTTAATGTACACACATTTTCTTTAGATCAATCATCATACAGACATATTCACTTGTTAAATCTATAACACTGACTCTTTGTTCTGAGGTAAATATACATCACTCAGCACAGTTAGCTGGCTAGCTCGTTGCTTACAAAAGATGAACGTATTTGTAGCTCAAACACACAGGGATCAAAAATTATGTAATTCTGAGCTTCGACTTCCTACTTCTGAGTTAAGCTGAATGCAGCATTAGCCCTTGCTTCATCTTTACTTAAAGAATGATGCAGCAGCACTTTAGTCCTTTAGTCTGTCCAGCTCTCTCACCTCCTCATCTGTACACTCGAACAGTTCAGCTTCCGAAGCCTCAGGTTTCGTCTTCAATCACAGCCGTCATGCCTGTCATCACTTAAATTGCAAACTAGCTGAGTGTCTGCTGTGACTCAGTGCAACAAGCTGCATTGTATTCTGGGACTTAGAGTCCAGTGTTTGCTGTCTCCATTACCTCTACATTGAGATTTCTCATTAATATGATGTTGAATGTCGCTGAAAAACCACGAGTAAGAAAAGAAGCTCTTGCTCTCCTGTTTTTAGGAGCTAACAGCGAAACCTCACCGTTATCCCTTACGTTTGAGATCACTGAAAGATTTTCTGCTATTACACGCATAGTTACTGCTCTACTGCAGTGTTCTTCTGTGACTTCAGCGCAGCACACCACCACTAACCTCTCACAGGAATTTCAATATAAATATACACTCACCAGACACTTGAATAAGAACACCGGTACCCCTGCTCATTCATGCAGTTTATTCAATCAGCCAATCATGTGGAAGCAGCACCATCACACACATACAGGTCAAGAGCTTCAGTTAAGCAGATCAGCAGTTTCTGAAATACTCAAACCAGCCCGTCTGGCACCAACACGGTGAAAAAGACACTGAAATCACGTTTTCCCCATTCTGGTGTTTGATGTGAACTCTAAGTGAAGCTCTTGACCTGTATCTGCATGATTCTGTGCATTGCGCTGCTGCCTCATGATTGGCTGTATAGATAACTGCATGGATGAGCAGGTGTAGAGATGTTCCTAATTCAGTGATGTGTTTCAGTGTGGAGGTTTCCGTTAGATATTTCTATGCATTTCCATAGACGTGTGTGGACTCATCTCTCAGGGATGCTGTTTTTCAGGAAGCCCAGTCTTACGCAGACGACAACAGCTTACTTTTCATGGAGACATCAGCCAAGACCTCCATGAATGTGAATGAGATTTTCATGGCTATTGGTATGTCTTTTATTTGTTCCCTAGTAAATGAGCTATGAGAACAATGTTTTAAATAATTGTTTTAAAGTGTCATATAGAATAGACCTCTCTCTGTGTGATGATCTTTCCTAGTCAGTTCAATAAGTGCGGCTTTCCTTTCTTCCCTTTTTGTTCCAGCTAAAAGGTTGCCAAAGAGTGAGCCCCAGGCTTCTGGAGCTGGCAGTGTGGGCAATCAGGCCGTGACACTAACCGAGATGAGCGCACCTCCCATCAGGCAGTCTGACTGCTGCTAACTAATGCAAAACATCCCACCCACCCAAACTGTTAGCAAGCCAACTAACGCAAGGCCTTGCCCCTCTCCAGACTTGTTTATGACTGTAACTAATGACATGCCCTGCTCTGTTCCATTGCATAACTCAGTGGTCAGCAGTAACAAAAGCTAAGCCCTGTCCCTCTGCATTTATACACTGCTCTGTCTTCTGATGGTAATGGCTTATGTTTCAACATTGCACTCTGCTTTCACATCAGAAAAACCATTTTCCCTTATGCCACCAGCTAGCCTTAGGCAACGGGGTGAGGCCTCATAGATAAAGACTCTATAGCCTGTATTTCTCAAACAGGATCTTTCTTTTTCTGTTGCTTTTTCTTTTTTTCATTTTTTTTGTTGTATAGAAAAGTATTTTTCAGAATAATGGATGCACGTTTCACTACAAGGCCTAAACATGAATCAAAATTTTAACATAATTCAGTGGCACAAGCAGTACGAGAGGATGAGACTGATTCCTGCAGCATGTTTTCCACGTGGTCCGACTCCACGTCTGCATGCCTCAGTGGCAATGTGCAATAGCTGACTGCCTACTTATTTTCACTGTACTGCCTAAAAACTCTTAATATCAACAAAATATCCACCCTGGTTTTCAAATACACACATGCAGCCATACACATTGAAGATTCTATTGCCACAAACTCTCTGGCCTGACCAGGGCAGCCTTTACTGATTTGTCAGGTCTTTTGGGACTCTGTGTGTGTTTGTGTGTGTGTGTGTGTGTGTGTGTGTGTGTGTGTGTGTGTGTGTGTGTGTGTGTGTGTGTCTGTCTGCGTGTCGGCTGGCATGCATGTTTGAAAGCTGTTTACACTGTAACAGGTTGTAAAAGGTCATTTTCACCCCTATTTTGAGCTTTACACATGTCCACACAAGTATACAGATAGAATAGTCCTCTCTCTTCATCAGACATGCTCCTGATGATGAACCTGTCTGTCTCTCTGGTTTTATGACACATGCCTTGCACTAATTTTGTGTGAATATATCTGCTATCTGCTCTTAAGTACAGCCTGTGTGTGTGTGTGTATGTATGTGTGTATATGTATGTGTGTGTGTATGTGTGTGTGTGTGTGTGTATATATATATACACACACACACACACTTACATACACTTACGTACACAATACATATAGTGAGGGGAAATAAGTATTTGGACACGTTTGCTATTTAATATACTTCTATTACATATATCCACCTCAAATTTTTCTTTTGACTTTGTACTTATACTTTCTTGTTAATATTCATGTGTTCATAAGTGTAAACAAAGATATGTTTAAAAACGAAATTGATATGTATATAAGTATTCAGACACAATAAATTAACAATAGTACTTTCTTGCAAAGCCCTTGCTGGCAATTATAATTTTGGCCCATTCCTCTTTGCAAATCCTCTTCAATTCCCCAAGGTTACGCGGCTGCCTCTGATGGACTCAGTTTCAGAATCCTCCATAAATGAAGTCAGGAGGTGGGATAGGCAATGCAAGCACTTTCAAAGTCTTAGAAACCAGTCTTAAGTTATTGTGGCTGTATGTTTGGACTCATGGTCTTGTTGAAACGTCCATCTTCTCTACAGGTTCAGTTTCTTGGCTGAAACTCCTCTAATGTGTCCCGGTACATCAGTCCATTCATGTTTTCTTTGATGTTGTGTAATGCTCAAGTAGCATTTGCAGAGAAGTAGCCCCATATCAAGATGCTCCCACCACCATGTTTCACTGTGGGTGTGGTGTCCCTAAGAACATACACACAACACTTTTTTTCTTCAAACATGATGAGCTGAATTATTGCCAAAGAGTTCTATTTTTAGTTTCATTGTGCATCCTCTGTGTGTCTTTTTTTTAGCAAAGGAGTTTTATGTAGAGACTGATTGGGACTGACCGCTCCATTTAAGTGGTGTTTAATAATGTTGTCCCTGAGAACTTGTCCCTGAGGAAGCCCTTTCACCGTCACCATGATTGCTACTCGTTGTCTCGTTGTATCAAGTATATTTTTACACCTTTGGTTATGCTTATGAATACATACATTTTTGTTCATATTTGTAAATTCAAAGTCAAAAGACATTGTGCTTAAAATGAAGTGGAAATATGCACTGTAATATAAATATAACAAAAAAGTGTCCAATTACTTAATTCCCCTTATGGTGTGTGTGTTATATATATATATATATATATATATATATATATATATATATATAAACAGAAAGACACAGATTTGTTAATTTACTGTAAATAGGGTGTTGCAATGTAGTCAACTTTTCCATTTACTGTTTCAGAACTAATGCTTAATAAGGATGTGGCGTTGTCTAAAAAATCATTAAAACAAAAATTGTACAGTAACCAGAAACTATTCTGTAGTTTTGAATAGCGGTTTGGATTAAATTTTTCTTTCTTTTTTTTTTTTTTTTCTTCATGAAATGGTTAAATTATAATCAATGATGATCTTTTAAATGTATGTAGTGTTATTAACAAAATAAGAGAAACAAACTTCTGGTGTTTTCATTGGTCTCATGCTTTTATAGAGATGACTTTACTGCACTCTAAAACGATGGTCCACTGACTTGAACATGACACAGTATTTGGCCAAAAGTATTTGCACCCCTGACCATCACACCCATATGTGCTTGTTGAACATCCCATTCCAGATTTATTTCCCCCTGTGTTTGCTGTTATAATGAGCTCCACTCTTCTGGGAAGCTTTCCACTAGATGTTGGAGCGTGGCTGTGGGGATTTGTGTTCATTCAGCTACAAGAGCATTAGTGAGGTCAGGCGCTGATGTTGGGATGTCGAGGAGGTCTGGGGTTCAGTCGGTGTTCCAGTTCATCCCAAAGGTGTTCAGTGGGGTTGAGGTCAGGGCTCTGTGCAGGACACTCGAGTTCTTCCACTCCAACCTTCACACACCATGTCTTCATGGAGCTCGCTTTGTGCACAGGGGCATCGTCATGCTGGAACAGGTTTGAGTCTCTTAGTGCCAGTGAAGGGAAACTGTAATGCTACAGCACACAGAGACGTTCTATACAACTGTGTGCTTCAGACTTTGTGTCAATAGTTTAGAGAAGTGCATACGGGTGTGATGGTCAGGGGTGCACATACTTTTGGTCATATAGTATATTTACATGGACGTTAGATCTAATTGTTGTACTTCCATTATAGTTTTGTTGCTCTCTTGGTTATCATGAGATTGTTGATTTTTTTTCTACCCTAAACAACCCCTCGATCGACTCCTTTGACCTTCAGGTTTCCAGTCGCAGAGCTCGGTGCATGTGGTTGGTTTTTGCGCCAGCTTCGTGTCCTTTTTCTTTTTATTCTCCCCTAGCGGCCGCACAGCGCATTTACAATATCAAGCGAAACGAGGAAAAAAGACAGGGATGAACGCCATGTCTGATCCCGCCGTGGAGGAGTAAAAGCGAGAAAAAAATCGCACCCGCGGCGACGCGGAAAGCGCCTGCGGCTTTGGAGGAGCTTTATTCGGCGCAGGGGGAGAGGGAAGGCCCGGGGCCCGGGGCTCGCGGCTCGGCTCGGTCATGGCGGAGAATTCCGCGGGAAGTGCGCACGGCTCGGCGGCTGCGAAGGCACAGCTCCGCTCCTCACCGCGCCTCAAGAAACTCGAGAAACTCGCCGTGTACTCCTCCTGCAAGGTACGCTTCCGCAAAGCCTTCTCTTACACAGCAGTGCTCGGCGGTGAGGGGGTGTTTTCAGCTCGGAGGGGAATTGGAGCTGATGGGGCTGAACGCGACCTGCACTCGGAACTCTCGGAAAACTGCAAGCGCAGCACAAAAGCGCTCGCGTAAATCCGACGGGTTTGTTTTGTAATGGTGCGCGGTTCATCTTCCCCACAGCTCGCGCTGAGCACGCGCTTCTACACGACCTAATGGTCTGCGTGTGAGCGATTCTGAGGTCCGGATCGCAGAGCCGCAGTAAGGGGATGTAAACACTGGGGCAGTTATTAGTGGGGTGCGCGTGCTCATGTCCGTGTTTTCAGCGCGGTGTGCACGCTTTCATCCCGCCGCCTGCATGGTATGGTTTGGTTGCGCGAGCGGGCGGTAGGCCTTTGTGGCGTTTGAAGTTTGTAGTGAAATGGAAGAGACATTGTGGATTTGTTTGGTCCTCGTCTTTGTTTTGACAGTGTGACAGCTGCGGGGGGGTGGGGCCACAAACACGGAGCGCGAGCCCGCCCAGTGCAGCGTCACTGCCAAGTTCACTCTTATCCACAGAGCACAAACAAGAGGCTCCAGTACAGGCAGGACTTCACAACAAGGCACAGCGTGTGGCCTTTGTGTACACTAATGTATTTTTTACTTTTCATTCTGTGAAATTCCTTGAGCTCAAGCTCCACTGCCTTACTTGGGACAGGTGTTTGCATTCTGCCCTACCTGTGTATTGACCTGGTGATGTCATTACTAAGGCCTGGGGATATCAGTGATTATTAGAACAAGCAGATTAACTGATGTCTAATGTTACCCAGGTTCACCCTCATTTGTGTGCATAGATTGCATAGATAACAGAAGAAAAAGTACATCATATTACACTTATTATGTTTTTAAATGCAGAAAATATGCATGTTATTTTCTATATGACTATAAAAGTGCAGCAGCAGAGATGGCTCCTAGATTTCGTTTATACAGTAGCTGTGATCTGAATCCTAATCTGTGCTACTGATTATCAAATTAATAATCATCTCTGTGTCTAGCAATAAGCCATCTGAGTGCACGAGACTCCTGTAAGCTGATATAATAGTTTGCTCCCACAGGCTGAAGGAGCTTGTAAGTGTAATGGTTGGAAGAGCCAAAATCCGCCTCCTACTCCACCACCTCCAACTCCACCCAGGGCTGAGCAACCAAACTCTGTTAATCTGCTGGAGCCTTGCAGGAGTTGCAGCCACCCTTTAGGTAAGACATGTGTGTGCAAGGCTGTAAAAACGATGCAGAACTGAATTTTGCTTACAACATGTCATTTAGGCAGCCTGGTTGGATGGAACAGACCAGCTGAATGGATGTTTCTGAAGCGGGTAAGGTTTCATCCCTCTCTCATTGGCCAGGAGATCATGTAACACATCTGGAGAACGTATCAGAAGACGAGATGAACAGGTTACTGGGTATTGTGCTGGATGTGGAGTATCTCTACACATGCGTCCACAAAGAGGAGGACGCTGACACTAAGCAAGTCTACTTCTCTCTGTTTAAGGTGACCTTCATTTTCATGTTACACTGGCATCTCATTCATTAAGTTTGCTGTTCATACTGAAACCACCATCCTGTTTTTTTTAAACTGAAATATACAGTATGTAGGTCCATGCTATCTTCTGTTTAGATAGATGTGGTGTATGTGGAGTATGTACCAGATAAGTACCAGATAAGCCCTGACATGCATCTTAAATCTTCTTAGTTGCTAAGGAAATGCATCCTGCAAATGGGGAGGCCCGTGGTGGAGGCATTAGAGAGCCCCCCGTTTGAGAAACCCAGCATCGAGCAGGTAAACGGCACAGACCTACACCAGTACAAGAACACTGTGAACTGCATAAAGTCACTCTTTTTTTACTTCGTTGAAATCAGTTTCCAGTAAAATTTGATGGAGTTTAAACTATTTTAATAAGACTTTTGCAACAAATAAAGTTCCTGTTTGTCTCCATTTTTGCCCCCACAGGCATATACAGTCTGAGTTGTCGTGTGGCATTTTGCCAAGAAATATGTGCTGCCTGTAGGTAGTGTGGCTATCACTGCAGACCTCTATGCAAAAGTCTAACCACTGACATGCTGGTGTGTGTGTTCTAGGGGGTGAATAACTTTGTTCAGTACAAGTTCAGTCACCTCCCATCCAAAGAGCGACAGACCATCGTGGAACTGGCCAAGATGTTCCTCAACCAGATCAACTTCTGGCAGCTGGAGACGCCATCGCAGAGACGGCAGCGGGTCCCTGTTGACGACGCAGCTGGCTACAAAATCAACTACACCAGGTATATTTTGATGTTTTCAGTTATTTAAGTCATTTTTAGGTTGAATGTCTCGTAGAAGTAAATCAAGGCATCTGCACTAAAGTAGTCGGGGCGAGAGGAAGAGGGGCGCTGAAGGGGCTCTGGAAGCTGAATAGTTTGACCAAACAAAATAGCCATTGTTTGATGGTGTTTGGTGTGTATTCATCATTTTTTGATTATTGTCCATGTTAAAAATATGATGCTTAGCTAGAATTTATATTTTATCTAGGTGGCAGTGCTGGAATTAATATTGCTGTATATTACTTTCTTTCGAGTCAAAATGGCAGCAGTGTTGATTTTTATGCCACTCTACACGATGTGTGAAAGGTGCATTACTCCTGGCCATGTGAGGGAGTTGCATTTTTCTTTTAACTCTGAGAATCAGCACAATTTCAGACATTCTCGAGGCACCTATAAACCCTATCCCATCACGGTGGTTTCGGGTGTCTTACCTGAGCTGGTTTTAAATTGGACTTTAGCGATAGTGTTTGTCACACTCCTAGCTAAGCGCCTGATTCTCCTCAGATGGAAGTCGTCCACCCTTCACACTCACCGTGTTTGGATTAGGGATGTTTTTCCATTTATAAAGCTTGGAAAAACATCTTTAATTAAAGTATTGGAACCTTTCCTGGCTTATGCAGAGAAGTGAATGTTCTCTTACATGCCAGTGTAATCAGTTGGTGCTGTAAGATCAATGGTAAATTAAATTAAGTACATATCTATCAGCACAGTGTTGTTTTTTCCATTTGGACTACATCCAATTTATTTATTAACATGTCATGCCTTTTTCTGTTCTGTTTCGTTTGTGTGCTACTGTTGCAGGTGGCTGTGCTACTGTAACGTGCCGCAGTTTTGTGACAGTCTCCCGCGCTATGAGGCCACGCAGATCTTTGGCCGCACTCTGCTGCGTTCTGTCTTCACCATCATGAGGAAACAGCTGCTGGAGCAGGCCAGGCAGGAGAAAGACAAACTGCCTCCTGAGAAACGAACACTCATCCTCACACACTTCCCCAAGTGAGGACATGCATGATCATACGTACCATCTTCACACAACTTGTCAGTGTGTATGCTGTTATATTGTGTGTGTTTGCATGTGTTTAGATTCCTGTCTATGTTGGAGGAGGAGGTGTACAGCCCCAATTCTCCTATCTGGAGTGAAGACTCCATGGGTGGTGCATCAGGTGGACATATCCCTAGAGGTGACCTGTTTTTTCTAAAATTGTCTTAAAAAGTTAAACTATAGTATTTTTTTTTCATATGTGTATTTTCTGTTTTAGTTCATATACTATACACACACACACACACACACTGATCAGCCATAACATTAAAGGTTGAGGTAACGTTCACATCGACCATCAGAATGGGGAAAAAATGTGATCTCAGTGATTTTTGATATCCCTGAGATGATATGAGGAGGAAACCTTGAGAGGAACCAGACTGAAAAGGGAACTCATCTTCATCTGGGTGACTCAGGATACTGCGATTATAAATATATCTCTTCTGTAACTGTGTACTACATGGACAAATAGTGAAATTGTGTAACCAGGAAATTCATTATAGTTTTACCACGAAGTCTATTTAGTTGAACTTATCCACTGCTCACTGGTGGAGGAGATGTGATGTGTGGGGAATGAACAAGGTTAGTTTTTTGCACCATTCTGTGTAAAACTCTAGAAACTGTTGTGTGTGAAAATCCCAGGAGATCAGCAGTTTGTGAAAAACTCAGTCACAGAGCTCAATCTTTTTCTTCATTCTGATGTTTGATGTGAACATTAACTGAAGGTCTTGACCTGCATCTGCAGGGTTTTACGCATTGTGCTGCTGCTACGTGATTGTCGATTGGATAACTGCCTGAAACAAACCTGATATTTTAAATATTATCAAGTATAAATGTTTTGGGTTACATTAGCTTGGAAACAGGTATTTTTTTCGGGTTGATTTGAACTTTTTATTTTTTGATAACACCTGTAGTAATTTCTAAAAATTTTGATCCAATGTATCATCTGTTCTCCTCTCATTGGTCCTGTTCAGTGTGTCTTTGTTTCTGATTGGTTTAGTGATCAGTGCGCCCCAAGTGGCCCGGCCGCTCTACTGCACCACTACATCCTCTCCTGTGGGGCTGACAGGAACAGGCAGTGTGAGTCCCGCACGCAAAACTGCATCGGCTCTGGAACCTAGCACAGGTAGATATCAGTCAGTTAACACAATGCTCAAACACTTAACCATTACGTTCTGTTAGGGTTATATTTTACTTAATGTGCGACATACCATGAATGATTATTCCAATAGAAAATTTTCATTTTGGGAATAAATATGCAGAATATTTTTTTAAATCATATTTCTATTACATGTGTTATGTTGAAGTCATTGTTACATGAGGTAAAATAAAGTCTTTATAAATGTAAGACAAAATTATTGCACTCCCACTTGTCCACACACACACCACACACACCTGCTGTCATGAAAATCATATTTTAAACATGTCGTGAATTTTCTTTGTAAATATTGTTTATATTGATTAAGATAAGGATATTGATAGATTATTGATGGACATTAGTAGATTGAGATAACAAATATTTCTGCTATGAAATCTAAAGAAATTGTCAGGTCAGTTGAGCAGAGTGGGAAGGATGATGGAGTGATGGTTATGTTTTTAGTTTTATGTTTTTGCACCGACTGTGCTTGTGTGTGTGTGTGTGTGTGTGTGTGTGCGTGTGTGCGTGTGTGTGTGAGTAGGTGGAGAGAAGCGAAAGTCCTCTGAGCCATTGTCTCATGAAGACACTAAGAAAGCCCGGGTCATGGGTGACATTCCTATGGAGCTGATTAATGAGGTCATGTCCACTATCACAGACCCTGCAGCCATGCTCGGACCAGAGGTACACAGTCTGTGTGCTTTGTTGTGTGTGTGGTTGATGTTACTTAAGGGAACTTAAATGTGGCAGAATAATTGCTTGGGGTTGTGAACGGTGTCTTGCATTGAAGACGGATTAACTGACGACTTAAAAGCATCCAACTTAGAAAGCAAAAAGCTGAAGGCAAAAAGCTGTTTCTTAACCTCTTGTCATTTTCATCTGTCATTTTTCATCTCTCAGACCAGTCTCCTCTCGGCTCACTCTGCACGAGATGAGGCTGCACGGTTGGAAGAGAGACGAGGAGTGATAGAGTTTCATGTCATTGGCAACTCCCTCAACCAGAAGCCTAACAAGAAGATTTTGATGTGGCTGGTGGGCCTTCAGAATGTTTTCTCTCACCAGCTGCCCCGAATGCCCAAAGAGTACATCACACGCCTCGTCTTCGACCCGTACGTGTCTAAACCTCTGCATTTTATCGTTGAGTATCACAATTCAGACTTGGCTCCCATTTAGATGAAATGATTTAATAACAAAACTTTAGATGAACATAACAAAGAACAAGATAACATAGCTCAGTAATAAGCTGAAGAAAACTGCCAAGACAAACCTAGTGATAACGAGCTGATTAATACGAAACAGGTGCTTATGCTCTGCATGCTGTCAGTATGAGCAATGCAAGCATGTCCATATCCACGTACACAATATAGCCAAAAGTATGTGGACACCTGACCATCACACCCATATCGCAGTTTCAGTTAGATCTCATGCCACACATCGAAAAAAAAATTACAGAATTATTATGAAATTATGAAATATTATCAGCATCAAATCTGTGGCAGGATCAGATTAACTAACCTAATTATCAAACCTACAAAGTAGTTAAATTTACTCCTAATCTGATAAACAAATTTGTACACGGTGGGGACTTAATTAAAGGTAAGGTTATTACACGTATACTACTATATATATGGCCAGAAGTATGTGCACCCCTGACCATCACCATGTTTCTTCCCCAAACTGTTACCACAAACTTTAAGCACACAGTTGTATAGAACGTCTCTGTGTGCTGTAGCATTACAGTTTCCCTTCACTGGAACTAAGAGACTGAAACCTGTTCCAGCATGACAATGCCCCTGTGCACAAAGCGAGCTCCATGAAGACATGGTGTGTGAAGGTTGGAGTGGAAGAACTCGAGTGTCCTGCACAGAGCCCTGACCTCAACCCCACTGAACACCTTTGGGATGAACTGGAACACCGACTGAACCCCAGACCTCCTCGACATCCCAACATCAGCGCCTGACCTCACTAATGCTCTTGTAGCTGAATGAACACAAATCCCCACAGCCACGCTCCAACATCTAGTGGAAAGATTCCCAGAAGAGTGGAGCTCATTATAACAGCAAAGGGGAATAAATCTGGAATGAGACGTTCAACAAGCACATATGGATGTGATGGTCAAGTGTCCACAAATTGGCCAAAAGTATATCTAAAATAAGACGTTTGCTAATATTACATGATGCTACAAAAATCAAATCATAGTACTGCAGTCTTATTCAGTTGCCACTATTTGTGTATTAGGTTTTGTGGAGACTGGAGTCTTGCTTTTCTCTTTTAAGCCATGTTCGTGCAGCCTTACCTTAGCAACACAGTTCTTACATGTTCCTAAACTGTGTTGTGAAAAAATGAAATATTAGATAATATTAATTCACTGTCATCAACTCCAATGTACATTGTCATATTTAAATAGAACATACATAAAATTTAAAAATAGTATAATGTATTATTGTGTTGGATTGTGTTTGCTCACCCGCAATGTTTTGATGTTATTACTTTGATAATAAGCCATACTACTTCACTACTTTGAGCACGTTTCACTGGTTTTCTCTGGAATAGTTCAACAGGTGTAACTTATTGATAAAGAAGTCTTAACTGTAAGCAGTATGCAGCAGCGCAGACACAAATTATTTGTTGTTTCTGGCTGGCCTATAAACATCTACTTCCTCGGCACACAGAAAACACAAGACACTGTCTCTGATCAAAGATGGCCGTGTGATTGGGGGTATCTGCTTCCGGATGTTTCCATCTCAGGGCTTCACAGAAATAGTTTTTTGTGCTGTAACCTCCAATGAACAGGTCAAGGTGAGAAGATCTTGATATTTCAGATGTAATTTCATATTACAGTTAAACTTCATATAACTCTCAGATTCTCCAGTAATGGCTTCATAAACAGTTTGTTTATGAATGTTTGAGCTCTCAAAGCGCTGGGTTAACATTTGTGACTGTGGTTTCTCTCAGGGTTATGGGACACACCTGATGAACCACCTAAAAGAGTACCACATCAAACACGAGATCCTCAACTTCCTCACGTATGCTGATGAGTACGCTATTGGCTACTTCAAAAAGCAGGTCAGTGAGCCGTTGGTGGTAATGAGCACGTTCTATTTTAAAAACCATGCATGAATTCATGAGAAGCTGTACCAACCTCATTACTCACATTAAAGTTTCTTATCTGTATTAGTAATGCAGGTTTTGGCAATAGAGATAGTACTGTGCTAGTGTTTACCTAACTGCAGGACACTGCATCAACAGACTGGCATTATTCAGTCTGATCCTGGCCATTTTAGGGAGCTTGTTTTCACTTATCCAGTGGTCAAAGCAGAAAGGTTTGTATCAGTACTCAGTATAGCAGAGATTTGACATTTGGTGAAAAGAGATGCTGGTCTTGGTGTTGCAACTGGCCTGTCTGGTTGATTCACCAGCATTATTCACAAACGCAAAATTCCTGTAAAAGTGACAGTAAGTTTGTCCCTCCTTAATTCCAGACTGACTCAGACTCAGACTGGCTCATGAATCAGAAGTGAATGTTAAGATGCCATAAGGGATTAAACATATATAACATATTCTGATTCACAGGGTAAGGCTGAAGGGCAAAACTGCAGGTTTATTTTAAAGAGACTATATATAGTGCTATATTTAGTGAAACTCACACAATAATTGTATGGCACTTATTCGTTGTATCTACTGTGTCAAAAATCTGTGTTGGGTTTTTTCTGAAGTTTAAATTTATTTTCACAGGCCAACACCATTTCCACTCAAGTTTTCTAAAATGCATTACAGAAATATTGTATCACTTGAAGGTAGAAACTAGTGTGAATTTGACTTCGGTTCAATAAATTACATGTACTTTTTTAGCCCTTTAGTCTTTTTCCATGAATAAACACTGGTGATAGAAACAAACGTCTACAACAGGCCCAAGTGAAAAAAGTTTAATGACTTGTTTAATGACTTTTTCCTTTCTTTCCATTTTAGGGTTTCTCTAAAGACATAAAGGTCCCCAAAGCCAAGTATGTGGGTTACATTAAAGACTATGAGGGAGCTACGCTCATGGGCTGCGAACTCAACCCCAGCATACCGTATACAGAGTTCTCTGTCATCATTAAGAAACAGAAAGAGGTGTGTGTGTGTGTGTGTGTGTGTTTGAGAACACTGACCTGTTTTACTGGGCTTTTTATTTTTAAAATGCCAAAATGTCTACTCAGTATTTTTCAGTATGGTTAGTAGTATTACTATACTTCTGGTTTAAAGTAGTAAAACAGCATTAAACAGCATTTCAGTCTAAAAGATCACCATGAGATGACTGTGAATGATACCACGTAGGTGGATGTTCTTCCTTGGATAGCCTTAGGACTGGAGTTGCTAAGAACAGTTTACACTCAAGTCTCCATCTCTGAACAGTTAATAACTTCAGTTCAATACAGTAGACTTCAAGTTAAAACTAATGAATTCAGAAATGCCTCTGATGCTCATACTCATAAGTTCCTGGTTACACAATTGCACTTTTTGACTATACAGTACACAGTTATATAAGGGAAATGATTTATAATCGCACTATTCGGTGTCACCCAGATGAGGATGGATTCTCTTTTGAGTCTGGTTCCTCTCAAGGTTTCTTCCTCATATCGTCTCAGGGAGTTTTTCCTCACCACCGTCACCTCTGGCTCGCTCATTAGGGGTAAATTTATGAATTTAAAAATTTCTATCTGGAATTTATATATTTCTGTAAAGCTGCTTTGTGACAATGTCCATTGTTAAAAACGCTATATAAATAAAATTGAATTGAACTTGGTCCCATGAGCAGGGTTGCCGTGTTCCATTTCCGTTTATAATTTCCGTGTATTTTAGGTATATAATACAAATCAGAAACGTTCACCACTGTTAACTTGTTTCCCCTGATAAGACTGAGAAAAAGAGCAAAAATGCGTCTACCTTTTCATACACCTGAAGGCTAGTTTCAAGTCTTTTGTATATTTTTTCGGTTGTAAATTTGGGGTGGGAGTAATTTGACTGAAACCTGGCAACCTGCCCATGAGCTTCTGCAAGTTGTCCTTTACAGCTCCACATAGAAGTTAAAAACCCTGTGCTTGCGTGACATCTCGATGCACACACGTGCAGAAGTCTGAAGCTTCCTTTTATAACAACGTTTTTAGAAAGAAAACCCAGAATACTCCGCCTGCTGTTCGTATTAGTATTCGTTGAGGATGCATTATCTGTTCATGTGATATCTTTGCTATCTTTCTTTGTGCCTCTACCCTCACAGATCATTAAGAAGCTGATAGAGAGGAAGCAGGCACAGATACGCAAGGTGTATCCTGGTCTGTCCTGTTTTAAAGAGGGTGTTCGCCAGATTCCCATCGAGAGCATTCCAGGCATACGTACGTTATACCTCTGTTAAGGAGAAATGTAGCATATTCTTTATGTTCTGTTTTGATGAACTGCATTTATTTCTTGCTCTTTGTAGGTGAAACAGGCTGGAAACCTTTGGGGAAAAGGTAAGAGATGAAAAAGTTACTCTTTCTTTCTTATTGTTTCTTTACAATCAAATTACAGTCATATGTGTAGAACAGGGGTCATCGATAGGCAAAGTAAAATAAATGTTCTTTTCGCACATCTTGGGTGATTCACACATCAAATCTTTACTGACCCCTAGTGATCATATTTCATCAGTACGAGGGTTGCCAAATCTAGCAAACAAGACCCAATGTCACTTCACTACAAACCCCAAAATACAAATAAGGCCAATACCAAACAAAACACTCAGTCAGTATCAGTCAGCATTTTCTAAGATTGGTAAAAGAAAGAGAGTGACATGAAAACCAGAATAAAACTTGAGTTACAGACATAAATGTGGTCACTGCATAGCGGGAGATGAGCATGCGCTGTCAGAGTTTGGAGATTTAAAACAAACACCTATCTCTGATGAACTGATCACTGTGCACAGGGCATAAACCACAATAGCCACATCATTTGTAAGGAGTTTTTAACATCCTTTGAAGCTAAAACATTTTTATGCTCTATTTTGTTTTGTATGAAACCCTCATTATTATAGATTCAAGTCTCATTAAGCAGTGATCACATTTTGTCCTTTCAAAAACTGGCCCAAAAATATTGATAGCTGTCCTTGTATTGTAGCTGTACAGTGTGTGTGTGTGTGTGTGTGTGTGTGTGTGTGTGTGTGTGTCTGTTCAGCAGACAGGAGATTCAAGCTCATGTCTGAAAATTTATTTCTTGTATACTTTCTGACTATTTGACTCAGTGGCTTTAGCAAGTCTGTCCAATGGTATAATAGCATATGTTTTTTTAAAAAAAAGAAGAAAAAACAAAACCAAAGCCATCCAACAGTTGAAAATTCAAATGCCTCTTCCAGACTATCTACATCATTTTCAAGTCCAACACATTGCAAAACTGTAATACTGAAAAGTTACGTCATACAGTGTTTCTTAATAAAACTTTATTACAAACCGGCTATTAACACATCTTTAAAAATGTATTTCACCAAGGTTATAAAATGTTTATATTTTGTCATAAATAAAGAATAGTTATGAGAATGAGTGGAAAAATTCAATGACAAATTTTTTTATAGAGTAATATACAGCAAAACTGAGAGTCGTAAGAAGAGTGCATATGAGATGTGATGTGTGGCCGATATGTACACTTTAATTTAACACATATGCAGTGGGTTCAGAAAATATTCAGTACCCTTCACTTTGTGCACTTTATTCTATTACACATTTAATTTAAAATGGATTAAATGTATGTTTTGGCCATTAATCTACACACAATAATCCATAGTTGCAAAGGGAAAACATGTCCCACAATTCACAGTGCATGTCAGGCCAAAAACCAAGCCATGATGTCCAACAGACTCTCTGTAGACCTTCACGATCAAATTGTGCCCAGACATAGATCTGTTTGAGGTTGTAAAACCACTTGTAAAGCTTTGACTGTTCCCAGGAGCACAGTGGACTCCATCACTGTGAGACAGAAGAAATCTGGCCAAACTCAGTAGAGAAGGGCCTTGGTCAGAGAGGTGACCCAGTGAGTTTCAGAAGATTTAATAATAAGATAATATAATTTATTACCATTTATTGCTATAATTGGTATTATCTGGATGTGATCTGTATGTAGGGACAGTTGCCTTCCCATTTGATACTTTTTCCCTGTATATATGTTCTGGCAATGTATATAGTTGTTTAATCAGAAAAAAGAAGTCCTCTGCAGAGATGGAGGAACCTGGCAGAAGGACAACAATCTCCAAAATACGCCATCAATCAGGCGTTTATGGTAGAGTGGCTAGACAGAAGGCTCTTCTGAGTGAAAGGCTTGTAGAGACGTAACCTGCTATAAGCTGTAACTGCTGCCAAAGGAGTGTCTTCAAAGTACTGAATAAAGGGTCTGAATATTTATCCAAATGAGACATTTTAGTTTTTGATTTTTAATACATTTCTAAAAATTTGTTGTTTTGCCATTATGTATTTTTGGTTTGAAGATGGAAGGGCAAAAAATTTAATTAAATCAATTTGAAATTAAATCTAGAACCCAAAGTTTGCAAAAACTGAATGGGTCCGAGTACTTTTCAAACTCACTGTATATACACACTCACTGTCCACTTTATTAGGAACTCCTGTACACCTACTTATTCATGCAGTTATCCAATCAGCCAATCAAGTGGCAGCAGCACAGTGCATAAAATCATGCAGATGCAGGTCAAGAGCTTCAGTTAATGTTCACATCAAACATCAGTATGGGGAAAAAGTGTGATCTCTGTGACTTTTTATCGTGGCATGGTTGTTGGTGCCAGATGGTGTGAAAAACAAAAAACATCCTGCGAGCAGAGGGTCTGCAGGCTGAAACACACTATTGATGAGAGAGATTAGAGGAGACCGATCTGAGCTGACAGGAAGTCTGCAGTAACTCAAATAAGCACATCTAGCCAAGTTAAGAACACTCTGGAGGAGGTCGCGTATCATTGTCAAATTCTACAATCAAGAGACTCCTTCATGAATGTAAATACAGACGGTTTACCTCAAGATGTAAACCACAGGTAACACTCAAGAACAGAAAGGCCAGATAAGACAAAAAAATTGACTTGTACTAGAATGATGAGAAGAGAAGAGTGTGGAGAAGGAAAGGAAGGGCTCATGATCCAAAGTATAACACTTAATCTGTCAAACATGGTGGAGGCAGTGTTATGGCATGGGCATGTATGGCTGGTGTTTATTGATGATGTGACTGCTGATAGAAGTAGCAGGATGAATTCTGAAGTGTATAGAGCTAAACTTTCTGCTCAGATTCAGTCAAATGCAAAACTGGTGCTTCACAGTACAGATGGATAATAACCAAAAACATACCGCGAAAGCAACCCAAGAGCTTCTTAAGGCAAAGAAATGGAAAGTTCTTAAATGGTTGTCAGTAACCTGACCTCAACCCAACTGAGCTGCTTTTCACTTACTGAAGACAAAACAAGGCAGAAAGACCCACAAACAAGCAGCAACTGAAGGTGGCTGCAGTAAACGGTTATTTATTCTGTAATGTCCATGGGTTCCAAGGATTTGCATCCAAATATTAAAAATAATCCTAGTATTTATGATTGTTAGTTTGTCCAATTACTTTTGAGACTGTGAAAATGGAGAGACTGTAAAAAATGGCTATAATTCCTAAACAGTTAATGCAGTGTTTTTGTTAAATCCCTTCAATTAAAGCTGAAAGTCTACACTTCAATCACATCCTGATTGCTTCAGTTCACATCCACTGTGGTGGTGTACAGAGGAAAATTATGAAAATTGTGTCACTGTCCAAATACTTATGGACCTGACTGTGTATGCTGTGTATGTATATATATATATATATATATATGGAATAAAAATATAAAATATAAAAAAATGTAAATGGAACTGCCGTTATATTATACATGTTTAATATATAAATAGGTAGGTTGTTTTTTCATATCCCGAAACAAAGGGCTAAGATTTGAGAGTTGCTCATCTGTTTTGGTGTGTGTTTGTGTGGAAAATTCTGAAGCATCTGTTTGGTGTTGGTTTGTTACAGTAAAGAGGTGAAAGATCCAGATCAGCTGTGTAGCACCTTAAAAACCATTCTACAGCAAGTCAAGGTGATACACACTTACTCCACACGTTTGACCATTTCCAAATAATCTGTGCTGAATTTTTTCAATGACTGTAAATGTGTGTGTGTGTGTGTGTGTGTGTGTGTGTGTGTATACTCCTTTCCTTCAGTCCCACCAGAACGCATGGCCCTTTATGGAACCTGTAAAGAAGAATGATGCACCTGGTTATTACCAAGTCATTCGCTTTCCTATGGGTATGAATGATTTCATTCCACACCATTCAGTTACGTTCGTCCTCAGTGATGAATGTTTCTTAAACATATCACTCCTGGGATGCAGTCTTCTCTCAACTGCTACTGCTTTGATTAAACTTCAAGCAACGGTCTTGAACTAGGTTATTTGGGCTAGTGCCTTCAAACCCAGGTAGCCTCAAGCTAGATGCCATCTGACATCCAAATGCACACGTCATCCTGATAGATGTACACATTACATTTTACACAAATAGAAATGTAAAAAATTGTCTTCTTTCATTCATGTTGTGTTCAGCAAAGGTCTCTCAAGCCTCACTGCATGCTCATGTCACAAATCTACGCTTGTGAATATTAGAAAATAACAAAAGAACTAAATCAGTAGACTCTAGTATATTTTGTATTATTTAATATACTAGGTTTGGGATGGTATCACTTGAATTCAGTTCAATTTTATTTGTATAGTGCCTTCAACAATATACAGCTTTACAGAAATCTGGATGTAGATGAATAAATCAGGCAGAGGTCTGGGTGGCAAAGAAAAACTCCCTGAGAAGACACGAGGAAGAAACTTTAAACGTGAACCCATCCTCTTCTGGGCGACACCCAGATTATAAATCATTGTGCTTCCACAGTTGCATACTAATAAAGTAAAAAAGTACTGAGTGTGTTGAAAGGGTGTTCAGTATGTGCATCATAGTCTTTTTGTCCATCTATTAAGAGTAGTGTGTGGTAGGTTATTTTTGTATAGATATTTGAAAAGATGTTAAATTATATTAGGGATGACGATAAACCACTGGAAATGAAAATGCAGTTGTGATTTATCAGATTTAAAATGGACGCATTATAGATTTCCATAGGTTTCCATATCACTGATTGTAAATCCTGCCATTTCATGAGCAACCAAATAAAAGCAAAAAAAAACAAAAAAAACACGATAACTTTTTCCACATATTAAATTAGTTCCTATTATATCATGTGTTTCGATGATATAATGAGGCTCCTACTTAATGTCGTCTCTGTACTGTGTCGTTGCCTCTCAGCTGTAAATCTGTGCTTGGGCCCTGTATGTTGTAGTGTTTGACCTGCTCCTTACAACACGATTCGCCCCATTAAAAGTCGCCGTGTATGCCAGGACTGTGAATGTAAACTGAATATATACAATATGAAATTGTTTTTGTGCATATAAAAGTAAATGTTTTCCATTATGACCCTTTTTTACTGTTGTGTAGACTTGAAGACTATGAGTGAGCGCCTAAAGAGTCGCTACTACACCACAAGGAAGCTGTTCATGGCGGACATGCAGCGGATCTTCACTAACTGTCGGGAGTACAACCCTCCCGAGAGCGAGTACTACAAGTGTGCGAACCTGCTGGAGAAGTACTTCTACATTAAGATTAAAGAGGCTGGCCTTATCGACAAGTAGAACAGTCTGAGGGAATCGTCCTCACCCTCAATCCTTTTCTTGCACTTTTTTCTCCAATGGCACTTGTCAGACTTTATTGGCATGAGCTCTTTCCAACATGAAAGTTTTTGCAGTCCGGAAACTGTTTCCATAAAATTGGTTGTAGCACAAAAACTGTACATCAGCAGAGCTTCAAAACTCTCTGATAGTGTAGATGATCTTAGAGAGACATGGGTATGTGTGTGTAATCTGCACAAGGACATCTTGGAGTGTACATAGTGTCCCTCATGTTTCTTAAACATTACCCCTGCCAAAAAAAAATAACATTTCACATGTCTGAGTGAGAACCTGTGTACGTAAACCAACTTTAAATAATAGCTGTATATTTTCTATGGTAGAGTTTGGCCTCATGTAGATGAACATACTTTATACGTCATGCAAGTGACATTACTCAAAAAAGCCACATACTTCTGCTACATTTTCTATGTAAAAATCTGCACTTATTTAAACAAATTGTGATAAATACAAGCATTTGTAAGATGAAGGTCCATGGTAAGAAAACGTGCTGAGTGGTTGTTGCTCTGCATGGTACAGGATTTGGAAAGTCTTACTGTGTTTGGTCTTAACTTCTATACAAGTGATGAAAAAAATACAACCTTGTAGTTAAAGGCAACAACAAAAGAAAAATGTGCAATAACTCGTAGATTTGTTGTTTTGTAAAATGTTTGTACTTTTAAATATTTAGGAAGAGATGGACTTTGTATTATGTCATTTTATAGGATTATTAAAACTTTAGATCAACCAAAGCTCTGGGAAACTGAACTTGTGACCTTCTAGTCATTAGTATAGAACACTGGTAAAGTCATGTGTGAGTAATGCAATCGATTCATCCGTTTACCCCAGGTTGATGAAAATTGAATAGGACACACTTGCAGTGAACTTCAAAAGCCACTCAGCTTGACACTGAAAATGTGATCAGTGACAAATTATACAAAATAAAACCAGGACATGACCTCTTTCACTGCAGTGCAAACAGAGTTTCTTATGGCTGCTTACCGAGAAAACAGTGAAATCTTAATTAATCTCACTCTGAAAATGAGAGAAATTTAACCTTTAAGTACATTTATTCTAAGAAAATATTAAAAATCCTTTAAAAAAGGATTCAAAACCCCAAAATGCTTAGCATAAATATTTTTAAACAAACCTTTTGCTGGGCTGTGGTGGGATAAAGGTGCCATGTAGATGATTAATTTCGCCGTGTTGGCTCTGTACTTCCAAAACTTGCCCCAGTACAAGGTAGATGCTCCTTTCCAGAGGGGTCAACATCTGCAGATTGAAGGAAATGCCACAATGCTAACAGCACAATAGCTACCATACTACCATCAGTTCATCCATATCTGGGTGCAGTTCTTCATCTAGTGACACAATCACTGAGCTATAATGAGTACTCTGTTCATTTAATCAAACTTGTAATAATACATTATATGGCCAAAAGTGCACCTCTTACCATCACATTTATATGTGCTTGTTGAAAGTCTCATTCCAGATTTATTCCCTGTGTTTGCTGTTATAATAAGCTCCACTCTTCTGGGAAGCTTTCCACTAGATGTTGGAGCGTGGCTGTGGGGATTTGTGTTCATTCAGCTACAAGAGCATTAGTGAGGTCAGGCGCTGATGTTGGGATGTGGAGGAGGTCTGGGGTTCAGTCGGTGTTCCAGTTCATCCCAAAGGTGTTCAGTGGGGTTGAGGTCAGGGCTCTGTGCAGGACACTCGAGTTCTTCCACTCCAACCTTCACACACCATGTCTTCATGGAGCTCGCTTTGTGCACAGGGGCATTGTCATGCTGGAACAGGTTTCAGCCTCTTAGTTCCAGTGAAGGGAAACTGTAATGCTACAGCACACAGAGATGTTCTATACAATTGTGTGCTTTAAACTTTGTGGTAACAGTTTGGGGAAGAAACATATATGAGTGTGATGGTCAGGGGTGCACATGTACATTCCACTCTAACTCCTGAACACCAGCCTTGGCCCCTGACTGATCACTGTCCGCTCTTACGGCGGTGCTGAAATATTCACTGATTAGTTCAGTGTGGTTTGTTCTGTTGTCTAAATTTCTCATTTTTGTACAAACATTCAAACACAAATACATTCTGGTATTTATATTGATTACATATTGAATATTGTATCTGCCTTGCTATGGCATGTAACCAACAACTTGATCATTCACCGCATAAAGCACACAGTTAGCAAGCTAGCAATTAAAACATCTTTAGGCAGACTGACCGTTTTCACAGCTGCATTTATGGCTGTTTGGATGTTCACCAGTAGTTTTACAGAAAATGGAATAATTCAGTAACAACCCACCACTCCCTGGCTTTAGTGTTTCTAATGCTAATGCCATTTTCATGTCATTTAGGGGATCTGTACAGAGATTTCAGGGTAAGTCACAGCATGTTTGATCTCAAAATGTTCTGATGGGGAAAGGAATGAAGAACAAAAGTATAAAGTGTAATTTATTATTTTACCACTAAAGGTGTAATGTATAGAGCACTGAAGTATATGGAATATTGTGCATGAATACATTAAATACAAAACCTGCTGGGCTTTTCACACACACTACAGTCTCTAAGAGTTACCCAGAATTGCACAAAAAACAACGACCATCCAGGGAGCGGCAGTTCTGCAGGTGGAAACACCTTGTTGAGTGAAAAAGGAGAACGGCTGGACTGATTCAAGCTGGCAGGAAGGCTACGTTAACACACATAGCCACTCTTTACAAACGTGGTGAGCAGAAAAGCAACTCATCTGAGGCTATCATGGACACAGACTCATGCAAACCAGACAGCTGAAAATTGTAAAAAGATTGGATCACCTTGCTTCAAAATGCTCTGATGTCCAATACTTACTACTGTAATAAAAGAATCAAAAGCGCTGAGAACCCAACATGAATGTTAATATTTAGAAAATTGCATCAAGATGTTGAAGTTCTTTATACAAACATACACATAGCCATAAAAGAGTCTACACAAGTCATTTCCACTAATCATTATTTACAGACCCCTAGGGCCATTTTCTGAATTTCTTCATGAAGTTATGGATTTCATCTCAAACCTGGTTGTTTCTGTAGATAAAACATTAATTGTTGGAGATTTTAATATTCATTTTGATAATCTACAAGACCCACTGAGGATGGGTTTGTGTCCATCTATTTTCAGTAGGGGTTAATGAAAAAGTAATAGGGCCCGCTCACTCATAATGGTGGTCACACTCGTCATCTAATACTAACATTCGGATTAACATCCACAGTCTGAAGCTATCTCAGATCATTACCTCATCTCATTTAAATTGTCTTAGTCACAATATATGCACCTTGCCACTCTACCACGTCAAACATACATGTTCATATTAGCTAGTGCACAGAGTTTTATCAGTAATCTCCCAGAGTTGTCAACTTTGACTGGATCACCGTCTGATCCCAAAGAACTTGATCACAAAGACTGAATATTCGAGTCAGCGTTCTGCTATAGATAATGCAGCTCCACTTAAATGAAAAACAATAAGAGAGAAAATATTAGCACCCTGGTATAATGATCATACAAGCTCCTTGAACCAGACCACTCGAAAATTAGAACGTTAATGGCGTCTAAATCGGTAGTATTTCAAACAGCATGGAAGGAGAGCCTTCTGAGCTATAGGAAAGCTCTTAGTGCTGCTAGATCAATGTATCTCTTCAATTCAATTCAGTTTTATTTGTATAGCGCTTTTAACAATGGACATTGTCACAAAGCAGCTTTACAGAAATAAATAGATTCAAAAAATATATTGTAAATATGTGAATTTATTTATTAATCTTCACCCTAATTGAAAATAACAAAAATAATCCTAGATTCTTATTTAATACTTTAGCACAATTAACTGGAAATAAGACCACCACAGAAGCATACACGCCATCAGGATGTAGTAGCGATGACTTTATGAATTTTTTCAGTGACAAAATTGAAAATATCAGGCAAAAATTTCAGACTATTAAAGCCAGACAATTTGATAACTGACCATGTAGATGAAATATAACCACCAGATCAGTGATTAGAACATTTTACTTCAAGAAACCAAACTAATTTCACTAATTTGCTCATCAAAATCAGCTTGTACACTAGATCCCTTACCTACACATCTACGCATACCAGAAGCCATCAAACCTCTTCTAAAAATAATAAATTCTTCTCACAGCACTGGCTATGTCCCTAAATTCTTTAAACTTGCAGTTATCAAACCGCTGATTAAAAAAACCTGACCTTGACCCCTGTCAGCTGTCTAACTATAGGCCACTATCAAACCTCCCCTTTATTTCCAAAATCCTCAAAAAAGGTTGCAGCACAGCAGTTAGGCTGTCTATATATATGCTACCTCTGGGTAAAATTATTCATAAACATGGTATTAGCTTCCACTGTTATGCTGATGACACACAGTTATGTTTCAGCAAAGCCAGATGAGAGACAGCAACTTAAAGCTGAGGAATGTGTAAAGGACATTAGATATAAGTGTAACTTCCACATGTAGCTAGAAGTAAGCTTTCTGATTACACAGTAACTCTGGATGGCCTTTCTGTTTCATCATGTGCAGCAGGAAAAGACCTTGGTGTGATTATCGACTCCAGTCTGTCATTTGAAGCTCAAGTAGATACTTGACGCAGTCTGTGTTTATGTCTAGGCTGAAAACCTATTTGTTAAGTCAAACCTTTTGTTATTAAATTTTACCTTAGGTAAAGGAGCAGATATAGAGGGTTCACATTCATAGAGTGTTGTGGTGAACTGGGATGTTTGGATGCTGTCGTCCCTCCACTCTCACACGTTCACTCAGGTTTGTTGACGGTGGAGTGGCTGCTGCTTTATGTCCCAGGACTCGCTCATGTCTGTTAGCTTCTGGCTCTCCCTTTTAGTTATGCTGTCACAGCTAGTCTTGCTCGAGTCCCTGCTTGCACTCTGCACACAAAGTACACCTTCTTAAACCACTACTGTACAAGAGCACACCTAATAATCTGTTATTTCGCTTCCACTCCCCCTCTCTCTGTTGAGGTACATGTTACTCCTGAGATACCAGTGATCTTGACTCCTTCTGCCATACAGACCTGCCTGATCCATCCTGATGGACCCACTTCTGCTTAGAGCCACACAGAGCCTGTGGCTGTGGATGTTCTTTCGTGGATAACCTTAAGACAGCAATTACTAAAAACAGTTTACACTCAAGTCTCCATCACTGAACAGTTCATAACTTTAGTTTGATACAAGAGACTTAAACTTACCACTCTAATGATACTCAAGTTCCTTTTAACACACTTAGCACTGCTTGAAGTGAAATCTGGATAGAACATTTCATTTAAATTTATCCCTAATGAGCAAGTCAGAGGTGACAGTGGCAAGGAAAAACTCCTTGAGATGACATGAAGAAACCATGAGAGGAACCAGACTCAAAAGGGAACCCATCCTCATACAAAGATATTATAGTTATATAAGTGAAATGATTTATAATGGCACTATCGGGTGTCACCAAGATGAGGATGCGTTCCCTTTGAGTCTGGTTCTTCTCAAGGTTTCTTCCTCATGTCGTCTCAGGGAGTTTTTCCTCACCACCGTCACCTCTGACTTGCTCATTGGGGACAAATTTAAATTAAAAGGTTATATCCAGATTTTTGTAAAGCTGCTTTGTGACAGTGTCCATTGTTAAAAGCAATATACAAATAAAATTGAATTGAACACCACAATATTTATATCAAATTGTCATACTGCCCACCCCTACATAGACAGAAAACTTGCCTAAAGTCATAAATACAACATAGTACCAACATTAGCTAAGAACTTAAGACATGGTAAGCAGTACTAAACAGGAAAATGGTCTGAACTGTAAACTCTCCGAGCCTTAACTTTCCCATAAGTCCATACAATGAAGAAACAAACCAACCACTTCAGAGCGTTCCATGGTGTCAGCAATTTATTTTTTGGAAGAAACTCTTAGTGGCACTCTAAAATGAGTCAGTGGGCTCAAAACTAGGAAAGTTGTCCCCGTCAGTTGTATATTGATGTGTATGGCACATCTCAGTGAGGCATTTCCATTTCACATCTATGCTTAGATCCATCAGCTGTGTTGGGCTGTGACTGTCAGGCAACCACCTTCCAATCAGCTAATCCAATCATCAACCCCAAATGCTGCAACTCCTTCTCTCATCAATCACCTCTTTCTATTTATTGGCTCATGTGTTGGCATTCCTCAGAGGTCTAACCATTACAGTAATCAAATCTGGACAAGTCATATAAAAATAGATTTTCTGTTCTGCAGTGATACATAAGTGCTTTTAGTGTTGAGGCTCTTTGTGCCATGGTGATGTTCTCCGTTTAGATGTAGTGAATCCTTAACACTGTCGCATAAGCCACTTTATACACACTAATCAGTGGTTGCATTAAAGGGTGATGAGGTGCAATTCAGTAATCATTTCCCTAATAATGCCTGAAATGAATAGGTAAGCGAGATTTACCCGGGTCTCCATGAGAAATTCCTGTCGAATGCCATCAGCTTCGGGGATACCATAAATAAATCCATCACAAAGTCTTACGAAGATACATTTATTCTTAACACGTGGAACATATAGTATAAAGATTTCATACTGAATAAATTATATTCATTAAGCCAAAAAACATCATGATTTTTAGCTACATTGTCTGAAATACAAATATGCAGAATCCATAGCACTTTGGGGTAAGGGAAGGTTTCTTTAGGAATTGCCTAGATTTGGTTGAATGTAGAGCTCACTTAGAGCCATAGACATATTAGTTTTGACATTTCTCCACATGTGAACTAATGTGTAGGGTTGACTAGAAAGAGAGAAAATCCTGTGTCCCAGATGTATGTGAAGGAAGGGGATTAAATAAACACATGGCAATGCGCAATGAAGAGATCTTGAGTGTAACCTTTAATTAATCAAAGATTAAAAATGGTGAAGAGGGCAATAAGGTGAGAGAGAGAAAGAGCAAAGTGTATTGTACATCATTATTTACATTGCAGCCTGGACTGCATCTGAAGCTCAAGACCAGTCCTAAGAGGTGATTTCTTTGAGGGTCAAGTCATACAATCAAGGGACAAAGAGGTCGGGGTGTTGTACACGATACTTTGGGGGAAGAATGTCTTTTTCCCCTCTCTGTAAATAAGAACGAAAATCATTTTAAAAACTACAGTTTTTGCTGCCAAGTCAGCATTATCTCAGTGTGAAACAGTATTATTATTACAGTATGTTTACAGCTTGTCACTTTAAGGTGTACAGTACAAAAAGTCATACAATCTACTGTACAGGCCTTCCATTTACAGATGTCTGTTCACAGCCAATGACCTGGTCCCTGGGCTCAGTGTATATATCATCCAAGTTACAATTTATAGCACAAACAAGAGTCTGAAACTGTATAGCCTCCAAACAAGAACTAGACAACGGTGTCTGCCAGCCCAGTAAACCACTGGGCACCTTTATTCCCCAAACTCACTGTAAATGTGACAGCAACTTTGGTTAGTTTTCTTTTTTTTTAAATCTACTTTTCATTTAATTTAAAAAACATCCTTCCAAAATGGCAGCACACTCTCCCAAGGTCATAAGTCATGTATCAACATTAGTTTCTCTTCATTTTATTTACGTGTTAAATCCACTTTGTGAAATCCTTCCTTTAGAAAGAAGCAAGGTAGAAAGAGCAATCAGTGGAATTTGAGGTGATTTTTGCATAAATTAAAAAAGGACAGTCAGTTTTCACTGTTACATTTCTCCATTCACACAGATTCGAGGGGGTTAAAAGGGAGAAGGGGGACAAAGCTCAACCCCACAGCTGTCATGACTGGCCAATCAGAAAGAGTACATCACAGATCACGTGGGACACTCCTGAGTTCAGGAGGGGGGATACAGAGACGTCCAGTAGCCGTGACTCGTACAACATGAACTCGGAGTGGTTCTCCTCTACTTTGGCAAGGGCATGCAGGGCACGGGCAGCCCGTCGCATCATGTCCACACTAGTGGGTTCAAAGTGTTGCCCCTGCATATTCAGCAGTGAAGCCTGGCTCTGTTGGAACTGTGTGGCTGCTAGACTGTCCTCCAGAAATCCCAGGAGGTTCCCTATACTGCCTTTCTGCACGGCAATGGCCCGAGCTGCCAGGCTGTCACCCTGGGCCAGGTTGGCCAACAGCACCACTGCCATCTCCCGGCACACAGGTACCTTGCGGTCACCAATTAAGCGTACCAGTGAACTGTAGAATTTCTCCAGGCGACTGAAGGGTGGGGTGGCCAGAATGAGGTCAACATTATTGTCCTGGATGCTGAGCTTGCTAAGAGTCTCAAGAACCATTCTCTGAGGGGAAACTGCTCCATTAAGCCCAAGCGTAGGGAAGGGATCAATGGCTTCTGCTGAGGGGCAGACAGCCCAGTGGAGAAGACCATCCAGCAGTGGCAGGCAGATACTCTCGGGGTACATGGACAGGTCCAACTGGCCTGAGATGTTCGCCAACGTGACCAGACAGTTTTCTCGCAGAACCTCCAGACAGTCCCACCACCATTCATCTTGCTCACAGCTGACTCCTTCATCCTCCTCTTCCTCTTTCTCATAGGTGACAGGAGCCTCCTTGCGCTCAGGATGCCGGTGGTGCAGGAGTACCACACGGCCCAGGATAAGCAGCAGGCCTGGGTGTTTGGACATTTCACTGTCATTGCCAGGGATGAAGGAGAGACTGCGGACGATGTTAGAGACGCATATGCAGCGGCGGGCTAGTGCATCCTGCCAGTCTGACAATGTGCACAATGGGGACTCATCCTTACTGTGTGGCTCGTCCTCAAGGATCTTAATGCTGCTGATCTGCTGTGATGTGTCAATCCCAAACAGAAATTTGTTCTTCTTTTCCTCATCCTCCACGCCATTCCGCACAGATTCTTCAGCCACTGATGCCGACAAGCCAGACAGCACATCGTCAACAGTGGCGATAATGGGAGCAGATGCACTGGCAATAGCTGTGGTGTTCTCCCCCTCCAATGGTTGGCGTGAGGAAGGCTGAGACTCTGTTTGCTCATTTTGCTGGTGTGGTATGCTTCTCTCATTCTTATTTCTGTTCTCAGTAATCAGGTTCGTTATGGGTGCCTTTGTATTAACAGGCACCTGTTTATGAGGTTTTAGCAGCTCCATCTTGCTCTCAAAGTGGGTTTGGATGTGCTCCGTAGTGTCACCTCCACCAACACTCCAATGAATCAGCCCACTGTCAAAAGTCTGTCGCCGGCCCAATTTGCCAGTACGGCCAATGACAAATGGGTCTTTCTTCCACAATACCTTAATAGGAAGCTTGTCAAATTTGCTAGCCTGTTTGAGCTTTTCCTGTACTGTACTACTGTCCTGGATGGGAGTGGATAAGTCATGCTCTTTAGATGAAGAAATTTCTCCTTCCTTTTCTTCTTCAGACTTTTCACTGGATTTCTGGTCATGCATAAGCTCATCCTTTTCATGCTTGACTTGGATCTGTGATATGTGTTGGCTATTCTTCTCCTCTTTGTCCTCTTCTTCATCCATCTGCCCTACTTCTGGGCTTTCTTCATCAGACATATCAGTGTCAGGAGCATCTGGGTCAATCAGTGTTCGCTGCCCAGGATCTCCGACCTCATATTCTTTCAAGATGCCAAAAATTTCAATGAGGCATCTACGGAAGTACTCCACTATCAGTTCAAGGAAGCCAGGAAGCTGAAAGAAATTAAAGCATGATCATCAGATAAAATTCAAACACCTTTTCCTGCTTTTCATCTTGATGCACTTCAATCCATGTTTGATGCTGCAGAAATTGCATGCACATCTCACCTGACACAGACTGAAGGTAGAAATGCTGTTATCATCATACAGAAGAATACTGATGGTGTCCAAAGCCCAAGTGCTCTCTGCCAGCAATCCTGATTTGAGGGACATCATGACTCTCCAGGCTTCCGGTGTTCCTACATACATATACATTTATATACAAATAGGCACAAAAACAAAGATGAAGAAATTGATATACACATGTACCTCATGGCAAAATGTTGAAATGTATATACAGCTTCTTACCAATATCTTTCATCATGAGTCGGCGACGTGGTTTGAGGATGGGCTGGGTCGCCTCCACAGACCCTGATGGAAAGGCTACGTCTCTCCTTATCACGGGAGGCTGTACTGGTGTTGGGGCTATGTGCGAGGCTGGGACTAGAGGTCCAGCTTTCTGAATCTTTATCCCAGTGTGCATATAAGGGGACTTGCTGGGTGATGTACTGTTCTCCATGGTTCTTGGCATGGGTGCTGGACTTGATACCTGTGGAATGTGATTTTGAGAGGACTGAAAATTGGATTGCAGCGCTCTAGACATGGGTGGGCCAGAACCACCAGGTCCATAAGGAGGCTGCCTCTGGTTGACATGACCAGGCCATGGACCTTCATGATTCATTCGCTGGTCTGAAGGTAACATGTCTTCAGAACGGTTCATTGCATGGTACCCTGGACCTTGAGTGGGAACTCCGGGAGGTCCCTGACGACTGGGATAGTTGGGATAGTTCATGTCATTTCTGCCTTGCCACATGGGACCTTGGGGCCCATCAGGAACAGATGGCAAGGGGCTGCCCATCATTTGCGGGGGCATGGAGGACTGAGAGTTAGAGCCTCCGGCATTAGGCCCCCTGTCCCGTCCAAAACTGAAAGGGAATTGGCTCTGTGGACCAGGTGGACGTCGATCTGTGCCAGAGTAGGCATTATACTGGTTGAACATGTCCTGTTGGGGTTGGGGGCCACCTGAGGGTTGAGGGCCCTGTTGCTGCTGGCCACTGAATGAATACATTTCTCCATCATGACGCTTTGCTGGGGGACCATAACCACCATCTCCAGGCCTCTTCTGTGTGTAATTCTGCAAGATAGAGTTTGGAAATTTCTTGTTAAACATTAAAAATGTAAAGACACACAGACAAAGAAGATTATTTAGAAGATTGTATAACCAGGAGTTACCAAATAATCAATATCTTAAATAAAACATCAGGGCAAAAAGGCAAAACATGTTCAGTAATATACAAACCGGCTGCTGTGGGTAGATTCCAGGCTGCTGATTTGGGTATTGTCCACTAGGGGGTGCACTTTGGGCAGGGTACTGATTAACATAGGAATCATGCCTGCAGAAAAGGAAATATGGCTAAATAATTCCCATTTAATAACAAGATAATAAACATTAAAGATGCAATCAACATGACAAGAAGTAATGTTAACCTCTGCTGCTGTGGATTAGGTGAATACATCCCCGTGTCAGCACCAGAGGGCATGGTGTTTGGCTGTGGGGCTCCAGGACCTATACTGCCATCTGGACTCATGCCTGGCTCTTGTCTGTAAAGACATATTGAAGGGTAAATGTATATGATTTTCTTTCAAAACTTTGTTGCTTTTTTGGCTTGTATTATATTGCATTACAAATCACACTGATGTACCAGGCATTTTTTCATGTTTGTACATGGCTCCGAAAAGTTATCAAAGTACATGCAAAGTATTAAAAGAAACTTGTGTACATGTCTTTCAATATGTCCTTACAGACAAGAACCAGGCATGGGTCCAGAGGGCATGGTGTTTAGCTGTGGGGCTCCAGGACCCATACTGCCATCTGGACACATGTCTGGCTCTTGTCTGTAAGGACATATTGAAGGGCATATGTACAAGTTTTTCTTTTAATACTTTGTTGTTTGTTTTTTTTATTATATCATATTGCATAACAAGTCACAATGATGTACCAGGCATTTTCCATGTTTGTATGTGACTCTAAAAAGACATAACAACCTCTAATTTTATAGTCTAGTTTATTTTCCCCCCATTGCTGATGCTTGTTCTTGTGCTTAACCAAAACTACAGTATGAATCACAAACCATTATATACAAACGTTAGCTTTTTGTTAAGACAATGACATATGAGGGCTGTAAATGACAGAAATCACAGACAGACATCTACATGATCAATTAAGCACATGTGTAAAATACATGGGATACATTTTAAATAGTGGTCCATGGAGTACTGAACTGTAATTTAGTTGATTCATAAGTGTGTCTATAAACTGTATAATAACAGACACTATGAGAAAGCAATATTCTATTATTGGTTCTGTTAACAGTTACCAGAAAGATGTGTAATTCCAGCAAGTTGCAGAAAACACAATATAAAATAAATGCTTGTGTGATTCAAATTTGAGTTTAATGTTAAACATCCAGCAAAGTGTTCAATAGTTTCAAGAAACACTTGTTTGCTTGTTTTTTGATGAATAAAAGGAGTAGTTCATGAAGTATGATGGTCTTTCCTTTTGTACTTTTAGGTAAAAAATAAATCAGATCATAAATAGTCCAAAAGTAAACTAACAACCATAATCAGATTAGTATATTAAAAGATTATGTCTTATATAGTCTGGATTAATGTGAGACTTAGTGAGCACATGGCAAAAGTGTCGCACAGCAACTCAGCCAGTAGCTCTTACCTTCGGTCATATCCTGGTCCATATGGTCCATACTGCTGTCTGTGACCTAACTGCATGTTACCAATAGGTCCAGGAGGGCCTCTGTTATATTGCTCACTCATTCCACTGCTGGGGCCTTGTCCTGGATTCATGAACTGCTCACCAGCTAAACATAAAGCAGATGCATAGTGAAGTAACATTTCCTGGCCTTTAATGCTAAAATCAAAATAGTTCGAATTTTTACAATGATTCTGAAACTGATGAATATTGAGAAGCAAATCAATGACGGAAGTGCTTTAGTTCCAAAAATTAAAGAACCTGAGCCTAGTAGAGAATGCAGCTTGTGGGGAACATGTGACAAACATTTCCGTCCAGTCACCACTGCACCGCCACTATGTGATATATAGTTGCAAGTTATACCACCAGAATTAACACCCAGAATTCTCACCTTTCCTCATACCACCAAAAGGGTCCTTATTAGGTTCATATGGACCTAAACGACCCATTATATCAGGTTGGCCCCCCATTCCGGGCTGGAAGGTGGAGTTAGGTGTCAGAGAGCTCCGTCTAGCAAAGGCAGGCTCTCCACCATCAGCGAACGGGTCTTGAACACTCACATTGCTCCTGTTCGAAGATTAGACAGATACAGCTGTTGCGCCTTATATAAACTATATATAAACTATATTGCCAAAAGTTTTGGGACGTCTGCCTTTACATGCACATTAACTTTAATGACATCCCATTCTTAATCCGTAGGGTTTAACATGGAGTTGGCCCACCCTTTGCAGCTATAACAACTTCAACTCTTCTGGGAAGCTTTCCACAAGGTTTAGGAGTGTGTTTATGGGAATTTTTGACCATTCTTCTAGAAGCACATTTGTGAGGTCAGGCACTGATGTTGACGAGAAGCCCTGGCTCGCAGTCTCCGCTCTAATTCATCCCAAAGGTGTTCTGTGGGGTTGAGGTCAGGACTCTGTGCAGGCCAGGCAAGTTCCTCCACACCAGACTCGCTCATCCATGTCTTTATGGACCTTGCTTTGTGCTCTGGTGCGCAGTCATGTTGGAACAGGAAGAGGCCATCCCACAAAGTTGGGAGCATGAAATTGTCCAAAATGTCTTGGTATGCTGAAGCATTAAGAGTTCCTTTCACTGGAACTAAGGGGCCAAGCCCAACTCCTGAAAAAAAACACCACACCATAATCCCCCCTCCACCAAACTTTACACTCGGCACAGTGCAGTCAGGCAAGTACCGTTCTCCTGGCAACCGCCAAACCCAGACTCGTCCATCGGATTGCCAGACAGAGAAGCGTGATTCGTCACTCCAGAGAACACGTCCAGTGGCCGCGTGCTTTACACCACTGTATCCGACGCTTTGCATTGCACTTGGTGATGTAAGGCTTGGATGCAGCTGCTCGGCCATGGAAACCCATTCCATGAAGCTCTCTATGCACTGTTCTTGAGCTAATCTGAAGGCCACACGAAGTTTGGAGGTCTGTAGCTATTGACTCTGCAGAAAGTTGGCGACTTCTGCGCTCTGTGCGCCTCAGCATGCGCTGACCTCGCTCTGTGATTTTACGCAGCCTACCACTTCGTGGCTGAGTTGCTGTTGCTTCCACTTTATTATAATACCACTAACAGTTGACCATGGAATATTTAATAGTGAGGAAATTTCACGAATGGACTTATTGCACAGGAGGCAACCTATCACGGTACCACGCCTGAATTCACTGAGCTCCTGAGAGCGACCCATTCTTTCACAAATGTTTGTAGAAGCAGTCTGCATGCCTAGGTGCTTGATTTTATACACCTGTGGCCATGGAAGTGATTGGAACACCTGAATTCAATGATTTGGAGGGGTGTCCCAATACTTTTGGCAATATTGTGTATATGACAATAAATATCATTAATACACTGTCACTGATCAGCCTAATATGATGAGTCTATTCAACTTCTGAACCTACCGCACACCAGGCATAGGGGGCATCTGGCTGTGGGGTGTTGACGCGGGGGTAGGGGGTTTCAGATCGTTTCCTTCAGCCATAGAGCTGCTCGTTGACTGTGGAGTCTGAGGGCCCTGTAAAGATCCTGAACCCGCTGGAGAAAGATACAGAAAAAACAGTTATAAGCACAGGCAGGTGTCCTATATATCTACTTTTATTCTATTAAGAAAAATTGCTATCCTGAATAGTGTGGTCTCCACAGGGCACAAGGGCTCAACAGTTAGAGGAGTACGAAAATGATGTAAATCATATGCTATGGCATTCACAGTCTACAGATCTGCAAACCAGTTAAAAACTTACAGGAGATTTTTAAGAGTAACATGCTCGACAGCTCTCCCCAACACAACAGTTGAGGAAGAATAGTGTTCATCCCTCATATTTTCATTCTTTGTGGATTTGAATAAAGAAAAATCAGAATTTTCTGATCTAATATCTAATCTGATTTTCTTTTGTGTGTGTTTTTGGGTCCAGTGTGTTGATGTAAATTATATGGCCAAGTTTGTTGACACCTGATCATCACATTGATATGTGGTTATTCTCCAAACTGTTTCAACAAAGTCAGAAACACACAATTGTATAGAACCTGTTTTGTCTGCTGTAGCATTACAGTTTCCCTTCACTGGAACTAAGAGGCTGAAACCTGTTCCAGCATGACAATGCCCCTGTGCACAAAGCGAGCTCCATGAAGACATGGCTGAATGAACACAAATCCCCACAGCCACGCTCCAACAACTAGTGGAAAGCTTCCCAGAAGAGTGGAGCTTATTATAACAGCAAACACAGGGGAATAAATCTGGAATGGGATGTTCAACAAGCACATATAGGTGTGATGGTCAGGTGTCAAAAAACAAACAAAAAAAAAGTTATCCAGTCATAAAAGTCTATAACTCAGACTCAGGCCTGGCTGAAATTCCCAATTTAAAAAAAAAAGAGTAAAAAAGAGAGAGAGAGAGAGAGAGAGAGAGAGAGAGAGAGAGAAAGACATGAGGATGGAAAATGGTGACGCCACACACTCGGTGAAGCCTACTTAGTTACTGGACAGCAGTTTTTTTTTTAGTTTGTATTGTTTTGTTTTATTGTGGTTAGCTAACCTAGGTAGCAGACTAAAAAGTATAAATTCCATTTTACATCAGACTTTTTGTTGCTAAGAGCTTTAAGCAGTTAACACAGTGTTATTGTGTTAATCAGTGTAGCTAGGCCAGCCCCATGCAAGAAGAGTTGTTGCTGTGGGCACAAACTATGTTTTGCTGCTTTTCACATTTTAGAACATAATCTCATTGAAGCTCTCGCAGTTGGTCATAACTCCAAAATGTATGAAAGTTTTTTTGCTCCTAATTCCAAACTATTGCACCATATCTTTTTTTTTTTTTGCCCCTTGGAGCGTTTATAAAATGACTGGATAACTGCATAAATGAGGATCTGAATCTAAGGTTCCAAGGTGAGGATGTGCACTGACCTGGAGAGGGTGGCTGTACCTTCGCCTGGTTCTTTTTTAAGTCATTGTTGAAAATATCTGGAGGTGGGTCCTCACCACGCTCAATCTTGCACTCAAAGGCGTACAGACACTGGATGTACTGCTTCTTTAGTGAGCTAGCTGCACTACTGGAGGTCCCAACATTCAGGTTTGTCGCTAACTCCCTCCACTTTTTATTCTTATTCACCTGGAAAACAGAAGAAGAAAGATGTTTACAACTACGTGCAAGCCACAGGGTCAAAGCAAGCATGATTGGAGAAATGCATGTGGATTAGACATGAAATATTTTTTTTGTAGTGTAAGCGTAGTGTTTTTATAGTATAAAAATCACAGAATATTGAAATGGTGAAATTCATCAGGGCTCAGCTAAATTGCCAAATTTGACCAGAACACAACAGGTGAGCTAAAAATATTGGAATTAAAGAAGTTAACAACTGCAAGCTTTATAGTGATAATTCTAGTATACAGTGCCTTATGTGAGTATTCATCCCCCTTGAACCTTTCCGCATTGTTTAGTGCAACCTGGAAATAGACTTAACTGGGACTATGTGTCATGGAATCTACATAAAACAGCCCATAATATTCACGTAGGAGAAAAAAAAAAATCAATATTGGGTGCAGAATTATTTACAAATAAAAATGTAAAAATCGTTGGTGTGAAACTAAATATTAGTTGCCCTGCATTACTTCTTCGCCATTACTATCAGAAGTGACATAATTAGTTGAATAGAGCCGACTAGCGTGCACTCAAATTATCACATGATCTCAATATAAAAACATCTGGTCCTGGAAAGCCCTAAAGTTTGTCAGGGATCATAGCTAAGCAAACAGCATCTGGGACAAAGTACCAGTCAGGGTTTTTGCTTATAAATAATATCTTACAGAAGACCATTAAATAGAAAAAAAGAAAAAAAGTGGCACCAGCACCAAAGGTCAGTAACCAGGTTAGGAAGGTATTAATCAGAGGAGGAACCAAGACGCCAAAGGTAACTCTGAAAAAGCTGTGTGATTTGATCAAAAGGTGCAGGCTCTTTATTAGTACCTAGAAAACTGAAGCGTACAGCATAGGACAGAGCTTTTTACTATGAAGCCCCCCAGCTATGGCACAGCTTTCTTATTAGTGCACAGGCCTCAGGCACAGTTTCAATTTGTTTGGACAGGCATTTTGTTAAATAAATCTTTTCGAAGGAAAAGGCACAGATCTAACAGGTTCATTGGCATAGAGAGTTGGGATGTTTTGATGCTGTCATCCCCTCAGAGCCCTTATGCCTCTGTTACCTTCTAAATTTCTCAAGTTTTGCTGTCATAACTAGACCCGCTGTAGTGGCTGCTTGCAATCTCTCACAATATATACCCATTTAAAGTACTGTAGGCAATAATCTGTTCTCATTCTCTCTCTCTGTTGTGCTGTATGTGCACTCATGCTGCCAGATGTTACGCTGCTGCCTGAACCCGACACACGTCTACTGCTGTGGCTTCTCTCACCATCTGGACCTGCCTGATTGATCCTGATACTCTATTCTGGTTGGACTTTCTGCACCTAAAGAATGCACCCAAAAGACTGCAGTTCCCAAAAACAGTTTATGCCTCAAGCCTTTCTTCAGTGGATAATCTCACCTTGATATACTTATACCTTAGAACTAATTGAATAAAATGTAACTGAATTAGTGAAAAAAAGGCATATGAAATCCTGTTTGGAGTGTGGTAAGAAGGCATGTTGGAGACTCAACAAATGTGGATAAGTGTTCTCTGGTCTGATAAGACCAAAAAGTAACATTTTGGCCTTGTCTCAAAGTGTTACAACTAGCTGAAACACAACACTGCTCATCACCCTTAAACATCATGCCCACAAACACCATCCCCACAAAGAAGCATGGTGCAGGTTGTCCAGAAACTTTTCATTAGCAGGGACTGGGAAACTACTCAGGCTTGAAGGCAAGATGGATGAGGCCTAATACAGGGCAGAGATTTGAGACTGGGGCAGTGGGTCAACTTTCAACAAGACAACAAATCCAAGCATACTGCCAAAACTACACAGCTCCAAAGCTTGGTTTTGAGTGGTTCAAACCAAGAACCTGAACATGTCACAATGTTCCAGTCAAAACCCAGACCTCAATCTGATTGAGAATGGGTGGCAAGACGTAGGACAAGTTATGCAACAGATAACTGACTTTTTATTTAATTGTGTCACAAAATTATATTGCATCAAATATTAGTCATATTGTGCATAAACTAAGAAAAAAAACTAAACTGGGTCAAAATCCAAATTAAGTCTATTTCAGTTTCAGGTTGTAACGTGACAAAATGTGTTCATGTATTCATTAATGGAACCTACATCTTAATTGAACACTCCCTTCTGAGAAATGTAAGCTTTATAAAACGTCCTAAAATTACAGAATCTCCTAAAACAAATGTTCATCTTCATTTGTGTGTATGCACACTCACCTGGGTAAGGCCACCAATCTCTTTAACAGAGACATAGAGACGAAAGAGGTCGAGAGGCTTACGGCCCACCGCAGGCAGGTTGGTCATGCCCATGGCTTTCTCCTCAGCAAAGGCCAGGTAACGGTCCACCCACATCTTCCTGTCTGGCTCAGTACCCAGCTCGTATAGCCGAGTTATTTTCTCATTTGTGGTGGTGGACGAATTTGACTTCTACAGAGACAGCGATAGAGGAAACAAAAAAAAAGGAAAAACAAAATTAACAGTTCATCAAGAAATCCTTAAAATGTGGTAAGTGAACATCTGAATTTAAGTAGTGTAACACTAGAGAGGTTTCTACAACCTAAATATTAACATTTTGTTTTTAGCAGTATTACTGCTACAGTTAATTCACTCAGCTCCTTACCTTTTTTGATTCAGTCTTTGGAGTCCCATCGACTTTATTATTCATCTTCTGGTTTTGGTTAAGCTTATCCATGCCAAACTCTGGGCTAGGAGCCATTCCTGGAAGACAGAAGGAAGCATTTGTGCACTCTATGCATTTCACAATTCAACTTGAATTGTGCACATGAATCATCCAAAGAACTTCTTTAATAAGCAGTATCATAATAGATAAAAGGATTTCCACCAGCAAATCTTCCACCACTTTTATTAAAGAATCTTTCAATAATATTAAACAATATAGCACTAATTTCAGAAGACCCATGCCTACAAATCTAAGCATTTACCAAATGATTTACCAAACATTTACCAAATGATTTTGCCATTCAGAAATAAATCAGTGAAGGAGATTTTCCAAATTTTTCACAAAAATCCAAAACCTTTAAAAAAAAAAAAAAAAAAAAAAAACTGATGTGAAAGCTCATGTCCAGTAATTTCAGACATGCCCATGACACCATGTCAACTTTAAGGTCTTTTTGGAGATTTTGCACAAATATCTAATATAGGTCTATAACAAACATGTTGTGCCAGGTTACTGTGCTGCTTTGGGTAAGTACAATAAAACGTGCAGTATATCATCAGCATAAGGTTGTGCAAGGTTTGATTTTTGATGTTCATAGTGTTCTTGTACACAGTGTAAACGTTGTAAATACTTCAAGTGAAATGCAAAGGGTGGAAGGTTAAATCTGGAGACAGGATCTTCACAACAGAGAAATGAGTTCAGTTTCGGCCTTGTCACGCAATTTGTCTCCCTTCCTGTCCAACCAAATGTGTGAAAGCCTACCAAGAGCTCCAAACACACTCCTGTATTTCTCCATCTGGAGAACTACTGCAGATAAAATTTATCTATGGTGAAGATCCTGTATATCCAGATTTATTCTTTCACCCTTTGCATCTGACTGAAGCATCATTCTGGTATAAAAGACAACAACAGGTAAAAATTTTACAATAGATTTCTGTAGAGCTATATTAAAAAGCACCAGGCCTTGTGCTCACCTGCTGAGTTGTTGGCCACGTTGCCTCCCATGGGGAACGGCCCTGCCTGGTTCATTATCCCATGCATGCTGTTCATAGGCGGTGCATACGGAGACCCAGCTCCCACCATCCCCTGGGTCATACCGGGATAACCAGGAGGCCTGGAGAAAGCAAGTTATTCAGCTGAATAAAGCCAATGACTGTCTATGCCTAATGATAGTATGAAAGACTGTTTTTATACTCAATGCAGATGTTGTGACTTCATATCCTGCCTTCAGAAACAAAGTAAAATGTAGCTGTTGGCAGTGACTGGCCGGCCCAAGCACTGAGGGTGCAGCAAGAAATACTAAATAAAGTCATCATGTGATCTGTACTATTATACTGATAAGTGGAACACGCTCATGTACTTGTATATCCTGAGGAGGAGGCACAAATTTGTTATTTTAATCATTTAAGGCACAATCTATCTTCAACCATTAATATTGCCATAAAATCCCTTTTATGACAGTTCTACTGAAATTGATGAATCTGTTGACATCATTAACATGCAACTGCCGTTAATGCATAACATTGTTAATGCATAACTGATTATAGATAACTTATGGGTTATTGTTAGCCAGCTGATAGTTATGTAGAACTACATTAACTAAAATGCTCCCCGTCAGAGGAAGACTCAGTGTCAGCATTAGCTAATTACAATAGAAAAAAGTGTTGTTTGCTGTTTGAAGAGTTTTAACACAAAATTCAAAGCAAATATGAACCTCACTGTGGCACTGTCAGGCTACAAGCAGGAAAATCATTACTGGCATGTGCAGGAAATTAAATTATCATTGAAGAGACGTGAACTTGGGGCCACACAGCATGATATACAGTGGAATTATGCCATACTTCCTGTTTGTGCAGTGTAATATTCAATTCAATTCAAATCTATTTGTACAGCACTTTTAACAATGGACATTTTTCAAGAATCCCTTCACAATTTAACATCATGGACATCTTCACATCATGCTGGCCAAATTTGGTATTTAAAAGTTTGATACCAGTCAAAACGCACAAAATCCAAAATGGCCAACTTCCTGTTTGTTCGGAGTTTATGGATGTGATTGTGAAACTCCTCTGTCTTAAGAAAACCTGTAGCCCTGCCAAAACTGGAAAATATGATGGGCAGCACTTATGATGTGTGTGCTAAGTTTCATGAGGTATTGAGCATGGCAAGCACTTCAAAAATGCAAAACAGTTTAGAAAAATAATAATAAATATAGCTGCAAGCAGTGACACCAAGGGTGCAGCAACATCAGTTGCACAACATTACAATGTGCTGTCAGTGAAGACAACCCTTGGTAAATGTCATCTAAAACCAATAAACTGTGTGTTATACGAGTGTTACTTCCTGTTAGCAGTAGCAGGTGTTATTACTACATTGGCAGGTTAAAGGCAGGAGAAACAGTACATTAATACACATATGAAATATCAGCTCCATCGCATGATGCATTGTGGAATAATTAAGAAAAATGTTCTGCTTAAACAGTGTCATATTAATTAATTGTGTTGCTATGATATTGCCATTGAACACAATCAATAACAAGCATTTTTTTATGTTGTCAGATTGAATTCACACTATTGAAGTGTGAGAATGTTGACTTCCTGTGAAACTTCTGATACTTTTTGAAGGAGAATGTAAAAGACGGGTGCATCTGTGACAGTGTGTCAGTATGGGAATGTGAGTGTTATTACATTGTGTTATGGAACATGTGTGTCTGAGCCAATCGTACGTCAGGAATGGGAATTACACAACACCTCCTGTTGGGACTGCATCATGGGTTATTTGATCATGTTGCCATGGTAACACTGTTCAAAATAGCAACATTTTTTTAAAAAACATTTTTAACACCATAACATTTATGGTTTATAAATCTCAGTGTTTTAAAAAATTATTGAGCTGCATACACTGAATGCTTAGACAACAAGAGAGGATATAAATCCTAGGACTATTTAGCAAAAATAGGTTTCGTATATCAACAAATATGCGGAGGTGGGGCTAAATTTCACTGTAGAATTTCTTTTTTTTTTTACAGAAACATGAATAATTCTTCCTCATGAAATATCATTCAAGTTTTGTGACAATAGCTCAATGGTAACCCTGTCAAATGCCTGCTGAAATCTGACTGGACGATGGTAGTCATGTTTGCCTTTTTTTTTTTTTTTTTTTTTTTTAAATCAGGTTGTTGTCAAAAATCCATTACTAGCTTGATATGATGCACAGGTCCTGAGAAAAAGTTATCTGAACCTAGCTCCGCCCCTATTTATGACCACAAACTTTGCAGCCTAGCTCAGAATCTTGTCCTGTATATGCCTGTATACGTTTCATGCAAATTCATGCAACAAATCTTGAGTTACAGCTGTTGGAGTAAATTAGGCTCTGCCTCGCTAGAAGTGATCGGCATGGAGTGGCCATATTGTTTACAAATGTAAAGTTGACACCAATTTTGTGACTGAAATCCTCAAGTAGGACAAGTTTGCAAAAGCAGGTAATAATACTAATAATAATACAATAATAACCTAATAATACAAAGGTTTTACAACAAGAAATCCTAATAAAATGAGCAGGATTCACGTGGTAAGTGCTTGGCCCCCTTAATAATAGGAAAATCCTTAATTCCAAAGAGTTACAAGCTTTGGAAGGGTTAACCAAAGGGTTGTTAATAATATTAATAATAATAATTATTATTATTATTATTATTATTATTATTATTATTATTATTATTATTAATATTATTATTATTATTATTATTATTGGATCTGTGGGGTCCAATAACATTTTTCAAATTTATTGGTTCATACTGCCATCTTGGGGTGAAATAAGAAAAATAAAAATCCTAACAAACACAACACACCTTTAATGCTTGGACCCACGTTAATAATAATCCTAAGTTATAACAATGTCTTTTGCACCCATGGTGCTATGGGCAATAATAATAATAATAATAATAATAATAATAATAATAATAATAAATGTTTTTTCCCCAAACTTTTGGGTAAACAACCCCAAATGGACAGTGTGTTTTCTGTGACCTCAACCCTTGACAACTCTATTTTTTTTTTTAATTCCAGATTTATAATTTAAGACTATTGTAACATTTGAACTTTTTATCTTATGGCAGTAACATATACGTAAGATAAATGACAACAAAAAACCAAAGAAACATTCCTTGCACTCATTTACCAGTTTACTGAGAAGGGTAAGTTAGAATTTCCTGACACAGCTTTTCAAAAAATTCAGGAAGTGTGTTTGAAACAGCACACCTCATTTGCACTGTCTCATCCGACTTCAAACGTTCCTGGGATTTAATCCAGCTTCACACATAGGAGCTTGCACAGGGGACCGTCATGTTCAGGGCACAGCAAGAAATGTCCGAGGACATGAGGCATTTTAGTTTCCTTATTTATTTCCTTATTTATCTTCACACAGGTAAATGCATATTCAATAAATATTTCAGCATATTTTTGCTCAACTGAATCACAGTCACTCCATGTTGTCGAGGAATTAGCGAAGGTCGATGGACAAGAAACTTTGTCCATTTCTACTGGTCAATTCCTACGCTAGTGCAGTGTGTCAGTGGAAAAAAGTCAAAATGGCACATAAGCTCAAATACTTGCACACACAAATACAGTCTCCATAGTTAGCGAGATAATCTGTAAAATAAATGAATAAAAGAAAAGAGGGTATTGTGAATGTCTCTCACAACCCCATTTGTAAATCACACGACCCCATGTAGGGTCACGACCCCTAGTTTGGGAACCCCTGTTCTAAATAGGGCCTTAAACATAGACCAGCCTGTTGACTTCCTTGAAGTCCTTTATGTTCCCTGTCTGTGTGATGGAGTCACAAATCATCAGTGATTTGTACAACTAGACCTATCTTAATGCTAACAGTTTACTTGTTGTCTTTGCAGTACACTCATCTCCCTCCTCACACACCTAATAAGACATTCACACAATAAGGAAACATCTAACAGTAACCACCATCAGTGTGGCACGGCACGGCTTGATAAATGAACCCTGATCATGTCATTGTTTCCACTGTCATGTGAGCAGTACCGGACTGGTTCTGAATTTGTTTACCCTTCTTCATGGCCAAGTACCACCTGTACTGAACAGGGAGATATGGGTGGAGCTAGAAAGCTAAACTATCTAGTTTAGCTTTTTTATTATTATTATTTTTTTTTTTTTTTTAAGCCAAATTAAAAGGTGTCCAAGTGGCTCGGCAACATTAATGCAGGGCAACAAACTCGCAGTGTCTCAATCAACGTGAACCCTATGAGCTGGCAAAGCAACAGTGCCAAAAACATTTTATATAAAGTATATAAAATAGGCCTTTTTTATTTTTAATTGTGTGTGAAAAAAATCAGCTTGTGAATTTCAAGTACCTAATCATTTAGGAAGTTTAGGAGTGCTGGATTAGTTGACTACTCGCCCCACCACTAGTCACCACTTCCTGCTTCCACTGGTACCGTTACACAAACTAAAACAGGGTATAGTTGAGTACCTTGCTTGGTGCTTCGTTTTCAGTAAAAATTCAGATCAAATGCTCCAGAATCCTACCTGTGTATCGAGTTAGACGGACCATGGTGCATGCCTGCTGAGGTTGGATCTTGGGGTTTTCTGTTCATGCCAGGTGGAGGGCACATGCCTGAAGCCACCTGAGGTGGTATGCCACCCATGTTGGGACTCATGCCAGGACCATACGGCCTTGAGCCCATCTGCCCTGGACCCATGCGCCCAGGAGGCATACCGCTATACGCACCCCCGCCTCCCTGTCCTGACATGGGATTCATAGGGCTGCCCATGCTTGGACCACCAGGATAGTTAGGGCCAGGCATGCCACCATAGCCTGGCTGCCTCGGGTAGCCTGTGGGAAAGAGTGTAAACTGTGAAGGGTGCAGGCAGGCAGCAGATTCTGTTGTCCCCTACTTACTATAAGAGAGAACAATAAGTATGACTAATTGATAACAGCTAAGTGTGTGTATGCAGGATGGTCAAATGATATAAAGCCACTGTCAAAGATCATTCTCTAAAACAGAGAGGTGGGTATTTGGAGTATCTGGAAATCTAACAATTTAAATTGATCTCTGCTATGCATAACCGTGGGCACCTACGCGGGGAACAATACGGAAGGATGCTTGTTTTTAATTGGTTGGCGCTGAGCCTATGCAAGGAGAAGGCACGTGTTGTGAGAGCTCGTACACACGAGCAGGGAGATATCTGCAACTGTTGACAGCTAAAGTGTGGATTATTTAAAGTCTAAAGTCTACAAGTGGATTTCTTTGGAATCTGTGAACCGTCCAGATGGGGAACCAGCACACTTTATCCCGCTCCAGCCATGAATCCACAGAGCAGTGCGACGCAGGGTGCTTATGCTTATGATCGCGTTAGTCGCTTCTAAACTATGTACATAACAGAGCTTAACTGCATAAACTCTACACAGAGCGAGTATATGGTATTTTAAAGAGTGTTCTAATGGACTTCTGAGTCTGCTATGTGTGTTGGTGAGGTCTGAGTGCATCACTGGTGTATAAAAATAAATTATTAAATAGATGTGTGAATATATTAATAGGTTAACAAGGTGATTTGCCCATAACTTTAATACTTGTAAAATAGCCTTTCCCTACATCATCATTTTTGTGAATTAACGGAAGGCTTAACCCAGATTCTGAACAAAGTTGGTCAAATATTGATACGTAGGCTACTAAAATTAATTGTATAGTTTCACAGCAGATTCAGTAGTATCGTCAAATATTAAACTGTTGCCTTATGAATCCACAAGGTATCATATCCTGTGGAAGCCTGAGGTTTACATCGTACTGGGCACCAGCTAGAAGCTTGCTAAAAGGATATAAAAACTGTTTGGAAAGTATTCAGACTCGTTCTATAACTTCGTTGTCTTATATATTTAATTTAAATTTGGCTAAATTTACACGCAATAATCAATAATGACAAAGCAAACCCATTTTAGATGCAAATGAATCAAAAATCAAAAACTGAAATGTCATTTAGTTCAGTATTCAGACCCTTGGCTGAGGCTCTCCAGACTGAGCTCAGGTGCATCCTGCTTGCTTTGATAATCTTGATATGTCTCTAGAACTTGACTGGAGTCTGCCTGGAGCACATTTAATTAATTGGACATGATTTACAAAGGCACACACTGGTGTGTATGAGGTCCCACAATTCACAGTGCATGGCAGACCAAAAACCAAGTCCAAGGAACTCTCTGTAGACCTTCATGACCAAATGGATCTGGATGAGGAAATAAAACCAGTTCTAAAGCACCGAAGCTTTGATTTCTGTTTTTTAATTTAACAAATTTGCAAAAATTTCTATTAAAAAAATAAATAAATAAATAAAATAAATAAATAAATAAATAAAATTGTGTTGTGATTATTCGCTATTCTGTATATGTAGGTTCATAACCAACAAAGTACATTTAATCTATTTTCATTTTAATCTATAACACTATAAAGTGTGCAAAAACTGAAGGGGCCTGAATACTTTCCGAACCCACTGCACGTGTCAATGCTAATCAGAGCCCATGCTTGAGAAGATACAGGATTTAAGAACTCAAATAAGGGGCAAATATATAAGTTATATCAATACAGCCTGCTACATCAACCACAAATTCCGGCCAGGTTCCTCTGAACTCTCAACATGCTTTCAGAAAAGATATGAATGCTTAAACACCAAGCAAGCTGCACATTACTACTTCATTTTTCAATTTTGAACAGCACCAAATTACGCAGAATGCAAAGTCCACGTATTACCTTGAGGAACGTACTGTCCTCCCTGTGGCCCATAATTGCCCATAGAGTTGTTTTGAGGATAATGACCCATCCCAGCATGCACTTGGCCTCCAGACTGCGGGCGTGGAGATAAGGCAGAAGCAGGCTGAGGAGAGCCGTAAGGAGGCATCTGTGTGTTCCGCATGTAGACTACAAAGAAAAATCAAATAATTAAAAGAAACGTCTGCATGGACACTACCATTTAAAAGTTTGGAATCAATAAGAAATTGCCTTGTTTTGGAAAGAAAATCACTTTTTTTCCCAAATAAAATAACAAAATATTGATGAAAAATACAGTCCAGACATTGTTAATGTTGAAAATGACTATTATTGCTGGAAAAAGCAGATCTTTAATGGAATATCTACGCAGGCATTCAAAGGCCCATTTTCAGCGACCATCACTCCTGTGCTCCAGCGGCACATTGTGTTAGCTAATCTCATCATGTTAAAATAATTCATCATTAGAAAACCCTCGTGCAATGATTTTTAACTCAGCTGAAAATCACTGTGCTGTTTAAGGAAGCAGTAAAACTGGCCTTCTTGAGTATTTAGCTTTCTTCAGAAACTTTCTTTCTTTCTTCAGCTTTCTTCAGTATTCTTCAGTCTCTTGATGTTTTAAGAAATTAAGGCTCTTTCAACATGAGAACTTCCGCAGAAACTGATGATATCTTACAAAGGTGTGTGCGACTCCTTTTACAGAACAGCGCAACCCGCCTCTGGAGGATTCTTTCTTGAACGCAAAGTTTGAAGCATTAAGTTATTATTTCAAGCAGAAACCGTTATTTGTAACTCTGTCAATGTCTTGACTATATTTCTATTCATTTTGCAAATTACTTGATGAATAAAGATATGAGTATTCATTGAAAAAGTGAAATTTTCTGAGCGATTCCAAACTACTGAATAGTAGTGTACATTTATACATGCACTGAGGTGACAGTTTATTAACAGCTACAACTTCCTTAAGGCTAAACTCGCTGGCCACTTGATCAAGCTCCTCTGCCACATCGGTCTCCTTGGAGGCAAACAGTTATTTACTGTTGGTTATTAATCTGCTGCTGTGCAGTCTGCTGCCGTCTCTACTCGGTCCATGCCGTAAGCGAGCTGGATATTTTTGGTTGCTGAGCTGTTCTCAACCCAACCGTGGTGCTGACTTGCTGCTGCCGTTTATTTACAGAATATTCTTAAAAGATTTTGTGAAGCTATGGCATTTAATATTCCAGGTACAGGTACAAGAGTAAAAAATAAAAAATGAGATTATTATCTTCTGATGCAGTTTTCCCATTGCTTTTTAATGAGATTTTTTCAGAGATTTATCCCAGTTACAGGAGATTTTTTTAGGTTAGCCCTACAGCCATCAGTGCTTAAGGTCCCAAACATTTAGTCAGTAATGATCCTAGATCAGTCCATTTGGGTAAAGGGAGGAGATGAGCTGTGCACAACAATACACTCAGTTAGTTAATGTAACTGTAAAAAGGGAGTGTACCTAATAAAGTAGCAACGGAATGTATACACACACACACACACACACACACACACACACACACACACACGCGCGCTGAATGTATATACACACACACAGGGGATTAAATTAAATGACATGATAGCACTACGATACACAAAATTCAAATTCAACACAACACAATAGGGTGGCGTTTCCATACATTTCTGGTACAGTAAAAATTAGCACTGTGTGAATATGTGCCTTAGGTTTCCATTTTCAGTTGATAAAATAAGAATAGTGGGGAAAGGCATAATAATGAAGAGTAGACTAGTCAGAATAATAAACGTAAACAACTGCAAGATAATAAGGAACTGATGTATGGCGGTCTCTATCTGTACAAACAAGCGACTTTAATTATGCTTTACATTTTTACATTCACAAAACTGTCCTCCAACTGTACATATACTTCTTATTTCTTATATTTTAAAATTCATTTCTGGTTTTTAACTTTAGTTGTTTAGATGCACAGGGGAAAGAGGAGAAGGCCAGGTTTCCATTTCACTGCAAGTTATATACATAACCGTGTATGTGACAAATACAGCCTCGAATCAGCTAACTAGCTGTTTTTTGATTCACGTGTCTGTGCCACCCGACGCATCAATGCCGGAGCATGTAGTAATAATTGTATTTTTAGCAGCGTTGACATCTTTTAAAGCTAAAACAACAATTTCACAAGTTTCTAATAGCGTAGCTATAGGCTAGTTTATATCCAGGCTAACTCTCCTTGGCGTTCAGAAACCTAGCACTTGGATAATCATCTCCTAACGTCTAATCACGTTACAGGATTACAGTGTTACACTCGTCACGGTGTTAAGCCCCGGAGTCACATGTGTCCAGTGTGCAGGCTGGCTGGTGTTAGCATTTTAGCATTTAGCTTTTGCCCACTCGGCCATTCAAGTGCTTGAAAGCGAAGTTATAGCACTAGAAAAGGGCAGATTTATGAGGATGGTCAAGAGTGCCTTCACTGCCATGTTTTTCTTTATGACAAGCTCTGAGCGATTTTACAGCTGAAACGATTGCTGTTCGCAGTGTTAGCATAGCATCATTAGCACAGCTACAAAGGAGTTATCCAACATTATATTTCAATTTCTCAACGGTAAATGTTTCCAGAGTACAGCGTAAATGAGAAACAGTGAAATAAGTGGGAAAAAAGGTGAGATTGCACATGGAATAAATAGTGCAAATAGAGTAATAAGATTTAAAAGAATAAAAACAAGTGTAGTACAAGTAATGATACAACTGTACGAGTGTGATTGTAAACACTGAATAGTGCAAAAAAGATGCAAAAGTAGTAGTTTAAGGTGGAGTAGAGCAAAATGTATTGCACTGAAGTAAAGATGATGTGCAGCTGCATTAGGGGTTCAGTGGGGTGAGTCTGTTAACGGCTGCTGCTGAGAATCATCATGGCCTGAGGGAAGAAGTTGCTCTTTAGCCGGGAGGTGTGTGCTGGGATGCTACGGAGGCGTTTGCTGGAGGGGAGGAAAGGGCATGAGCTGGGTGAGAGAAGTGCATGATTATAGACAGCGCTCTGGCCATAGAGCTGGATTAGTAAAGCTTCTGGAGTTGTGAGAGATCTGCGCAAATGATTTCTGATGCAGTTCCCACTGTCCTCTGAAGGACACCAGAAGACAGCGTTCACCACACGGGGATTCACGCAGTCAGGACACACACCGGAAGAACGCTGGTTCATCCAAAGCACTTCCTTACCGCGCTCTCCAAGTGACGAAAACGTGTCTACTGGGTTCGTTATGTAAAACCGGCCGGTCAAACAGTTCAACACTTACAGGCTTCTGCCAGTTTTTTCTTTCTGAACAGACTGAGATGTAGGGAGAGTGAAGGGGATTTGGGGAGCTCTTGAAAAAAATCAGCGTACTTAGGAAAGCGTGTGTTTTTTTTTTTTTTTTTTTTTTTTTTTAGAGAAAACTAAGGAATGCAGCCTGATTAAGCGTACGTTCCTAACACCTCATATAATATAAGCAGTATTTTATGACTAATAGCTGACTTTATTCTGCAGTCTGCTGAATATATTGCTCGATGCACAGACTTATCAAATCGAGAGCCACGCACTGTTACTAGACAGTAAATAGTAAATAGCATTGTATCGGTGTCGTAGAGAAGTTTTCGGAAGCCTCACCTCTATCCTGGCCCACAGCAGACTGGTTTATGGAAGAATGCAAGATTCCATCTGACTGAACACTGGAAGGTCTGGGAGGCATCTGACTTCCTGAGAAAGACAGAAACAGAATTTCTAAATAATACTGCAATAATCTGTGACTTTTTAGCTGAAACTGCAGCATAAACAGAACGGAGTTATTCTATTCAGCAAAACAGTGCTCAGTGCTGTGGTGTGTTCTTATACACTACCAATCAAACGTTTAAACACACTAAATCGAGTATATATTTTTCCATTTTCATTCAATTTTATTTATATATATTGCTTAACAATGAACACTGTCACAAAGCAGCTTTACAGAAAAGCCCTATTTTTTTTTTTTTTTTTTACTGTGCACCCCACAACCATTCCTGTTATTTATTTCTAATGTATTTATTTTATTATGCTTAATTTATGGATATAGATTTAGAATCATCAAAGGCGGTTGTGTAAATTTAAATAGTGAAATTAATATTCATGTATAAATTTTATTTCTGAACCAAAACATATCTTGATAATCATGATAAGAGCAAGTAGGTTTTTTTTCCACAAAATTAAAGTTTCCCCCAAACCAGTAGTTTTCATTTAGAACCAAGTAGAAGCAGAAAAGTGCTGAAGTATAAGAAAAGCCTCCTGAGTGAAGCTCCATCATGATACCAAGAAAGTGCAAAGCTTCATCAGGAATACTGTAAAGAATTTTAACAAGCATAGGCAGATTGAAATTTCAGCTCAGTGCGCCAGAGGATTTGACTCTTTCATCACAAACAGCTCCTTGCCAGTGTTTTTTTTTTTTTTTTTTTTAAACCTAGCTATCCCACAGACTATTCAATTAAATCTTAGTTGATTAAAAAAAATAATAATAAATCAGACTTTGCTCTGTGTTGCCTTGTCACAGTCATTTATCATGGCCAGGGTCATGGTGAATCCAGAGTTATTTTAGAAAAGGTAAAGCCAGCAAGGCGCCGCTGCACTGATAAACAGTCAACATTTTATCATTAATATTATTTGTGATATAGATGTTGTCTGTCCAAACTTTACCAACAAACCAACATAAACACAGAAAACAGTAAAGCGTGTGTTACCACAGCAACATCAACTAGTCCAAGTCCAACCTGAACGTTTACACCAGGGAAACCAGCAGATATTTGAAATGGTTGATGTTATAGTTGTCAAAGTGTGACATTCAATTCCATGGGGCCCGAAAGTTTTGAGAGTGTAAATGAGACTCCTTCTCCTGACGTTTCCTTACTTCACTGCTCCTACAACAACTAACGATGCAAACTAACACTAACACCATTCCGTCAGCATCCTGGAAGAGACTGCTTTATTCAGTTTCATCACAGGATTGAGCTGATCGTCCCCTAAGAGGACGAAACCAGGCCAGCAAAGTGTCTCGCACAGAATTACAGAACCACTCGTTTTTTAATACGTCACCTGTCTATATGTGCACTTTATGTGCTCCCACTCACTACAGGAACCCATATGTGCATACAGTCCCAGGATTTTATACATAGAAACAGGTAATAATGCTGCACTTGTGTTTAATAACTAGATACTTGAATCATATTCTGCCTCGTTTAGAACAAACACATGTATTTGAAATTCTTTCATTTCTCTCTATAATTTGAGAGTAGTCAGGTGCCCACCAGCAGGTGAAAGGGGTCCAGTGCGAGAAGGCGTGGCACTGGCGGGCGAGCCCACGGGCGATGGCGAAGGCCCACGGATGCCCGGCATGTGAGGCGAGGTGTGTGGGGAGAAAGGCGACTGAGCTGGGTTGCTCTGCTCGCCCTGACTGCTGGAGACACCAGATGTGCTGACCCCCGGACTCAGCGCTCCCTCCGTGCCTGTGGGCAGGTCATCGATAGAGCCCAGGTCCTGAAACAGAGAGGGACAGCAGGAAAGCAGAATGTGACTATTAGGATGAATCCAAATTATAAAGTTAATTCATGTCTGTATAACTGTTCTCAGAGAATATATTAACCAGCAGAATGTGAATATATACAAAGCAGAAAATAAGCTAGTCTGACAGGACTTATTGTTCAGCTATGGTCTTGCTTATTCATTAAGAAAAACTGAGTTTAAAATCAAGATTGTGCAAAGTCAGAAGATTTTAAAGAGCTGAGTGTGTGAAGGAATGGGAACACCTGTGTTTACACACTAAAGTGTCTTCACAAGTTTATGAGAATATCCATCAGTAGGGATAAGGAAGAGGAAAAAAGGAGATTCAAACACACACCCACACATACTGGTCACCGGCCAAGTATTTCCATAGAAATCTCACACTTCCTTCAGACTGGCAGCGGCCCAGAAGTCTGTGGTTTTGCACTTGAAATGGTTCCCACTACTATTTTTGAGAAACCCTGACCTGACTGATAAACCCCAGGAGGAGAGACAGGAGGAGGGCGCTAATTCAGACTAGGCTAGTTTTACAGAGGAAACTCGACCACAACTTAATAACCACCCATTCCCATGTATTCCCACCTGCATTAGTTCACCTCTGTCTCACCCAGTGTCAACTCCTTACCCGCTTACAGAATGTGACTGAGCGAGCAAAAACAACCGTGCAAAGGAAACAGCAGTTTAGTGACCAGTAACACATCAACAACTCCTCTTAAATGTGTTCATGTACCAGCATTTATCTACAAATCGCATTAACAGACCGCAGTTCATTAACTAAAAAAAAAAAAAAATACTGTGCAAGAGTTTTGAGCTCCCTGATATTAACTGACTCCGCCTACAAGCCCTGCCCTATCAGTTCTGAAGGGGGGAATGAAAAACCGTGGCACCACACGTGGCCTGAGGAATCAATCGGACACTGGTTTGGATTTGTTGCTTTACCATGTCATACCTAATTTGCACAAAGTTTGTTGCTTACTGCTATCACCGAAATCACGGCTCCGTGTCGTGCGCATACATAGAAACGGATAGTCACCTGACGCATGGTCGCTCGCTAGTGTGAACTCACCTTGATACTATCATCAGCACATTTTGACAGTTATGACCCTCGGGTTATTGCGCTATTTTGGCCCTAAGTGGACTAACAAAGACTAGCTCTTTTTTCAAATCTTTTTAATTACGGTCCACAAGACGGTTTTAAAACACAGATTCTAACGTCATTCAGTGGGCCGGATTAGAACCTTCATCGGGCCGGGCCCAGCCCCGTGCCATATGTTTGACACCCCTGATGTACACATACTCGTCCCCCGCCCCGCTGTGCTGCGGCTTTTCATTTCAGCAGCGGTAGCAGGTCAAACTGCTGACTGCACAAGATGAGGCTGGCAAACTCTCCTGCCCTGCACATTCCATTCAGCAATACTGAGCACTCATCAGAGCCAGCGAACCCCCTGTCAAAGCACTTACAGACACATCGACTTTACACAGACATCATACGAACCAGACCAGGAATGCGCACACACCTTTTTTTTAAAAAAAAAAAACCCAGGTGTAATAACTGACAGAGCTGAAACAATTACTTCTAATCAAATCATAACCAGTTTAAATTACAATTAAAAAATCCTAGAATTAGAACATTTTGAACATGAAAACTTCAGAATTTTAAGGTTCAAATGGATCATGTCATCTCTTTTTCTCTATCTCTCTCTCTATTTAAGCTGTAATCAGTCAGTAACCTACACACAGACTAAATCATCTCATTAACCTGTGACATTTCTACACTAGTGTTTCACGTATTTTACTACTCTGACCGTAACATTTACTAGAGGGAACATTTTTACCAGCAAAAAAATGGTGGATCTGATATCAGAGAAACCACGCTGGATATCTGATGCTGGATCAAACGCGAAGACTGGAACTGGAAATGTTTATATAGAGACTTGACTTTTTATATTGATTTCATTATATTTATACATTTCATATTTAGAATCCATTTGCAATGGAAGTGATTTGTGTGTGAAAAAGCTGAACTCTGAACTGAAAGATTTTTTTTTTTCTCTGAAGTTTAGCAGTTCTTTTTTTCGGATGGGTTTCGGTATACTCAAAGCTTCGGAAGAAATATTTCTCAAAATTTCCTTATGTCTGCAAATATAACTGCTTTACTGGGAAACTTACTAGAAATCTCACAAAAAGCAAATGATTAGAGCCGTCTGGAGCCTTATAATGTGTTCAAAACAGGATCACTTTTATTAATGCTGTTTTCCTCTAGAACAATAAAGTGATGTTATGAGCGGGAAATTACTGAAGAACTGAATATTATACAGAGACCTGAATATTAAATACACGGTAACAATACCACAGTAGTGGAACACGGTTAATTCTGGTCATTGCTGCCAATGCAAAATAATGAGGTGAAAGAGAAAGGTATCTACAGTGCCGTGTGTGTGTGTGTGTGTGTGTTTATGAAGCAGGTTCAGCATGCAGTCACAGACTCTGAATGACCTCAGCTCACTGACTCTGGTTGCTGATCCCCTTCTGTGGTCTGTTTCCTGTTCTCAGATATCCACACTCACATCTGGTCTATTTAAACGTTAACATGTTCACAGTTCCCCAACATTAGCAAGAATGCTACTTGGCTAACGCCTGACAGTGGTGCCAGTGGGATCTAGGCCTTGCTTCATCTCCACCCACAGTAATTAGGAAGTAATGAAAGTAAAACTACATACAGTTCATTTTGCATTTATTATTTAAAACACATGCTCTACATGGTCACCCTTATGCATTTTCTCAGCCCCTGTACCGTGTTTTTGTGGATTTTGCTCAACGTATTCCCACTGGATCCTGACATGAATTGGTTTGGACACTCTGTATTATAAGTATTATTTATTATATTAATATATATAAATAGACTATACAGCTTACATACAGCAGTAGAGTTATAAATTTTGCAAAATAGCTCTGTGACTCAAATTGTATATAAGATTATAAAACATGAAATCAGGTAATATGACGTCAACGCGTTGAGTGCGCTACAGCAGGACAAACTGTTCCTGAGAATGTTCCTCCACCCGATGGGGGACAGGCACAAGGCTTGGCCAACAGAAGTCATCAAGCTTAGCTCAGAACTAACCAGACACAGAGCAGGTTTGTCCAAAAGTATACGTTGCCATAGTAACTGAGCAGGGCTTAAGATTAGCTTCTTTTGTGGAACTAAAATTGGTGGAAATTAGCCGGGTTTGTTAAAGTAAGCCTGGCTTATTGAGTTAGCTTGCTTTGTGCTGCTGTTTTCAGGGCCGTCATCCCCGAAACCTGAGCGAGCAATGTCCCGCTGTGACGTCAGAGTGGGAGAAAACCACACAGTTCTCCCAGGAACAACAAAAATACAGCAAATAATAAATGAGCACATCACATACAGAGGTGAAGCTAGAAGCTCCGCACCCATAGCAGAACGCAGCCATGAGGGGGCGCTGCCATGCCACAGAGCGAGTGTGCATGTGGAGGAGAGGGAGACGGAGACGGAGGTGGTGAAAGAGGGAGAGGCCCCTGTCTCAAACAGCAGCCATTACTGCAATTCACCATAGCTTCGGTACTACAGCTGTACAAACTGCACACCGAGCGCGCGCACACACACACGCGCACACACACACACACACACACACACACAGCATGGCTGCACACACTCCTGTGACTGAACACAGTCGAGTTAATAATAAGCCTGTTATTACGTCAGGTAGGGAAGTGGATGTTAATTAGATTCGAGCGTCACTACAAGCCTGTGACTGCGTGCAGTTTCAGAAAATAATGAAGGAAGGATTACATCTGCATTAAAAAAAGAGAAGATGAAAATAAACTGTAAACTGAGAAGCTGACAAAAGTATTTGAATATGAATTTTGCATATTTGAATTATATACATCCCATTAAATACATTTCTTTTGTTTTTCTGTGCTATGTTCAATAAAAGGACATTTGTGTGAATGTTTTCTTTGGGTTTTAGGTAAGTTCTGTCTTTAGCAGGTTTCAGATTGTTTACTGCAGTGATGTTAAACACACAATGCTTAGTATAACGCCAGTGTAACCAACACGTTACGCTAACATGAGTGCGCTAGCAAAAGGATCGATTAAACAAAATTAGCTGCTTAGTACGAAACTGGCCATTTCAGTTTAACATAAAAACTGCCCCATTATGGTTCATACGCTCTGTTACGACTCCACGTGTCTTCATGTCGCTTCACGGACGTGAGCGTGACAGATGACCGAGATCGGCTAAACGCAGAGTCTGATCACACTGAAAGCGTTTGCTTTTCCCTGGCAATCTCGGATGCTGCACTTCGGCTTAACTACATAATTTGTATTTTTGAGAATTCTACTTAGTGTTCTGATTTTTGAAAATCTCAAAACTGTAACCTGTAATTTTGAATCATATGTTTAAATGTAAAAATGTAAATTCATTCAATACACCACCAAAATGATGTAATGTGATGTGTATATAATCCTAGCATTAAAATTCAGCTTCCAAGCTCCATAAGAACTTAGCTTCTTACTTCATCCCACAGCCTGTGGGTTGCATACATACATACAAAGGGGTAAAAAATTATTGACACCCTTCATTTAATATAGGGATTTTTTTTCTTAAGTGGTCCTGTTTTTCTTAAAATGATTTCAAAATTATCGGAGACCCACAACGAATACTTCTACACCCTACGCCTCTTCTACAAGACAGCACGAAGCCGCCCACTGTAACGTCTAATACGGTTTGAAACGTTACACACTCCACGGGTTTTCAACCGGAGTTCCAGAGACAGTAAGAGATGAATTCCTGCAGAGGTTCTTGTGTCAGAAACTTCTTGTGTCAGATTTACAAATTCAGCGAAGCCTCGTCTATTACATTAAATATTAATTACCTATTTGGTGTCACTGATGATATAAAAGCGTTATTTGACAGATATAAGCTGAGTTTTGGTTGATTTGCTCGTGTTTCCATGTCAGCATCGATAGAGTCATCATTACACCTAGTGGTCAAAAATTGGAACTGCAACAAATGCTAGCAGACATCCACAGGGGCAGGATTTTTCCTGCTCCACGCTCGCGCTGTGATCATTTTCTGGGGAGGAAGAGAGCAGATAGGACAGAAAAGGACAGGATTGCCAGATTGGGCTAGTTAATAAAAAAACAAAACTGCAGCCACCAAGATCTTGTAATTATCGAGTAAACTGAATGAAACATAATACATTTCAAAGTGTAAGTGCTGACAGTGTGTCTATGATGTACAGAACCATTTCTATTCTAAGATATATTGCAAAGATTGGGAGAGGAAAAGTGGGATTATGAAATGGGTAATGTCCGTACATCAGAAATACCTGTTAAATACTTTTTTTTTCTTTTTTACACAGAAATGCTGAGAAAGTAGAAGAAATATCTCCATTTTCTAATCCTCAAATTTTCAGGCTAGTTTCAGGTATTTCGTGTGGTTTTTGAGATGTGGTTGGGCTGGAAATTTTGCTGAAATCTGTCAACCCTGGTTAATGATATGACCTCTAACACACTTGAAGATACGTCTAAAACGTCTGAAAACGTTTAAAACGGGCTGCTAGACTACACTGGATAACTGGAGGTCACTGTGTGACTCTCAACCGCCTTTTACAGCGTTACTCTAAAAACTCACTAGATCGTCAGGCTTGATGGTGTTCAACTTCAGTTTGTTTAAAGCTGCACTGTTATTAATGTCAGCCGGCAACTTCACAATCTATGGTTACGAGCTGCTGCTGAATTAAATTCTTTTAAAGGACGTCATATTTTTTTTATTTGAAATATTCTTCAGTAATACTAATAACTGATCACGTTTGAGAAAATTCACTTGAGAATATTTTGCATTAGAGCAAAAATAGTTTTCAAATCGAGTGGAGAATTTGAATTATTGTAGTAATGTAATGTTTATTACAATTATCTTTGCCCAATCTCTTGGAGGGTGCCAATAATTCTTGAGTGGACTAACTAAGAGATGTGCTTTCAATCTCCTGGGCTATGGTGATAGTATAATGAATAAAACAAAAACAAACTGGCTTTGTATCTAGGGGAGGTTTGCTCCACGTGTGTGTGTGTGTGTGTGTGTGTGTGTGTGTGTGTGTGTGTCTCCTTTTGTTTTGGTGACAATAGTACAGGGAAGTGCACCATACAGCACAGATGCCTGGCTCAAGCAGCCAGCTGGTCCAGAAAGGAGAACAGAAGATACAGGATTAACCAGGAGGATATGACTGGAAGCTAAAATGGCACTTTACTCTCTGAGTGAAATAAACACGAGACAGTGAGTTACATTTAAAATCAGCACATATGAAAGTATATGACAATACTTTCAGTGAAAATAAAAAAGTCTCAATGGCGGCCCACACTTCCAAACACTGTGACGTGTTCCAATCCTTTAATCGTGAGTGCAATCCTTACCACGTGACGTTAAACAAAAAAAACCTCACAAAAACCACACAAGCAGTGTACAGGGCTGAATCTCAAATGCCCTTCTACACCACTCCGAAGTGCACTACATAGGGTGTTCAGCTCCATTACATTATGTACACTAAACTACTACTGAAGATTCTGCCTCTGAGGAGAAATTACTTCAGCCAGTGACGTCAATGAGAATAATTCCGTGTTCGATCAGCTGATGCCCTGCACTAGTCTCTTCTCCACTCGAACATCCCAGTTCCACTCACACGGTACCAACAAGGGTTACTCATTTCCACACACATACTTCAGTACACCATGGTTCCCGTGGAGATGGAAATAGCAGGTGGAGGATTATGGGTTATTAATCAAAACGAGTCACATGGTCCAGCGGAAACACACCAACACACACCACTGAACTGCCAAGACGAGGATGCAGTTTACTTCTGTTCAAGCTGAAAACTATCAAATCAAATAATCTCATGCTCCACCAGTTCACCTTCCTCGATTTATAAATGTGTTTGCAATTTACTAAATATTTCTCATTTTAAATAAATACCGTGAAGATTCAGAATATATGGGAGAAACCTGAAAAATGGACTGGAAAAAGAGAGACAAGTCTGCAGTTACGGCACAGCCTTGGTGTGGCGCAGTCAGATCAGAGAGAGAGAGAGAGAGAGAGAGAGGAGGGGCAGAGAAGACAGAGTGGGTGTGAGCAAAAGAGAAAGGGACAAACAGAAAAAAACAGAAATTCTTTTTCAGTTCCTCTAATTAATATGATACACAGAAAAAAGAAAAGAGCAAGTGCAGGCAAAAGGTAAACCAAAACAACACATCAGTTGGTGAAAGCAAGTGAGTGAGAGAGAGTGAGAGAGAGAGTGTGAGAGAGAGAGAGAGAGAGAGAGAGAGAGAGAAATGAGCCCCTGAATCTGAATAAAGCAGGCACATGGACAGGAAGCACAGGCCCCAGAATAGCAACAGGAAACACGCCCCAGACTCTGAATACAGCAATAACATCAGGCTCAAAACACAAGGCAGAGAACAGCAGTGAGCTGCTACACAGGCAAAGCCACTTTACACAAAGATATCAAGAGAAAAGAGAGAAAATAGTGAAAGAAGACAAAGAGCAAATAAGAAAAGGAAGATGGTAGAAGCCTGGCATTGCTGGTGCGTTTGGTATTAAATGATGTCATGACGTAGCTGGTCCTTCCACGTGTGTAATAATGATTCAGATCAAACCTGGCCTGGCTTCTCTCACTTCCTCAGGCCTTCCGTCCACTTTCTCCCACCATCAACCTCTCTCTACCTTTAATTCAATTCAGTTCCACTTTTATTTGTACAGCATTTTCAACAGACAGACACGAAGCAGCGTTACAGAAACCCGAATGTAGATTCAGATTCATAATGAACAACCCAGGAGACAGCGGCGAGGAAAAACGACATGAGGGAGAAACCTTCAGAGGAACCAGACTCAAGATTCAACACCGTTTCAACACAACACACTCAATTCAGTTCAGTTCATGTTTGTATTATAACTGACGAATTGAAGAAAGTGTGCTGGAATCAGTGGTGAGAAGAGCAGGACTGAGAAACCAGGAATTATACCACAATGTGCTGTTTAACACAAATTCTGTCTAAACCACAGAGAGAAATTCAACACATTTTCTCATTCAGTTCCCTTTTCTCCAGCTCGTTTCCCGCCCAGCATCGCTGCTTGTTTTTTTCCACCACTCACACGTGTGACTGAAGTGTAAACTCCATAGAAACACACTGAAATGACAAAAAAATTCACACACGGCTCTTTTTTAAACACATAAATAAATAAAACCACATGTTTTAAGGTGATGTTTAGGGTTTTGTAATTACAGCTGGCTGGACAAATGATCAGAAGCTCTTCCGCTTCTGTGGCTCTTTACATCCAGTCCGTTGTATCAGCGTCCGTTTCACGACAGGGCGGCAAAATAATTAACTCTGCAGATTATTTTCTCATTGTGTTCATGTATTTTATTAAATCATCCTGTATAACAATGTGAGTTACAAACAGAAGGACTTTATAAACAGCACTAGTGAAGTACTGAGCAACAGGTGAGTGTAAGTAGTTAATAAAAGGCTGAGAGGGTGGTGCAGCTCCAGTGGCTCTCCATCTCGACTTATTCTGTTCATTAACGTTAAACAATTAATCTCAAACAAAAAAAATATATAAATTCAGCTCTTCATAAATGAATGCTAGATTAGCTGAAAGTGACTGAAGTCAAAGTGCGCTGTTGCTCTTCCTGATGTCCGCAGCTCACACACACGTGCAGCCGAGACGTGTTCAGTGCGAAGGCTTGACATGACGCTTACGTTACACATCCTGGTATGACCCAGGGGTTAGAAAGAGTGACAGCACTGGTTTCACGTCAATCTGCCACGTTATTCACACTGAGCAAAACTGTAGGGAGCCGTTTTAGCAAGAGCTGCTCAGTGAAGTTAACCATGTGCTTTACTGTATACCTTTACTGATGTCTCGGTTTTTCTGTGCTCATAAAAACACGCATATCCCTTTTAAAATAAGTTGTGCAGTGAACATTCATTTCTGGTCCAATTCATTAACTTAAGCCATAAAAAATTCCTTTTTAATCATTTAAGCCCCTCCCACTCAGATGTAAAACAATTAAGATAATATGCAAAACTATTCCTAGAATTTTTGGCCTATTTTCAGAAAGTTGGCATTAAAATACTCAGTGGACAACGTGCTTCCATGTGGGCCAGCAACATAAAAGTCCAACGTCAAGCAAATTTCACTGCTATTTTTTCTGTAATAAACAATATGTGCATATTATGATATCATATTATACCACAAGATGGCAACATGAATGAAAAATGGCTTTTGCAGTCTTATTTATATGACATTAACGGACTACAGTTTTAATAACACTACTGAGCTATGTGAAAAAAGCCAGAAAGGCTAATGTTGTCAGGGTCCAATTGGAAGATAAAATATATATATATATATATATATATATATATATATATATATATATATATATATATATATATATATATATATATATATATACACATATTTATTATTTTTTTTTAAAGTATCCTATTTTTTAAAAAGTACTCTTTTCTCAATTCATACAAATGTTTAAACACCTGTTGAAAATATCATGCTAATGTGTCATGCCAGTTCTTATGTATATGACTTCAGGAAGTCCAGCAACATAAACAGTTTTCGAGTAAAACGGATGTGTGTTACATTTTAACACATACAACATGCAATATTATATTATACCACAAGATGGCAGCATCAGTCCATAAATCGGCATAAATAAGCATTTCTGATGTCCTTATTTCTATTCTAAAGTGTGACTTCTTGTGTGTTTATGGTGCTGTATGTAAGGAATAACGCAGACAGATCACGCAGCTCTGTTAACGCCAGGAGGTGTAACGCTAACCTCAGCCCACCCCCAACTCCCGAAGTAGATTATTTTAGTATAACCACATGGCCTAGAGTGTGTTATTCCGCTTATACCACAGCATTTTGATGACAATTAGATGTTTACCACAGTAACAAACAACACGTCGCAAATTTTAAGTTTACAGTTGGATTTAATGTTGTGGAACATCCGAGAGACAAGTTAGTTCCTCGTTTACGTAACAGCGATAAACTGTTGCTCCCTCACCAGCCTCTCACACACACTCCCTCACACACACTCAAAAACACAGTCCGTCATTTTACAGAGAAACTCATCTGTCCTGAAGACTTTCTTCACTTCACGAAGCACTTACAACCAAAACTCCTTCCATGTTAAATAAATGTCTACAAACAAAAACATCAAGTAGCAATCTGACCAATCAAATTCAAGCATTCAACCATGCTGTGGTATAACACGAGAAGAAGAAGAGTGATGCAAGCATGAAGTGGAATTGTCAGGCTTTTTCTTATTATTATTATTCTGATTCTGGACTAAAACGTGATGCGTAGCCAAGACCTTTACATATCGAAACACCAAAAAAACAGCCGATTTTTGATGATGACCTAAGTACTTAAAAAACATGACCGTCATCAGCCAATCAGATTTCGCCAGTTAGAACCCTCTACTGAAGTTGACTCAAATTGGCCAAAAGGCGGTGCTGTTCATGTTTTTGCACTTTAATACAAGCATGTCTCTTGTGAAATATGGTGTACAGCTGCCAATATGAAAATATAATACCGATATCATGATAAATTACGTCACGATGTGCTTTTCTGAGATACTGGGGAGACCGTAATAACGTTTAAAGTTTTTTTTTTTTTAAATTACAAACTGACTGGAAACAGCTGATGTTTTTTGTTACAGTTCTGTACTTAATCATTAAATGTATTAAAATAGTAAAAATCTTTAACAATAATTATATTTAATTGTATTTTTAAATAGAATGTTTTATTTAAATTAAAAAATACAATAAAGTATCAAACAAATTTCTTTTTTTCCTCCTGATTCTTTGGCTTAAACCACAAAAATCTCACTTATGGAACATTTAGCCCCACCCACCCAACACCTCCATAAATTAGGTTAATTTGCATAATATGCAAAACCTTAGTGCACTAGTTGCAGGAGTTTATCCTACGCTCACAAAGTTGGTGTCAAATTACTCAGTGTGAACCTCCATATCAATCAAAAAAATATTAAGATTTAAAAGTCTGATCGAGCTGAAATGTGGTGTGCTGCATCTTTGTGCTAACCTTTAAGAGGATTTTTAATGATGACAGTCACAAATCTTTATAACTATTTATTTATGGTCACTTTCTTGTTCTGTGTAACATGGCAAGAACTGGCCAATTGTGGCAATATGTGCTTGGACCCCGCAGCTCACTCTCAATCATGAAAGAATGCCTAGCATTTCTTTTAACATGGAATTAATCAATTTAACAACAATTCTTGAAACAATGGAGACTCCAGGAAACACTACCACTGTAGTCGGATCTGTTTTAAAAAGCAGGTGGTGCAGTCGAACACTTGCACATTGCCAAGCAAAGCAAAAACAATGAGGGAACAAGCTGAACGAGTTGAGCCCGTTTCAGTGCACCAGCATTTTACTCTTCAGTCTGCCAGGGGTTTTTAGTTTCAGGTTCCTGAATGCTCAGTACTCACAGGATTTATTATTTCTTTACATTTGTCTGATGTGGATCACAGATGAACACACGTAGACTTGGAGGTACATGAAACGGTGCAGTTTAGTGTTTGTGTTCTAGCACGATTCTTCAATACTTTCAGGTGAAGGGCCTGACCACGCAGGGAAAAGAATAAAGCATGTGACTTAACCCTCCGGCACTGGAGTCGCAGCCCTCATGTTAGCTGAGGTGATCACATTGCTGAGAACTAGTGAAATACAAAAGCTGGCTGGATTCCACCACTGCCTCTGACTTGACGTAACCATTCACCGAGTTTGTTAAAGGCAGAACAGTTTGATTTGCACTCCACCTTTCTACTTCTGGGGGAAAACTCTCTCATGCTTTTTAATATTCTTGCAAAAAGAACAGCAGCTTGCTAGAACAGAAAAAGTTTAACTAAAACTCCCAGGGGTTTTTCCCCCTGTGTTAAACATGACCTCAATATAAAACACAGGAAAAAAAAAAAAAGTCAAGAAGCATTTCCACATCTTCAATGTCCTGGTGAGACAGAGCGCAAAACACTGTATAGAAACAGGACTAGTGCATCCCTTTGGAGGCTTCTGACAGACAAATAGCAGGAACTCCATTTCCCCTCTTTTAGATCGGAAGCTTTAAGGTGAAAAATGAGTGCTAAAATAACATACACTCTCCAGCCACTTTATTAGGAACACCTGTACACCTGCTTATGCATGCAGTTATCCGATCAGCCAATCAAGTGGCAGCAGAACAATGCATAAAATCCTGCAGATACAGGTCAAGAGCTTCAGATCAAACATCTGAACGGGGAAAAAAATGTGATGTGATCTCTGTGACCGTGACATGGTTGTTGGTGCCAGAAAGGCTGATTTGCGTATTTCAGAAACACATCCAGTGAGCAGCAGTTCTGCGGGCGGAAACGCCTTGCTGATGAGAGAGGGTCAGAGGAGAATGGTTTGAGCTGACAGGAAGGTTAAGGTAACGCAAGTAAGCACTCTTTACAACCATCGTGACGACAAAAGCATCCCAGAAAGCACAACGTCAAAACTTCAGGTGGATGAGCTACAACAGCAGAAGACCACATCAGGCTCCACTCCTGTCAGCTAAGAACAAGAACCTGAGGCTGCAGTGGGAACAGACTCACCGAAACTGGACAGTTAAAGCCTGGAAAAAAATCCCAGGAGATCAGCGGTTTCTGAAAAACTCAAACTAGCCTGTCTGGCACCAACAACCATGCCACAGTCAAAGTCACTGAGATCACACGTTCCCCAGTCAGATGTCTGATGTGAACCTGAACTGAAGCTCTTGACCTGCATCTGCATGATTTTATGCACTGTGCTGCTGCCACGTGATTGGCTGATTAGATAATCACATGAATAAGCAGGTGTTCCTATTAAAGTGGCCGGTGAGTATTCTGAATTCACTAGATCAGAGGCACTGAATTAAAATCCAAGGAGGTCTGAATACTAAAATAAAAATTGTAAACAGAAGTTCCCTCTCCTTTTTAGTTTACATTTTTTTTTTCTTCTTCACTTCTTTACCTTTGAAAAAAGAAAAAAAAAACCACCATCACTGATCATCATTAATAAATCCATTCCAGTTTCCTTTTTTCCCCAGCTGGAGCTCCACTTTTGTGAAGAATGAACGTATATTGGTCCGTCCACTCAGCTTTGAAAGCTCCATTTTCTGCGTCTACGTTTCTTTCTTTTCGTTTTTCTGGAGCAAGCCATGTGACTGTAAAATACATTGCATCATGACGTAAGGGTTTTAATGTTAAACCGTCTACATGTTCGTTGCTATACGATGCTCAGCTGATAACGATTCTACTAGACGTCTGCCCTGAAGAGTTCCAGTACAACTCAGGTTATTGACAGTCTACAGTTAATCCACACTGCAAACACTGAGTGACTCAGTTTAGTGAAGTAGACATAAATGATTACTCAGCACCCACGGCTCAGGGAAAAAAAGGGTCAGTGTCCGGTTAAAACCGTCATTGCCAAATCTAACATTTGCAGACATTTACATACATTTAATCCACAGTGCATCTCTGCGCAGCGGCGAGAGTCAGAAGTCTAGCGGAACGTCATCGCTGGTGAAACAAAGCTGTGGCACTTGAAAGATTAAAAAACCTGTCGGCTCTGGTTGTGTTAAGTAAACAGCCTTATCAAGCTTTATAAATAGAAAGAAATGTCTGATGATGTTACTAGCCAGTCAACTGTGTAGCCTGGGTAGAGACCTAAATAACTAGCGTTAGCGAGACCTACCTGCGGGATGATGCCTACGTTAGCAGTTGTATTTTCAGGGATATTTGTTTAGACAGGAGTTGTATGCAAGTTGATACGACTGAACGATTACCACATTTACAGTTTACTTCATTACTGTTCATGTAATTCTCCCGTTATCTCACTAGCTCAACATATATGTCACACACAGATGCTGGGATCATTTATAATTTGTCACATAGCTGAAGTTATCAGCCAAGAATCCCAGTAATAAGTGCTCATTGCAGAGAACAGAGTTTCACTGCTATGCAGTTTTCTCCCTTGACTTCTGCTAACCATCTCCATTGGTGATCAGGGCCTTCTGGAACAGAATAGAATTAAATATCTTTCTTTTCCAATGGCTATTGTCGCATCCCACAGCACAGCATATTGATGCTGATCAGTAAGTCCAGTATCTTTCAGTCATAAACACGGCGGTGTGGTGGCATGGAACAGATGAACAGGTGCACTGGTGGTGCTGATGTGGCTTTTGGAGCATGTGGGGCTCAGTTCAGTCAGGAGTGTGTTGTGTGTTTAAGCAGGATGAACAGAGCATTTTGGTGGTGAAGTGTTGAGGGTTAAGTTTAAGGCCTCCAGCCCAAAGGATTCCTAGCGGAAAAAATAACCCAGTACTGCCTCTGCCCAAGATAAATATATAAATAAATAAATACAAGAAGTAAATAAAAGGAGAGGGAATCACATCCTGAGTGCATCCCTCACTGGCACAGATGATACACTGACTCTCTTTCATGCTTCGTCTTTCCCTCCTGCTGTCTTCTGCCTCTCCAGATGTGATCACATCTGACGGAGTTATCTGTAATTTGTCAACCAATAAAAAGCAAGCGAACACATACACCTACACACATTCAGGATACTACAATGCAAATCATTTCATCCAAACTGCACCGTTCATCCAATCACAGAGCAGGACACGCCATCAGTGTCATTTCCATTTCACACTTAAACCTGGTCCAGTTCCAACATTCAGGGAAAAAAACTTCACTTTCAGTGGCATGAAATTTCCTCACAGGCAGAGATATGCAGTCTCTAGCCAACTCTCTCTCTCTCCACACACACACACACACACACACACACACACACACACACACACACACACACACACACACACGCGCGCAGCCCATTTGACAAGTCTTTAACATGCCCTTGATGACTTCCCCTCACAACTCGGAAGTGAGTAACACGTTTATCACTTTAGTGGCCACTTGCTGAACAAGGAGAGGAAGAGGCAACATAGAAGCACTCTTTAGTGATCTACACACACACACACACACACACTTACTCTGAATGGTTAAAAAAAAAAAAAAAAAAAAAAAAAAAAAAAAAAAAAAAGGAAAAGGAAGTCATTTTTCATAAATTATAACAAACGGCAATTTGCAGAACGTAACTATTCAACTCCTGAACCAGACGCCCTGGAAAGCTTTCTATCTAATGCAACAACAAAAATAATCAGATTTACTTCAGCTCTTGGACTTGTCACAATCCAGAAAGATCAGAAAATTTCACTTGACATGATATCAGAATCTAATCTAAAGCAGGGACATAGTGCACAGCATTTTTTTTGTTTGTACAGAAATACAGTAAGGCAGTGCGTTAGAGTCACGTTAAAAAGTTCAGTGTGCAGGGTTGCCAGGTTCAGTGTACTGCACATATATACTGCAAATCAGAAATGCGCACCACTGTTAACTTGTTACGACAAACAGGAAGGAAGCTATTGTAGAAAAACTTTCAGACATTTGACCTTGCTGTGACCTTGACCCTGTTTGGATAAATTCCAAAATCTAATCAATTCATCTGCTGGTTACGACGACAATTCCTTATAAATCCTATAAACATTCAACCACTCGCTCTTGAGATATCACGCTGACGTTAATCTCGGGCAGACGCACAGACAGACACGCCAAAAACATAATGCCTAAGGCATGAAAATCACAGACCCCCGAGCTACGCTTACATACCCCACTGCGAGAACCTGTTTCACTGAAAAGAAACTGTGTCAGATTGCAGTGATGTATGAGCAGACCTGCTGCTCAAGTCTACACCTATGCTAACTCATTCCCTCGTTCCTCTGATGGTTCATCTAACAAACTTCGCTTGAGCTAACAGAGGAACTGACCGTTCCTGAAGACGGCGTTGAGGATTCTGCCAAGAGGAAACGATGAGAGAAAGTGGACAGGGACGTGTTAAGAACACTGAACTCCGAGACAGCAGCAAGGAGAATTTGTTGGCAATTAAAAATGAGAGATATTCAAGACGATGATTTGGTAAAATTAAACGTTATCCATAGCGAGCATTTCATTGCATGTGTTTATTAACTGCAACCTGATGCTCAAAGTAAGACAGACATGTAGGAACTCACCGGCAGACTTGAAGGACGGCCCTGCATGCTGTCCTCGGTACCACTCTTACTGGAGGCCAGGGGCTGGTTCGAGGTAGGACCGGAAGCATGGGAACTGAATGAGTCTTGGGACAGCTCCTTACAGGAAAGAAGAAAAAGAGAGGGGGATGAATACAAGTGGAAGGAGGGAACACAGAACTGAATATCATGCACTTTGGTTTGTGATGTGCTCGGTCCAGTTTTGGGATGACTGCTCAGTTTTCAGACTTCTAAACTTTACGTCCCAAACTTCTGCTACTGAGGAAACGTGTGTCCTCATGCAAACCTGCCATGAAAGTTCATAAAATAACAGATCATCATCATCACTATCTGCTGAGGAGATATTACAGCTGTAGTTTACACACACTTCAGAAAAAAGGTCACTGGTAGTGAAGAAAAGTCCCCTAGTTCCACCTTTCACCTCAGCTCAGCAACCAATCCAAATATAGGTCCATCCTTATCCTGGCCCTGTGTGTATGTGTATGTGTATGTGTATGTGTGTGTGTGTGTGTGTGTGTGTGTGTGTGTGTGTGTGTGTGTGTGTTGTTAGCTGAAGCATGTTGGATATTTCAAGTTCATGTTTGTTATATATATTATTTTATCTTTGTACAGCACATTGGTCAACACTTCTTGTTTTTAATTGTGCTTATATAATTAAAGTTGCGTGTGTGTGCGTGTGTGTGTGTGTGTGCGCTAAGCGTGCCATTACTTCAATCTTTAGTGAAAATAAAGTGCAAAACTTACTAGATTATGCTGATGAGGGGGGGAAACCCACACACAAGCGTTTCTGCAGCTTCTGGGGCTGAATCTCAAATGTCTTTCTGCACTATTCATAAGTGCACTAGGTAGGGGGTTCAGCTCTATAATGTTATGTCCTATGTAGAGTGCAAGCCATTTGGAATTTGCCCTACATAGAAGATGGCAGACTTTACATGGAAATTAAGATCCAGCTACATATCTATATCTAGATCATATCTGGCTTGAGCATTATGGGTCAATTTATAAATTTAAAATTTATATCCAGAATTATATATTTCTGTAAAGCTGCCTTGTGTCAATGTACACTGTTAAATGTGCTATACAAATAAAATAGAACTGAACTGAATTGAAGTAAATAACATTAAACTGCTGCTTAATTTCAATTGCTGGCCTCTTAAATCCAGCAGAAAAAAGGAATTAAAAAAGAGAAACTTTTACAGACACTAATCTACTGTAGATTTTGTGCCTGAAGAGAAACATTTCCAGCCAGTGACAGCCTTTGATCAGTCGATGGTCTGCACTAGTCTTTATCTGCACTCGTATCGGCTCGGTTCGGCTCACACGACACCAAGCGGGTAACTAAATTCTGCTCAGGTACTTAAGTACAGCATGGCTGTCCTTGGAGTGCCAATGTGAAGGATTATAGGTAATTTACTGAGCCACACCATCCGGTGGAAACCTGACGTTCCTGTGACTGACACAGAGGAGAGAAAAGAACTCCTTACCTGCTGTGGAGGTGGGAAGCGCTGGAAGGGCGTCTGCTGCTGCGGCTGTGTTGGTGGGGTTTGTGAATAGGGTGAGGGCTGGTGCCCCTGTGGAGAAGGACCATGACCCATGGGCTGCTGGGATTGCTGAGGAGGCCCTACACTGGGCTGCTGCTGCGTTGCACCTTGTTGCTGCTGCTGAGTAGGAGTAGGAGGAGGAGCAGGCTGCCCGGAACCAGGCGGTGCTTGGGGGAATCCGGGCTGCTGCTGAGGGCCCTGAGCTGACTGAGGTGTACCCTGGGACTGAGAAAGAGCCTGGGATTGGGGATAAGGTGTCTGGCCAGCCTGGGAAAGTGGAGGCTGGGGGTATGAAGACTGGCCCTGGGGTTGCTGGGAGTAAGGAGCCCCACCCTGGGACAGAGGAGGACCTGACGGAGGTTGGGAGTATGGATGCTGGGAGCCGGGGCCACTGGAATGCTGCTGAGGGTATGAGCCCTGCTGAAGGCCTCCGTGGGGAGTAAGAGGGTTCTGCTGACCGTAGTAGCCTCCTTGGCTCTGGCCATAAGCTCCTGGGCCTTGCTGTCCATAACCCATCTATAGTGATAAATAAAAAGAAGAAGAGGAACAGTACAGTACAGTACCAAAGAACAAAACAGCTTACACTCATGCAAATCTCTGAAATAAAAGTTTGGTCTTAAAATAAAATTTTAGAATGAAATAACATTCTTTGTAAAAATTCCTTTTCCAACATTTTTTACACCCTCATTCTAGTCACTGAAAAGCAAAAAGGCAAGACAAGATTCAGACTTTGCATGAATAAGGCTTTTCTTTCCTCTTGTCCAAACAACCCATCAGTGGTAGACATGGACTTTAGAAGCAGAACAACTTGAACAGTGCGTCCAAAGACAAATAAAAGGCTCAAAGGCCCTTCCAATCACTGCTGCGGCTCACTACAAACTTGAGGAAACTTTTAATTCCAAGCTTCTGAAAAAGAAAAAAAAAAAAGCCATGCTTTAACTAACTATGGCTTTGAGGGTATATGCACACTGAAAGCAAATTCCAATATTTTGCAGCCATTCATTTTCAAAAGGAAAAATATGGGATTGCTAGAGGCACAAAACTGCATGCACAAGTGTTGAGCTGGAATGCAAATTGCAAGCTGCATCTGCATGGTGCTGACTAATCATGACTTGGGGCAATGTGCTGTTACCCCACTGCTAATGAGTGTCTGCGTAGGTACTTCAATTATCATGTGTTCCTCCCAAAAAAATCATGCATCGAGTTATTCGTAGCAATACCTCAGTTCTCTGTAATGTACGTCCCCAATCTGCATAAATTAACCAAGAGTAAATATATACTGGTCTAATGTTACCTAAGCTCTTCATAGAACTTCAGTCCGTGATTTGAAGCACAATTGGGTTATGCAGCAAAACAAGGATCTGAAGCCCAACAGTGAGTCCACCTCTGAAAGGCTCAAAAGAAACTAAATGAAGGTTCTGGGGTGGCCTAGACAATGTTCTGAACCCCACTGAGATGCTGTTGCAGAACCTTAAATGGGCAGTTCATGCTCGAAAGCCCTCCAATGTGGCTGAATTAGAGCGATTCTGCAAAGGACAGTTTTTATCTCCACAGCGATGTGAAAGACTGCTCTCTAGTTATCGGGAGCATTTGGTTGCAGTTGTTGCTGCTAAAGGTGGCACAACCTGTTATTAAGTTTAGGCAATAATTTTCTCACATGGACAATATGGATGTTGCATAACCTTGTTCCTTCAATAAATGAAATGATCTTTTAACAACTGTGTTTGTTTCCTCATGTTCTCCTCATGGTCTTATATTACATTTTGTATGAGGATCTGAAACTATTTAGTGTGACAAATGTGCAAAAATAGAGGAAATCAGAAGATGGGGCATTTTCACAGCACTGTACACGCTACAAGCGAAACTGACGTACTCTTCAAATCAATTTGTAATCAGAACTGTCCGCAATGCACATCATAACAGGCTTTTACGCTCTGTATACATGGCAGTGTACAAGGCTGTAAAAACTTTGAATAACCTGACAAAAAAAGAAATTTAGTATGGGTGTAATGAAACAAAAAAAAATTCTAATTCCATGACGAAACCTTGGTGCCTCGATACATTTTCGACACAACAAAAATAAGCACTGTCTGAATGTGTGTCTTTTCAATTGATTACAACATTCAGCATTATAAAGTACAATGATCAAAACTCATTAATAACACAGTGTTTGTGTGATCCAATCAGACTCTGAGCAGCGGGTAACGATTCAGCACGCTGTAATGAAACACCACTCACAGGCTGTCGCATTATAACCTCCCAGGAAGCCAAACTGCTCCCATACACCACACCTTAAACACTTGGGGGGATCTTCCAGCTCCTGTTTGCTGCTGAATGTAGTAGTATGCTAAGTATACTGACTTGTAAAAACAGTGTGTGTATGTTTTTAAAATCTGGGCACTCTATTTAAAATCTATTTTTTGGTCACTCCATTGCCAGAATATGCCTTCACTTCCTGTTTGGCAACTTAGCCATCAAACACATTTGGGCGTTACATAGGAACCATCCCACAAATCAAACATCAGAGAAAGAAGTTTCGTATGGGTTGGTCTCACGATGGTGCTGAGGTTATGAACAAGAACTACGATGTGAAATACATGGCCACGCGTCCTGGAATGTGGAACAGAAGAACAACACTATGGGATGAAATCTGAGTTAGCAGAACCTAAACCTCAATTTGTAATGCTTCAAGAAACGTGATGAGGCTGAAAATTTTCAGTGTGAATCTTAAGATATTTGAATATCTGAAATTTAGGTCTTGAAAACTAGTTTAAAAAAAAAAAAAAAAAAAAAAAAAAAAAACACTAAAAAACTAAAAAACTAAAAAACAGGCAATAAAAATTCACTATAAAATAAAAATAAAATCAGGCTGTTGAAAATTCAGGTTAAAAAAATTAAGATAGTTAAAAAAAAAATAAAAAATTCAAGCAGCTAAAAATTCTGGAGCGATTCTATTCGTACTCAATCCTGGCCAATCACAACACATGAGGCTCATGGATTCAATTATTAGTCATATTTTATGGCGCTGCATGATGCCATGAGGAGGAGCATCACAGAGGGGTTTTCTCAAATTTAAGCTGCTCGTGCTACCTTTTCTTGATCAGAAAATCAAATAAATTACCAATGTTACTTTATACAATATTTCCAGCACACTTGTTTTTCATCAGCGAATCCAGCCATGCTTTAGCATACGAGCGTGGTGAAGCCAGCCGCAGAGGAAACCCGGGACACCGGCTTCCTTTCCCCCTGATTCAGTTGCTGTTGCTGATATATTGCCTCATATTTGTGACACGCTTGGTGTTAGAACATCCCACGTAACAAAAAAAAAAACAAGTTTTGCTCACATTGTTCTCATGATGCTGTCTACCATATTTTGTGATGCCTGGACAAAATTTGTAGGAGATATAAAAAAAAAAATTTAAAAAAAGAAAAAAAAACATTTTTGATAAAATTCAAAATGGCAGACTTCAAATCCCCACATCCACAATCTGAAATATTACTCGCATGAAAACAAAAGTTATGTCATGAGGCCAACAGTGTAGGGTAATGTAAAAAGTTCCCATACTTTAGAGGTCTTTTCTTTTGTAACGTGCTCCACATTTCCATCAAATGTATTTTTAGTCTAAGTGAAGAGATGGAGCATAAATTCCAACTAAATGATGATGAAAGCTGCTGTTAGTCCCTGCAGCCCTAAATATGAGTTTTCCCAAAAGGCATTCTGGAGACTCCACAAATGTGGAAAGCATTATGTGGAAACCCATCACTCATCTCCACAGTGAAGCATGGTGGTGTTAGCATCATGTTGTGGGGATGCTTTTCATCAACAGGGACTGGGAAATTGGTCAGGGTTGAGGGCAAGATGAATGGAGTCAGGGCGCTAGGGCAATCCAAGATAAAAATATGTTCCAATCTGCTAGAGACAACAGGACAACAACCCTACGCACACTGCCAGAGCTACACTGGAGTGGCTCAAAACCAACAACCTGAACGAGAAAACCAACAATCTGACAGAATCTAAGCAATTTTGCCAAAAATGGGCAAGGCTGATAGAGACACATCCCAGCCGGGGGGCGTTACTTATACTTATACATACTTATGCAGTTAACAAAAGTTTTGTGTCACAATAAATAAATGTTTTGCACCTTCTAATGTTAGACATGTTGCGTAAATTAAATGGTAAATATTCTAGTGAAGTCCATTTTAATTCCAGGTTGCAGTCAATAATTATGTAAGGCACTCAACACTGACGCACTGTAGGGGATATAAATTAAATTCTCATTACCATAATAATCAGTCTCATCAGGATACACGGTGAGTTTTTAAATGTTAATTCCAAATATTCTTACACTAACACTAGTTTTGTCTGAGTAATACAAACAAACAAAAAAAACCCACATCTTTTATGTTTCTGTAATGACAGAAGTGGGGAATATTTACCAAAACTAGAGTATTTAGTAAATGTCTATATGAATGGATAAAAGCTGTTTTTTTTTTAAATAAACAACCCACTTTACCATTTTTAATGAGATTTTATCTGCGCAGTATCAGGAAAATACGGAAAATGATCACAGGAAGTCTCTATAATAACTCACTATAATTTCAGACCTAACCGTTTATGTTCCAAAGCAAAAGACATCAAATAAATGTGGTTTTTTTGTGAGAACTCATCCACATATGGCGTATCTACTGATTTTACTGAAAAAAAGTGAAAGATCTACAGACACAACTCAGATTTTTTCTCTCTGCCCAAAGTTCAATCACACTCAACTTTCACCTCATTTCCTGTTGAACTTTCAAAGCACAACCAATGAGCTAACCCCCTGCAGACAGCACGGGAAGCAGCAACTTACTTTGCACAGAAGACACTAATACTCATCAACACAATTGTTTTTTTTATTTTGCATGCAAAGAATAAAATGACATCTATATTTGGGAACCATGGCCCGCCACATTCCCCAAATCCACCAGGTCTGCCACTCTAACTCTATAAGCAGTTACTATAATCAGCACTTTTGCAGTAACCAAAAACTTCACGTCCAGGACTTTCAGTCTTGTAAATGCTTTTGGGATAAAACTGTGGAAAGCAAACACTGGCACACTGATGATCATTCCCCAGAACCCTACAGTGTGTTTGGCGTCACATTATTGGTGCTTTACTTCCAGGATTTCCGCTGATAATTTCGGGGTAGACTAATTCCACTCATATTTTCAGCCAAACTATTGCCCTGTTTCAGTCACGTCAGGAAAAATATACGCAGATGTGAAGAAGTCAGCACAGACATCGCCAGATCTGCAGAAATTTACATGCGTTTAATCCACACTCCATCTCCAAACAGCAGCCAGAGTCTGAGGGTTTTAAAGAGTACCGAAGCCTAGCGGTACTTCACCACTGGATGGATCGCTGAAACAAAGCTGTGGCACTTGAAAGGTTAAAAAAAAAAACAAGACTGCTATCTTTGGTCATGTAAGTAAACAGCTGTATCACTATCAAGCTGGCCAGCTTCTTCGACGATCAGGCCAATGTGGAATGGAGTATTGTAGACGAGTATTTTTATATGTCTATTGTCGCGTACCACATCACAGCACACTGAAGGCATGTTGATACCGCTCAATATGGTAGGGTGTATATTGGTACCGCTCAATAGGGTGACAGTGATGTCACCTGATCCTAATTCCTAAAATCAAATTAGTCAGCCATCTTAGATCAGAACTCACCTGCTGTCCATACTGCATGCCTCCCATAGCTCCAGGAGCACGTCCCTGCATGCCCATTGGGTATCTCTGTGGTCCTGGGGAGCCATAGCCTTGCCCAGGGTAAGGAGGCCCTTGCTGGGCCCCTGGTGGAGGCCCCTGCTGCTGAGAGTAAGGGTTTCCTGCTCCATAATGCTGGCCCCTGATCTTCCCCACCTGGTCCATTGGGCTTGGGGTCTAACAAGACAGAAAAAGGGAGAGAAAGAAACACATCAATTCAGTTCCCACCTACATGCCGTCATACTGGCAGTAACTTCACCCGAGTGTGCGCAATCATTCCTGTAGCTTCAACCTTCAAATATTATACATCTTTCTGAAATAAGATCTGACACGTCAACTGCATCATCCAAAGGTAGATTCAAGAAATATTGATTCTTGACTAACATTTAATTATAGCTGAACTGTATGATAAGTGAGATTTTCCCCCTGATCAGGACTGTGGGAGCGTATCAGACTGAATGTTGACCGGCAGTCAATTTCTCCACGGCAGAATTCACCAAAGTAGTATATTCAACAAATCTCTGAAAATATTATATACAACCCAGGCACAGAACACACACGCTGAAAGCAATCTGACACAAAGGTTTACACGACTATCATTTTTAAAAGGATTACTCGCCTCATTCAGTCAGATTGCACCTCGATCGCTTTACTCTATTCCGACTGAGGTGTTTACATGAACATCTGCTCCAGCTGAGCTCTCAGATTATTAGCCTGCGTGTAAACGTAGGCACTGTAGTACTGAAAACAACATCTAATTCCTGTATAAATACATTTTAAGGGTTGTGGATTGTGTGATTTTTGAAAAGGATTACAATCTGGAGATCAACATAACTTCACATCTCAGCTTTTTCGTTTTTTTTTTCTTTTTTGTTTTAACACTTGCAGGTTTATTCAGCAATTATTTTTCCAAACATCCTCCAAATATTCAAACCACATTGCATTTAGCAAGTTCCACCAGTGAGAAGCAGCTGCAACGAAGGGCACCACAGATATTGTGAATAACCGATTCCACAGCAAGAATTTCAAGCAAAATTTCCAAAGGTCCATCAAAGGGTCTGAAAACATTCAAGTTGTACATAATTTTCCTGCCTGAAGGTTCAGTGAAGAGAGGAAAAAAGAGTCACGCTGCTCAACGAAAAAAGCACTTATAAACAGGAAATGAGCATTGACAGGCACTTCAATATATTCAAGAGTTTCTAATTCCATCAATAATTCATTAATGCAGTGACACAGGCATGACATGAGGCCAAAGGTTCACACACTCCTAGGCTAAAGATATTCATTCGCAGTGTTTCCGCAATCAACACATTTCATACATTACCATACGTTTCTTTTAGCAAGTCAGTCAGAGCGTCTACTCTCTTCACATCAGAGGTCGTTTTAAATCGGTTTAGAGATTTATTTCAGCTTTAATTCCCTACATCAGAATTCCAGTAGGACAGAACTTTACATACATCAAGCTGACTTTCTCTTTAAACACTCTGGAAGATTCCAGAAGCTTCTGATTGGCCAGTTGTCCTAATTAGGAGTGCACTTGTGGCTGTATTTCAGGGCCTACCTTTAGAGCCAGTGCCTTTTTACCATGGAAATATTCAAGCAACTCAGCCAAGACCTCTGAAAAAAACTGTGGCCCTCCACATGTCCGGTTCCTCCTTAGGAGCATAATAACCTTGGGAGCACAAACACTGCATCAGGAAGGAGACACAAATTAAACACTGGTCCAAAAGTTCCAACTGAATCCCACGACAACAACAACAAAGGAGCTGGTGAAGGAGTTGGAGGTATGAGGTACTGAAGTATCCACCTTTAAGAGATTCCTCAATACTATCGACAATTAACCCCGGCCTAATGAGAGGTTTTTAAAATCAAACACCAACCAGAACCAGGAAATCCACCGCACCAAAACAAACACCAACGCCACCTCAACACCCCAATGCTGTGCATTTCTCCCACCTAATAACGCATCATTTCTAACCACATGTTTATATTAATACGTTTATAAAAATAGACAAATGGTTGTTATTTTCTGGATACAGACATCACTAAGTTCTAATAATCATTAAAGAAATTATATAAGCTAACGAGCTCACTGGCATTACCCCTTTTATAGTAGTTATATAAGGCTACATTTATCCAGAGCAACTTAAAGCAGAGCTTTGTAGTCTCTATCAAACCCACATCCTCATGCTAGTTCAGTAGGTCAGGGCCTCGGTATCAGCCGAGACGAGGACGTTAGTACAGCATGAAAAGAAATCACACAAGACACAGATTTTATTGAATAGATCGACAAAGTGCTAGATTCAGCACCCCTGAAGTACAGAATACACAGTCATTAGCATCCCATCAATACCAAAACGTCTGGACTATGTTTCTGTCTCTAACGCTTCGCGTGAATTTGATTATTGACAAACGTCGGCTGGAGGTGAGAGCAGACGAAAGAAAAGTCGCTGATCCAGAGACAGTGTGTGTGACTGGCAGGTGATCTGCATGAAACCACTGTGGACATGGCAATAAAATTCACGTTCTCCATTTATTCCTAACTGGATCAGATGTCATACTGCCCACTGCTTACATCACATCACAGCACAAATCACCACAACAACTCGCAATTTAATCCTCATAATTAACACGTGATCTTCAGTGGCATCCACCTTTTTTTTTTTTTTTTTTTTTTTTTTAACTGAAGTGTTCTCTGTTTTCACTTTGGTTAATGGTTTCCTACACTACCCACAATGCCATTCGTCTACATGCTGATAGTGGTGCCTTTGTTTCATCTCTACCCGAACAGAGCGATGCAGCGGCGCTTTAGTGCTTTAGTCTGTCCAGCTCTCTCACCTCGTCTGTACACTCTGCTCAAACACATCAGCTTCCAAAGCGTCAACATTCACGCTAATACCTCCATCAGCACCATCGCGCTAGCCACCTCGTAAATCGCTAAGCAGCCAAGTCTCTGCCGTAACTCAGCGTGACTGCCACATAAAGCTGCATTGCATTCTGGGACGCTGAGCCAATGTGTGCAACAACGTTTCCACTACTTCATTACAATGACACTGAATGTTGATGGACAGCAGCACTTCTTCCCTTTAAATGAGTTATAGTGTATAAACATGCAGTAGCTTTAGATCATTAAATATCGTCATTCTGATCTCCAAAGGCAAGTCAAACGCAGTCCAAATCCTGCCTTAAATCCCTCTCACGATCATCACACTGCCTCTTTTAGCAACCTCCACTACAAAACACACACAAACACACACACCCCCTTCCTTAGGTCATTGAAAAAGACCATTAGAGCTATTTATAGCTGTAAGGCACAGCACAGTGAGTGAGTCCAACAAAGCTGTGTGTGTGTGTGTGTGTGTGTGTGTGTGTGTGTGTGTGTGTTTGTGTGCGTGTGTGTGTGAGTCTGAACCAAAGCCAGCCCTGATTCCCCTGCAGCTTTAATAAAACACTCTTGGCACTGGATGAATTACAGAAGCGCAGTCATGCACTCAGAGCCATGTCTGGAAGGACAGAAGAGCTGTAGTTTGGCATTTAATCGTGAACCTGACCATTTAACCTCAAGCAGTAAAACAGGTTGTGATCTACTGACCTCTGACCAGAATACACAATGGTGCGAATAACAGTTACAGCTACACACACAGAATCCATGAGACTGAAATACTCACACTGAAATCTTCTATTTGATGTCTTTGTGCTTCCTAAACCATTCACACATTCTTCACTTACAATGGTGTCTGAAGAACATGAAGAGGTTAAATGGTCAGGTTCATTACAAGTGGAGAAGTGGAGAACTCAGACAGGGATGCCTCCACCGCCCTTCTCATTACTCATGTGTACGCCTGAAATACCCTTAAAACACACTTCACACCGGAAGGAAGCGACTGAAGAAAAAATATTTCAGACATTTGACCTTAATGTGACTCTAATCAGTTCGTCTGCTGGTTAAAAGGAAAGGGTATGGCACAACCAAGAAGCCGAGGGGAAGTCTGAAGCAGCTGGATAGAATTCTATGAATTATATTTTATCTGCATTTGCTCAATTCTGGATTTGTTCAATTCTGACTAGACAAATTCAAAATAAAAGTAAATATCTGCTGCCTGTCCCACTAACTGAAACACTCCCATGCTAAATTAAATTAGCTTGCTCTGGGGGTGTGTACGTGTGTGTGTGTGTGTGTGTGTGTTCTTGAGGTGAATTATTTTCAGTGTGCAGAATCATCTTTAAACTTTGGGGTTGACTCTTAGTTTGCCAGGAAGCAGTGAATGGACTCTGTTTCAGATCAACTCTCATGTGAACCAACAGCAGGAGGGAGACTTGATGACTTGATACACAACATTTTTTAATAAATATATTTTGCATATGTTAAGAAACGCTACTGTAATGCCCAACACTGTATAATGCACATGTTTCATGTCATGAGCTGTGTTTTGAAGTGAGGAAACGTTTGCCTCTTAGACTCATCATTCACAGGAGACCATGCTCATGACTTGCTGTACAAAGTACCAACTTTTGGCAAAAGTAGCACGGGAGAGGGATTTCTGATAGAGCAGGAAAAATCAATATGATGACCATAAATGTGCGACCCAGTCCTTTGTACAAAGTGCTACTTTTGGTGGAAACCAAATACTGCTCAACACCCTGAGGACGCCCGTCTCCGCAGTGAAGCATGGTGGTGGCAGCATGTTGTGAGGATGCTTGGTTAGGGTTGAGAGCAATCCTAGATGAAAACCTTGATACTTGAGCAGAGCTTTACCATCCAACAAGCCCAAGAACACAGTCAAAGCTAAAAACTGGAGTGGCTAAAAACCAACGGGTTCGAACGGTCCGGTCAAAGCCAACACCTCAAGCCAATTTAGAATCTGTGGCAAGATTTGAAAAATAGCTGTTCACCAGCAGCCTCAATCCAATCTGACAATCAATTTTGCCAAAAATTGACATGGGAAGCTAAGATGCATCAGTGAAAGATGATTTGTTGCTCTGCTCCGATGTCAGACAGCAGGTTAAAGTTCACAATGGTAACAAAACAGGCTAAAAGGAAACGCACATTATGACAATTTACATAAAAAATACAACTTTATTTTTGTCCATTTTAAACCTGCAGACCCTAAGCTTTCCCACAGATATTTATATCGTCCAACTTGATAGCCATCGAGATCGTTCAGAGATTCCCGATACTATCATCAATCATCCCGAGCCTCAACATTTACTCAGCATTGCTTCCCGTCTTGTGTTAGCCACTACATTAAACAAATGTCAGAAAGAAGCACCAGACAGGTCTACCAGCAGGGGAGAAAATTCTAACTGTCTTTTGATGGCTTATGACACAAGCTAGCATGCGGTGAATTCTGGCATTACTTTTTTGACTTGTAATGTAACACCACAGTAAAACCACTGGAGGCTGCAGCAGCACTGACGCCACTGTACCACCCGCAAAAAAAAAACCAGATCGGCAGATTTCATTTGCAACATACACACTTCTGGCTTAGATGACAAGAAGCCAACTGGAACCATCAGAATGAATCTGGGTAATGAGACACAAATATTAAAAAAAAAAATAAAAAAAACTCTCAAAAAAGTAAAAGAGTTTTTACAATGTAGTCTGGACAAAAACGGAGATACCGTTCATAACAGCGCGAGCGTTATAAACAGGAAGAAGCCGAAAGCTCCTGCTTGGTGAGCGGAATATACTAAACCTTCGACTTTATAGCATTAGATTACATTTCTTTCAAGGGGTCTGATATTTTAGTCGATGTATTTACATTATTAACATTAAGGATGAACATCTGTGTAATTTAAACCAGTTTCAATAAAGAGGAAGAGAAAGATCCATTTAAATCCACAAATTTCAAGTTTCTTGTGTTACTGTTTAAAATGAAATTCCTTATAGGTTATTTAAATTGATTGTTACTATAACAGGGAATAATTATTAGATTATTATTATTAGCTGCAAGTGGTGATCTGCGGGTCAAAGCACTCCTCGCAAACAGCTCCCCAGCTGCCTGTTCTTGCCAAGTTACACAGAACAATAGAGAGACCATAGATAGCTTTGTGATGATAGCTCATGGTAACCCTGTCAAATGCCTGCTGAAATTTGATTGGCAGATGGCAGCCATATTTTTTGGTAATCACATCAACATCAAACCTCTCCTCAAAGATCAGCACCAAGATCCATTACACCAAATTTCAGCTTGCTTATTCTTACTGTTCTCAAAACAGTTATCTGACCTCAACTCTGCCTGCTATATGACCAAACTTCGAAAGCCAAACAAACGTGCAGATCCATGCGATGAATCGTGAGTTATTCACCCTCACACTCTCCTGAGTAGACTGACACCAAGTTTGCAAATTGCAAATGAGCTCAAAATCTCAAAATCAAATTTTCTCCCCAAATTAGATGGAGAATGTTGGGGGAAAGCAATTTTAAAGTCTGGGCTTTGACTGAGCCATTCCAAAACACAAACCTTTTTTTCCAGACCATTCCTGTGTAGTTTTGAGCTTTGGCTCATTGTCCTGGAACAATATATTTTCACCCTAAATGCAGATGTCTGGCTGACTGGAACAGGATCTCCTCAACAGTTTGCTCGTATTTGGCTCCATTCATGTTGCCTGTGATGACAAGCTTTCCAGTTCCTCTTGCTGAAAAGAAACCCCAGAGCATGATGCTACCGCCACCGTGCTTCATCACAGGAATGGTGTTACCTGGCTGTTGGGCCATATTTTTTCCCCCAGTTTTTTTTTTTATAATGGATTTCACAGAGCTCCTAAGAAGGCTCAACACTCTGCGTATGTTTTAATAACATTCTCTGTCTTTTTTCCTCCTAATAACTCCATCTTGAAGCATCTCTGTCAGTTCCTTGGTCTTCATGACAGCAGAACTGATCTGATCTGCTTGGTTTAGCTGTTCGGCCTCCCGAAGTCAGAGAGATTTATTGTGTAAGCATACAGCTGGACGCAGGGGGATTTAAAATGAACACAGGTGTACGCTGTTCAACATATTCAGTGTGAATTCTCACAAATTAAATACTAGTCCTAATTTAGATTGCTAAAAGAAAGGGGGGTGAAAACTTATAAATTAAACAGTTTTTACTTTTATTTTTTAAATAATTGAGGACATGTACATACTTTTTTTTTTCCCCCTGTAGAAAGTCACTTAAAAATAAAATCCCATTCTAATATCCTTAAATTTGATGTAGTAATAGAGTAAAAAGAGAACTAATCACTGGGGGGTGAATACTTTCTGAAATAATGAATACAGTTTTTAAGTTCTACTGAAAAAATTCCTATCAAGCAGCTAACTTTGGCTATTAGCTGCTAACATTCGCCAACAAGCTAATGTTAGCGTAGCCTAGCTAGTGAGAGCGTTACGTAAATATTTACGCCGACATTATATCAGACGCTGAGGATTTAACATCATTAGAAAACTTGCTAATTGAGTAAAACTTTTTCACAACAAACCGTTTCATCTGTTCGGTCGCTCTGAAAGCGTCTACTCTTCCCTGGGAATCCCGGCAGTTTCTCCTTCAGCCTAAGGTACATCAAATCTGTACTTCTGAGATTTGTTTTAAAGGTTCGGTTTTTTTGGGTTTTTTTTCTTAACTATCAAAATAGTAACCAGTAATTTCAGATTATATGCATTTAAAGGCAAATCTTAACCCTAGCAACAACAACAAAAAAAACATTGGAATATGCAACAGAAAAACAAAATTTTTATTTTTTTTGTAGGAGTTCCTCAAAAAAAAACACCAAAAGAGCTGTTTTTTCTCCTCAATAACGCGAGAGATGAGCAAACCGACGTGAATTTCTGTGCTGAATTTCGACTCCGTTGACATGCACGTGCCTTACACTGTAGACACACACTGCTGCATATTTACTCAAGATTTCATTGTTTCTGTTGTTCACTTCCACACTGCAGACTAATCACTCCTGAAAGTGAACAATGCTCAGACGAGTCACTGTCACCACTGGGAATGTAGTTCTTTTGGAAGATTTTAACACTGGGACAGACAGAGAAGAGTGCAGCGGTTGTGGATACGGGATGAAGTGATGGGTGGAACGAGGCGTGATGGAACACACAGCACCTAATCTCCCCAATCAGACAGATGGATGAGGAACAGAAGATAAACAACTGCTGCTAATTTAATCCTCCATACAAGCCACATGGCCTACAAAACACTGGCACCCCAATATAGCGCCATCCAAACATCCAACTCACACACACCAAAACACCATCAACTCAAACAGTCCATCACACCCAAGGTCAAAGAAACGTTAGCATTCAGAACAGACAAACTGCTCTTCTAAAGGGAAGCTTCTACTAGAGCAATAATGTTTTTCCCCTTCAAAACACAGCTCAGATCAGGAAGAGTCAACCACCAAGCTTTGGAGTCGATTCCACACACTGAAAATGACTCATCTCGCACGCTCTCTCTCACTCTCTCACTCTCTCACACACACACACACACACACACACACACACACACACACACACACACACACACACACGGCAAGTAAAATTAATCACTCTGAGGTTTCAGTGAGCGGGACAGGCAGCGCATATTTATTGTGTCTATTTTGAATTTGTTTGAATTTTAAATAATTCAATTAACAATAATAAAAAAGAAGAAGAATCAATAGATCAATCGATTATCAGAATAATTGTTAGTTACAGTCCCACTCCAAACCTTTACCGTTCCATATCATCTTCATATTGGACCTACACAAGATGCAGTATGATCAATCTCACCATCATATGCACTTCCACCAACACTTCTGTTTTTCAGATGAGCTTTTGTTCAAGCTTCAGTTAAACTGACCCTTGATTTCCTCTAGCTTTCTGCTGAGGTTTCATTGATTTCTCACCAAACATGTGACAACACAACGTAAAGTTCAGCAGAGCTCGTGCCACATCTCACAACTGTGTTGTGTGCACGCTCACATATCCCAGATGTTCATCCAGCTGTTCAGAAGGAAGCTCAAGATTTGGAGGGAAGTGGAGAAATACATCCGTACAATAAGCAGCAAAGTGACAAGCGACCGTCTGGACCGTCAGCACCGTCAGCACCGTCAGCAACCCTCGATTCAGCAGCATGTGCAACAGGCTTGTGCGACTGATTTTTTGCCTGATTGTGATTTTGTTTTAAAATAACACAATAATCGATTTAATCGCACAGAACGTTACCCTAAAACACAGACAGGAACACGAGCATTTCCACCGTTTCAGGTTTAGGGAGAGTAGAGGAACTGTGGCTGTGCGGATGGAAACTCTGGCCATCTTGAAAACTCAGCCTGATGGTGCATTTTTACTTCATTCTGCAGTGATGAGCAGTAAAGAGTTTAAAAAAAAACCACATTTCAATATAAAGCTTTAAATAAAATCAGTAGTTTACTGATCAGTTGTTTAGTGTGAAGCAGAAGAGCGCCAGTCACAAAACCTAACAGTGTATTTACACCTTCTAATGAAGGTTATTGGGAAAGTGTTAGATCTGACACATCGATGCAGGATTATTTAATCTTTACGGGTCAAAACCGTCGTCCTCTGGGTGAGGTGGGAGATGCAGCATGACGTGCAAGCGGAGTTACTGTTACCCCGATGTAGATCAGTTTTGTATAACAGCACTCAGTTTTGTATAACGGTCTGGCGTGTGTTATTCCACTTATACTACAGAGATTTGGCAACAATTACAATGTTTAATTTATTAATAAACAACACATCGCACATTATAACAGTTTATAGTTAGATTTAATGCTGTGGAACGTCCAAGACAAGTTAGTACCTGTTCTCACCTACTTTATAGCTGCGATAAACAGTCATTCCTTCACCAGCCTGCCCCTCTCGCTCGCTCGCTCTCTCTCTCTCACACACACACACACACACACACACACACACACACACACACACACACACACACACAGAGAGAAGCACAGCCTGTCATTTTCCTGAGGAAAAAGAAAGTGTCACTGACACAGACAGCGCTCACAACAGAGGTTCCTTCCGTGAATGATAAATAAATGTCTACTAATAAAAAATGTCACTACATCAATATATTTTAATTTGTTAAACAACCCATTTTTAAATCTGTTTATTATTAGTCTTATATTTTGTGGAGCGTTTGCCGTACACGTCCCTCTGTATGAGTGTTACTATAGAAACGATACAGTATTAGGACGAGCGCATTAATATTAATGTTTACGTAACAGCCGGAACTAGCTACGAACTACCAAAATAAGGCACACCTTCCGACCAATCAGATTCAAGGATTTGACCATGCTGCGGTTAATATTTTTTTATATCGCACAAGCCTAGTTTCTGTTGTTACTTCATGGAATACGCACAGCACAATGAGCAAATAAGTCAGAAAGTCTTTCATTTGTTTCCGTGTCCTGTTCGAAGCAGGACTTAATGTGAGCAATCCTTCAGCTTCCTTTCTGCTGCAGACAAATCAAACGGTTTGTTGCAACCTAAACATGAAATATGATGACTAATGATCATCATAGTCAGCTCAAATAACTGCAGTCAGGAGATCTGGCAATAATTAAGAAAGGCTTTCCAATCAGAAGTGTTCAAACACCATAATGGCTCAGCAGCTGTGCTTTACTTTCCACTCGGATATTCAGTCAATTTTTATACGCAGATACACAGATGGATTCAGATACACAGCACTACAGTTTGGAGGAAATCACTACGTTAATCAGCGTGTAAACGTCTTAAATGTAAATGTCAGAAGACAATCTGTTACCCTGACAGTGTCTTAGCTTAAACGTAGCACATGTCTAATCACAGTGGAAATCTACTCTACACTACCTACAGCAGCCACACACCACCACTGCATGCGCGCAAAGTTAAACAACCTGCCCGTGGGTTCCACAATCAACTCCGCAGAGTAATGAGCTGAGTAAGGATAAGTCTACTGGAAACCGGTAACGAAGACTGAAAAAGAAGAAAAATATCAGAATATATACGTAGTGTGACACTGGCTACTAGGATTACGGGAAATAATCGCTTGTGTGATGAACTGTGATGTTTTCTTCACCTGATGCAAGAAACTTAAGAATTGATTATTAAAAACACAATTCTCTCATTTTTGCTTTAATTCACAGCTTCCTTTAGTCACGTTTACATTCAGAATGAAGGAGGGAGAGATGTCGGAAAAGGCACGCAGTAAAGAACATCAAACCAACAACTTTTTTTTAAAAGCTGGCATTTGGGAACACTTTGGATTTTATGAAGCCGATGGTTAAAAGAGCTTTGCAATTTGTAAGACCTGTCAGGTCAGGATTAGATACTTCGGACGCCATCACCTGGAGGCAAAACGGCTGTGGCTAACCAGAGGACCCTCACGCTGGCACTCATCAGCGCTGGCACACAACTCTGCCATAATTAAATCTATTCCACGTGTAGAAAATTGTAATGAAGATGCATCAACAAACTTTTTACAATCCAACCGTAAGCCCCTGAATCGTAATCGAATTGAATCAGGAGGCAAGTGAAGATTCCCAACCTTACTGCGAGAAAATCAGAAAAATAAAGTTGCAAAATACTACTGAAAAAACCAAGAGCAATCAGGAACACTCAGCGCGAGAAAGCACAGAAGAAGGAGGAATAAAACATGGAGGCATAGTGTGACATGGCTAAAGCTCCCCGACTCCAAGCTGCTAGTGTTCAGCGAGTGATGTCCAATCAGCATGAACGCTCACAGCATCAGCGGTAAACACAGCAGCACTTCTTCCCTTTAAATGAGTTATAAACACGCATCAGCTTTACATCATTAACATACACACATGTTTAGCTGGTAAATCTATAACGCTGACGTCATTCAGAGCTCCGAATTCTCACTTCCGAGTTAAACAGAATGCAGCATTAGCTTTGTTTTGCACTTTACATTCTGAAAGGACAAGCTCGCTGACCATACATGAACCAAACAAGTTACATGTTTCTGATTGGTCAGAACAACGGCATGGCTCTGACAGATCAGACGACAAGGTTTATGTTAATGCGTTCGTTCTAATACATTACCGTTTCTATAGTAACAGCTCAATCACATGGACGTGTATGTTATTAAGACTAATTAAGACTAATAATTAACACAGTTTTAAAATAATGTGCTGGATTTTTTTTTAAGATATAGGTGTATAAACAATTAGCTGCGTTTAAAAAAAAAAAGAAGCAATGGCGAGAGAGCGGCTGCTAGTATCTGCGTGTTGGAACGGAGGGAAACGTGTATTCGTGCACTGTGCGCATGTCAGAAGATCAAATCCGATTCTGTCATGTAAACGCGCATATCAACCCGATTACTTTATTCAGCGTTCTTGTAAACATTGCGATCTGATTAATCAATCTGATCGATTTCATTCCGATTGAAACAAAAAGTGTCCATGTAAACGTGACTATTGATATGGTTTTCTGTGAGGAGATGTTTAACATTTAAGGAGGGAGTCTCCAGTGTCAGCGCTTTGTAACGGTCAGTTTTCCACCACAGGAGAGTCTTCAGGAGGTTCTGTGCTTTCTAGTTTGTCAGTAGAGAAACTACAAGAGAGGAAAAAAAGAAGCAGGTGAGGGGATGACTGTTTATAGCCGTTATAAAATCAGTGTTAACTTCCAAAAACCATTAAACATTACTAAAAGGTTAAAAGTATGATGTGTTATTCGTTAATAAATAAAAAATTGTAATCGTTGGCAAACTGCTGTAGTGGAAAGAGACAAAACGACTCGGCTTCACGTCAGCACGCATCACACCACCACACTGTTGATTATTTTCCTACAACAGCACGCCCTGATGTGTTTTATTACTTGGTTGTTGCATACAATTCCTGACAGATGCCTTATGCAGGTTATTTTACTCAATGTCATTACATAATGTCTCTTGCCGTATTGCTCAGAAGGATCTTCTGTCCCGCTGACCACAGGGCAGGAGTGCACGCTGAAATCGCACAGGCCTCCGAACCACACTACAGCTTAGATTATGGGAACAAAGTAACTCAATTTGCTGATTTACAGTAAATTAAGTCTTTTAGGCAACAATTCTCACATCAAGCCTACATATTTCATTTTCAGCATTTGTAAGTAACAGCTCTTAAATAAAGGAGAGAGTGAGTAGTGAGAGTGCAGGGAAGATAAACAGTGAGGCGGCTGAGACAGCGCTCTCAATTTCACCACGTTTATAGGCAATAGGACATTCACTCAAAGCGTGTGTGCTGTGTGACTACTAATAGCCAGCTACTGTTTCATTTAACACATCAGTTCATGTTAGAGTTGCTCTGTGAATTTGGATAACCCCTAATACACCACTGCTTATTCACTTTTTCACAAAGTTATTAGCTAGCGACAGAACTCAAGGTTTCAGCAATTGGCACAAATACGCCCCTGAAGTTTCTGCTTACTGAACTGACAATCAGATCAGTAAAGGCTTGTTTTTTCCCAGAACTATTGGCTGGGCTCAGGACGACTGACGATAGTATCACTACTGCCAACTATCATAGATTCCAACTGTCATAAAGGCTATTAAGTCAGACGACTTAACTGTCTGTGGGAAAGCGTAGCGTCTGCAGCTTTAAGCTTTTCACCTATCTTTAGCCTATACTTCTGTATACTATATAACCTTTAATAACCTGCTGCTTGTCCTCAGAGCAGAGCAGCAAAACATCTTTCTCTGATGCGTCTTCACTTCCCATGTCTGTGCTGCTGAACGTCTTCAGTCACAAAACATGAACAGATATTTAAAGAAAAAAACAGAACAGAGCACATGCATGTGTAGTTTATATCATTTCATAACGAGCTCAGTTACAGCCAATAACTCGTTACGTTTACAGCTAATACTCATTACATCTCCACTTTTGTAAACATTGCATATCTTGTTAATAGGCAATTAATTAAAAAAAAGACTAAAACTAAATGCTAATTGTAGAAACTAGCAGCTACAGCTGACTTGTAACCAGGTTCCGGTGGTTTTTTGCTACTGTACTGGCGTAAGGTGAACGCTAGGCTTGTGAGATTGTGTGCAAAATGTCATTTTCCTGTGGTTCCTCCTAACCATCGCTGACTGACGACCGTATCGGCCGTGGCTTTGGAGGCATGTCGGATGAAGCCAATGTGTATGATCAGGGTACTGCTGCTGCGACGCTGAGGTGGGAAAAGAAGGGGCGTGGCCAGACAGAAAAAAATGTCATGTGCATTTTACGTCATTACAGGAAAAAATATAGGAAGCACAGGAAAATAAAAACAACCTGTGGTCGTTCACTCTTAAAAATCAAACCCAAAAATACCAGCAAAAACCAAAACATTTATTTAGCCATCAGACGGCACTTTTCCAATTAAACCAATCAGCACTCAGATCAATAAAATCGATAAAATCTATAGTGCTACTAATACCATCATCTGACTGTGCAGCTTTTTCTCAGCTAATTGTGCTTATCATTTTCAGCCACCACACAAATCTCACAACTACACAACTGAAAAGAGAGTCTGGTCCAGGTCCGATACTGAGCTCATTTACTCACACTTGCTCCGATACCAACATCCAATACAGCGTGATACTATGCCATGTAAGCCTATGTGACACGAAATGACAGATCTGGACTTATTTCATGATTAATGATAGCAAATAAAGCAACTGCAAACTGTACTCTGTGAAAATGGCAAGTAATCTGATAAAACATCTTAAACGCAAGTCTCAGTGTGAGGAGTTCGTTATTAGTAGTACACGACAGCAACCAACACAGTAGCAAACACTGACTAGCAGGTGTTCACGGGGAGATGAAAATACCAAAAAATAAAGATTTAATTGACTGTTTAAGGCCTGCCATTTCACACAGGACCCGCGCATTTTAACAACAAAACACAAAAGTATGCCCAAATAAAGTACGTCTTCTTTTTTGCCTCTAATTAAAACAGCAGATGAGACAATCAGCATGTGAATCCAGAATGACTGACAGTTGAGCTGGAAAACATACGCTGAGGCGGCGCTCCTGCTTTCTCATTTCTCACACTCGCTTTTAGTTTATTATGAAGGTTAAATAAAGTCTATCAATGTGTGTCTGACATAACGATTGTTAAATAAGTATACAACATCAGTTAACTATAAGAGGGAGGCCAGTGGAATATTTTAGTCAAAATCTCTTTTCTTTTTACCCAAAAGAGAAAAAAGGCTGAAAAGTTTAACTCAAAAAAAAAAGTAGGCCTACAATAAAGTGTAAAATTTAAGACTTTACAAAGTGCTGATGAGAATTATAAAACTTTACTCTCCCATGATGGTCACAAACCATTCCGCTTTCAGGAGCAACATCAGACCAGAGATTTGCAAAAGGATTATACTGAAATGTACGGTTATGTTTCTCACTGTTCACTGCATTTACCTTCCTGTTCACTGAATTTATTTTTGGGCCTGGGGACGGGGCGAGTTCTCAAAAAAAACTGGGAAGTGGGCTTATGGTGAAGAAGTCTGAATACCTCTGGTCTCGAGACAGCCCTAGCTGAGTGAAAATAAGCCACCATCAGTCTTAGACAATGAAAACAGCTGTAGAGAAGAGCTTTCCCGAAGTGAAACAAACCTGCTCTTCTCCACTGCAACCCTACACAAGCCGAGGTAACAAGTAGCTACGCTTACATTTATAAATGAAACAATCTCCTTACTGACTTTTGCAAAACAGAAGTTTTCCACTGGTGTGTATGTTTAAATGTAATGCAGTTCACGATTGTGTGACGCACCTCAATGCTGTAACTATAACGCATGCGTGCGGATCTCTCCGCCTGCTGCACTACACACATCGGCCGAGGCACAGTCCGTCTGACGGGTTTCACTAGCTGGATTACTCAGTGTGCGCGGATGACCGATGATCTTTTGAGAATCAGAGACACGCGAGTACGTGGAAACACTCAGGAGACCGAGCAAACTAAAGTGCAGTGCAATGCAGTCATATAACCACTGCACAGTTAAACATACGGAGAGAAAATAACACGAGAACACCGCAGCTGGAGCCTGCCAACGACCGAGTGACTTTCCATCGAGGACACACGTGTACTTCTGATAAAACTTTATCAGGACAGGATATAGAGTATGGAAACACAAATTTCCCTGCTTTGGAAATTCATATAGTCATGTTTCCCTTACTTCATTAATAACTAGCTTGCCATACGTTTGTTAGCTACCACTTTGTAGCCTAGTCAGTAAAGTTTGTGGGCCACGTAAACATGGGACTGCACAGCACGCTCGAGCTTACCCAGTAGCCTAGCTAATGAACTTGTCATTTACTCTATATGTGAACACTCTTGTACACTCTCAAAGCAGCCTGTTAGAGCGGACTGCATCGTTTCAATCTCATCACATGTCCAGAGATTTTTTACAGCCAACTTCCAACAGCCTGTTTAGCTATTCGCTGCAAACATCAGCCACATACTGCAGGTTTTCCTAAGACTGGACACCGTAAACTCAACCTGGTACACTTTTATAAAACACTTCCTAAAAGTGTTGTCCAATCAAAGTGTGCACAGAATCAGTGGAAACATGAGCCGTATTCGGACAGGATTAAATGTACACGGGGTCCTGGGGTCATTTCTTATTGTGCAGGAGCTCCTCTCTGATTTTATTCCTCGGCCATGTCGCTGTTTGTCTCCGTCCTCCTCTGAGAGAATTTCACGCTGAATTAACTACTGTAACTCAGCACTCGTTTGATCAGTTTAGTCTGATACGTGTCTGTGATTTTCTACGCAGACGTCTCCTCATGTTGAGGAGAGTAAAGGTGTTTGACTGCTGCATCTTCAGGAGGAGAAAGAACATAAAATGAAGAAGAAAAGCGAGATCCTGCAGGGGGATTAAAGGAGCCGTTATAACGACAGTTACAGGTTATAAAGCATTACTTTATATTCACATACACACAATATCATCAACTTTCTCCAACTTTTCTATAAATAATGACCAGTTGTATCAATTCCACTTCCTGAACTAGCCAATATTAAATGCTGATAAATTCATACTGTAAGTGACGCAAATATCCCTGTTTGTAGAAAGTTTTAGCATTGACGAGGCGCAAAAAAAAAGTATTACAGACGTCCTGCTGATAAACTAATCCCATCCGAATAGGGCTTTATCTATAGAGAAATATCTATACAAGATATACTGCTGTATTATTTGTTAGAACATGTCATGCCCCTGATATGGACTTAATATATACCACTATATATACTTTTATATAGGCCTATACTGCACAAAGGTCACATTTTACACAGTTATTTCATATGGAGCAGAACATTCATGGAGTAATCAGGTACATCCTGGACACACACACACACACACACACACACACAGCTGAAGTGCAGCAGCAGCGCGTCAGCAGGACTCTTTGCAGCATTGCATTAGAGATCATTATACATGGCCAGGAGAAGACAGGGAGCCAATCAGATTTCAGCTCGCGTGTCAACCCAAGACCAACTGTGTCCTGGCTTTGACAGAAGTATTTTACCTCCATAATTCAAATCCCAAAGCCATGCAGCCTGCTCCTGCTCAAATCACTGACCTGTTTAACAGGCGAGCAGCACAAAGCCCACAGCACTGTCCACATCAGCACATCCTGCTGACTGAAACCGACACACGGTCCACTCTCACCGCTCCACAAGCCAGAATTTACACACATTCAACACGAAACCGACACGAAGTGGCATGCACAAGCAGCAGCAGCAGCAGCTGGCAGCGTGCACTCTGTAAACATCTGCAACGGCCCTGTGCACGAACCATCAAAACCACTGCACTTATCACACACCATCCGACAGCCAGGTACGAGAGGAGTGCACAAGCTCTACTGTACAGTACTGCTGTTCATCTGAACGATTTACACTGCACCGCTCTTCCTACTGCAGTAACAAAACAGGACACAAGTGCGCAGCTCTTTTTTTTTTTTTTTTTTTGGTGCATTCCCATTCCCACACTTCTGCTTGAGGACAACACTTCAGTTTCCACGAGTGAAGTCCATCATCATGCCCACTCTCAGCTTAATCCCTGCTACACTCGTTTAGCTCAGTTCAGGAAGAAAAAAAAACACACATCTCATACACACTGCTAGGGAGGAGAACAGAAAGGCAGCCATTTTAGAGAAGACGTAGAGAAACAATGGCAGGTTCGCAGCAGCAGTGTGTTTCTCACAGCAGCACAGCTCTCAGCGAGCGCGTGCTCACGCACAAAGTTGGAGTGCAACAAAGTTTACCTGGTTCCTGTTGAGCGCGTGAGCGGTGTTGCCCGGGCTGATGGGGGGCGCGTGATGGCCTCTTTGTTGCCAGGGCGGATGTCCCCCTGCGTAGTGATTAGTGCTGCTCATGTCCCCTGCTCCTTTCCCCGTCCCGTCCTGACTGTTATAGTCACTGTGCGGGTAATTCTGGTAGCCTCTGTTGGCGGAGGGTGAGGTCAGGAGCTGGTTCAGAGTTGGGGTCGGGGTCGGCTGAGGGTTGCTCATGTTATACCTCTGATTATTATACGAACCCGCCATAAGAGTTGCTCCCGGCTGCTGCTGCTGCTGCTGCTTGGCTGGCTGGCTCGCTGGGTTAGTGCGCGGGGAATTCATGCCATAACCTTGGCCCGGATACTGAGTCCGATTTGGGAATGGCCCATAGTTGTTGTAGTGGTTGGAGAAGCCGTGATCGTGCGAGTTGGTGGGATAGGGCTCCATTACACTGCCCGGCAGCACCGGTGCCATGCCAGGGCTTTGTTGTCCGCCATGTTGATGAAAAGGGCCCCGGGTGTAGTGCTGGCTGCAGCCGTATGGTGGTGGAGGGAAAACGCCCGGGTGCTGATGAGCAATGCCCGGGTGACTGTTAGCGTCTAGATCGTTCTGGTTGTTATTATTACTGTTGTTCATCCGGGACGAATTGTCGTTGCCGTTTTTCATGTCAGGGTCCCCTCCTCCTCCTCCTCCTCTCCTTCCTCCTCCCGGTGCATTAGCTACCTCCGCGCCGTCCTGCAGCTCTTTCTGTCCGGGAGAGCCGCCGTTGTCCTTGTTTTCCTGCTGCGTGTCTCCCGGTACCGAGTCCTCCTGCGCGTCTCTGTCCGCTTTCTTCAGTTCGGCGGCTGGGCTCGTGCTGAGCGCAGCGACCTGAGCGGCCATTATTCCCTCTCTCCCTCCCTCTCTCTCTCTCTCGCTCTCTCTCTCTATCTCCCTCTCTTTTAAAAGGAGTCACTTCTCACCACAGCTCCGAACAGCACTGGATATAAATACAATTATTTTACCAGTGTACCTGTGTCCCGGATCATTCCTCCCCACCCTACCTCCAGACCGGACCCGGCCCTCTCTCCAGTTTCTAAGTTAAAAAGTTTCGTGATTGATATAAATGAGGACCCCAGGAATGAATTGAACTGACACAAAATGTGTGCACAGTGCCTCTGTTACAGCAGCAGAGCAGGAGCGAGAATCCGATCTGACCAGCACGAGGCTCCGCGAGACACAGCCATTTTACCGAGGCGCAGAGTCACATGGAACAGCAGGCGTGGAGCTGAGCATGCGCGCGGATCCGGACTACAGAACAAACATGGCAGAGAAACATTGTACTCCTACACTTTCACTTCAGGATGGGCTTTTTATGGACAGATATGGAAAATATCGAAATGACCAAAATATACAAAAAAAAAAAAAAAAAAAAGAAACCTGTATTCTCTATTCTCTAACCTAATGCATGGATAAATAAATTAGTCTCATGGACATAGCAGTTATTATTTAATGCTGCAGCAGACTGTGTTATATTGTTCCTCACACGCAGAGGAGGATAAAAGTGCATGCACTCTCTACATGTGCACACAGCGAACAGGAGTGTCAAAGCGAGAAGTTTCTCCTGTGCAGAGGAAAGCGTGAAATTGCAGCCTGCGCGCGCGCGGTTCCGCATGGAAAAGGAAGAATGATGGGGGGATGGACCGAGAGCAGGAAGTGAAAATGGAAAAAAAAAGAAAAGAAAAGGAGAGTGAAACGCTGTGCAAAGAGGAAACTGGAAAACATGTAGCCTGTAAAGGGACCTCAGTAATAATATACACATACATAAAAATCTGCAGCAACAAATTGCACAAAATTTAATTTCAGGTGTGTTGGTTAGCTCGCGCTCCCCCACTCCTCCTTCTCTCTCTCTCTCTCTCTCTCTTTCTCTCTCTCCTTCCCTCTCCCCCTCCCATCTCTCTCTCACTCTCTCTCTCGCTCCCTCTCCCATCTCTCTCTCTCCTTCTCTCTCTCCCCCTTCCATCTCTCTCTCTCTCTCACTCTCTCTCCCATCTCTCTCTCTCTCTCTCTCTCTGCCATCTCTCTCTCTCTTCCCCCCTTCCATCTCTCTCTCTCTCTCTCTCTCACCCCCCCCCCCATCTCTCTCTCTCTCTCTCTTCCCCCTTCCATCTCTCTCTCTCTCTCTCTCTCTCTCTCGCTCTCTCCCCCTCCCATCTCTCTCTCTCTCCACTGTCTCTCTCTCTGCCATCTCTCTCTCTCCCCTCCTCTCTCCCCCTCTCTCATCTCTCTCTCTCCTCTCTCTCCCTCTTTTTCTCCTTCTCCCTCTCTCATCTCTCTCTCTCCTCTCTCTCCCTCTTTTTCTCCTTCTCTCTCTCTCTCTCTCTCTCTCCTCTCTCTCTCTCCCTCTCTCTCAGCACAAGTTTGCTATAGCAGTGTGGGGGAGGGGAGTGAAGCTCACAGCTCACACACAACCTTGTTCAATGCACAGAATCAGTTAAAGGTGCAATAGTCGTATTTTTTTTATTATTTACTAGTATAAATCACCTGGAAAACAGTAGAACCTGATAAAAATGTTTAAGCCATGGCCTCAGCACCAATATGTGGCTGAAAAAACCCATTTAGAAAACTGTGTCATGAGCCTTGGTGCTTGTTTGTATTGCCATGGGCCTCCTGTCAGTCTTTGTATAGACACACCCCCAACGCCCTTCACTCCACCCCCATCTCAGTTTGTTTGGAAAGAAAAAATATGGCTGAACAGGGACACAAGCGGTTTACATTGGGGACGCTGGAATTTTAACCAGCGTACATGTGATGTGTGCTGTGACGTCACACCCGAATGATAGTCAAATCATTTTTCTTTTACTCAAGAAGTATGGTATTAAAATCTGTAAATCCTGAGAAACGTTCGTATCCTACTCGTGCTCCTGAGTGTGTGTAAATTTAAACATAAGAAGACTCACTAATGTAAACCTCAACTTGATCGACTTCAGATCATATAATCTGCATGGATTACTGCACTTTTCTCTCTGGAATATTCTGTGAAGTTTAAACTGTTTACGCTTTTATTCAGAGCGACTGATAGAAGAGCTTTAGAGTCTCGATCAGAAACACATCCTCATGCTAGTTCACTCGCTCAGGGACTCAGAGCTCCATCCACAACATTTAGTCAAAACGTACATTGCCTTTAATTACAGAATATAAAATATAAAGAAAGCGGGCCTACACAAACTTTAAGACAAAAGAACTAATCAGTAAGCACCCAGCGCAGCCAGATAATTCTCCTGAGAGCAAAACACCATGCTGTACTATGAAAAACGTAATGAAAAGAAATGCAGTAGAACTAGAATAAATGTAGTGATTTTCCAAGATGGGTTTATTACTGGTGAAGCTGGATGCAGATTTATTGATGTTGCTCTTGTGTGGGTATGTACATGCTATCTGTATAAAGCTTTGAATTTTTTTGAGTAGCTGGTTTTATATAACAAATCAAATAAATATATTTTTATCACTTACAGAGCTGGCAATTGTAAGGCATTGTGCGTTGGATGAACCACCTTCATGGTAATTTAACGCTAGCTAACTCCCATACAGCTACTGATGCTAACGCTGGAGCTTAAAATCTAATGAGTCCTCATTATAAAGAAAAACAGGACAGTAAAGGCACTCTTGACCATTCTCATAAATCAGTATGAGCCGAATTTCATGTGTTTATGGTGCACTCTTCCTGATGAGCTCCCTGTGTGGGTTTTGTGACACACACCATCTCCGGCAGTGGTATAATTTAAGACTGTTTATTTTGTCCCCCCTCCACCACTTCCTCATGTGCCTGACCATGATGCTTCGTCCACAGCCTATCACTCTAGGGTCTCCCTGCTCGTCGCAATAACATGTTTGGAAGCGAGCCTAGGGACACTTGGCCCAAAATCAACTTTATACACAATTGTATCAGCAAGTTATGAGCTTTTTACCTGTTGCTGTAAAGTTATTCAGCTTTCCTCTAAGAAAGCATGGTGACCATGAGATGATGCTCAAAAGACACACAACAACACAAACTTACAGTAAGTAAAAAAAAAAACACTCCTTCACTGACATTACAGCAGGTACTATTTAAAAAACAAATGTCACACAGTGTTTCATGATGTTTAGCCAACATCACAGTACCACAACGGCATTTTGTGCACTTTGTTGCAGCCATGGACACAATGACCTTTTGTGATGTATTGACTCTCTGTTCATGTGTAGAGTTTGTGTTTAGGTGATCCTAATGCATGTTACACTGCAACTGGGCTTTTACATTTTTTTTCCAATAAGAATGTTTATTTTTGAAAAAGCATTGCTACCCATGAAGGAGGACAATCATACAATCATAAGACATAAAAGAAAACAGTGATCCCTTTTTCATCCAGTGTGAGAACTTAATGATATGGAAGCCAGTCCATATGATACATACTTGTATATTTTTCAATCAACTGGTCCTAAGGGTAAATCTATTAAGTGAAATATCTCTCACACACATACACACATACACACACACACACACACACACCTGTCAATGATTATATGAAATCCTGGAGAGAAAGGGATACCATACTTGCCCAAAGTCTCCCTTATTTCCTGTAAGACTAGAGCATTTGAAGTGAAGGATTTTGAAAATATTATATTCGAGGTTAATTTTAGGTAGTTCGTCAGTTGTCAGCAAAATACATTTACAACCAATAACTAATCATTTTGGACAGGCTGGACTCGGTGAGCTGAATGTTGAAATTCTATTATAATAATATAATAATAATAATAATATTATAATATTGCAATAGCAGGGATCTTTTTGATTGAAGCATTTCAGTAGATTTTGAAGACTTCGAATCTTGTCCCAAAAGTAAGCAATCAAGGGAAATCAAAGAGGGGACTAGTTCCTAGACCTTTTTTACATTCTGGAAAATTGATGCCTGAGGGTTTTTGGGGACCAAAAAGTTCGGCAGCAACTGAAAATACTATTTTTTGGTCTATGACAAAACGTGATGACTGAATGGTAATATAGAGTATAACATAGTAAAGTGTTGTAACACTGTCAGACCAAAAAGTTAATTGATGACAGTTAATTAATTTTTTTTTTTCAATCCCATGGGGACCAGTTTAGGATCTGAGCCATCCAAATGTCAAGACAATCCAGTAATCTGGAGTGGAATTTCCTAACAAGAATGGACTCAGGTTTTGTGCACTGGGAATGCACACATATTTGGGCCTGGCTCAAAAAGATATCACCTCCCACACTCACTTAGTACTTCATTCATGGCCAATAAGCAACATGTCTAAGTCATCAAGCTCACAGGAATGACAGAGGACACACCCCTGTGAGAACTTCCATGCACATGTGCACACTCACCACACAGCCGGGACTCTGAATCTGCTGTCTGGAGTGTGATCAGGAAACTGCCACCTTAGTTCATTTTCAAATGGATGTTCAGCACAGACGTCTGGCACACCAGCTCACACATACAGTACAAAGAGAACTGGATACTGAAATTTATGATATTTATATAAACATGATGTCTCATTCCTCTTTCCTTAGATGTTTTTGGATCATTTTATTATGCAGTGAGTTGGGTATCATTGTTTACCCAAAAGATTAGAACAGGGTCATTTTAGCATTGCAAGTACAGATCTGACATTTACATTATAACTGACCCTTCCACTCTGGCACTGTCGAGGTACTGTCTTTTTATACTCCTCCACCGATCATAACCTAAATTATTCAGACTAAACCTAAATAAATAAATAAAATTTTTTCATTTAACATTGCTATTGCCAATTTTATCATTTTAATACAGGTTTAGATTTGAAAATAGGAAGAAAGAAAGAAAGAAAGAAAGAAAGGAAAACCCTGCACATGGTCACTCACTGTCCTGTGGCAGTGCCAGACGAGGGCATACTGTGCTGCCAGTCTACAGCACTCCATATGTTCTTCTAATGGATATGGTAATTTTGCTAAGTTTGTAAGGATGCCCTGACCTCATCCCCACTGAACACCTTTGGGATGAACTGGAACACCGACTGCACCCCAGACCTCCTCGACATCCCAACATCAGCGCCTGACCTCACTAATGCTCTTGTAGCTGAATGAACACAAATCCCCACAGCCACGCTCCAACATCTAGTGGAAAGCTTCCCAGAAGAGTGGAGCTCATTATAACAGGAAAGGGGGAATAAATCTGGAATGGGATGTTGGTGTGGGTGTGATGGTCAGGTGTTCACATACTTATGGCCATATAGTGTACATTATATGGTACTAAGAAAAATTTTGAGATCCCTGTCTGCCTGTTTTATCCACTTTCACCATTTAATCGTGATGAAAGGTCTCACTCCGCTCTGTCAAACAAGACTGTTTTATATACAAGAACATCTTGTCATCTGTTAGATTAGTCAATGACCACATCCACTCCAGACACTGTTTCCTTGGCAAAGTTCCTCGGGGAATGTGTTTAAACTGGCAGCAATGCCACAAAGCAAGCAGAAGTAATTCATTTTCACTGAGAGCAGTGATTTACAGGCAATGTGGAGTTTAACATGCCAAGTTTCTTTATGTGAATGATAAGCATGGTGAAGACCACCTGATGAAAACAAGGACAGTGGGACTCAAGGATGAAGGAAGGACTTTGTTGGTGCTGTTTTGTTTTTTTTCCTAAGTTTAAATATTTAATGGTCCAGGAGGCAAGATTAATCAATTTTTTTTCAAGATTAGGTCTGTAAAGGTTAAGTAGGTGGATTCGACTAAATTGACTGATTTTTTTTAACTCCTTTGAGCCCTATCCATTTCTTAAAGCTGCACCCCCAGGACCTATGGTGGCCTGTAGAGTAGAATTATCATAGAACTGCCATTATCAGTGATTAGCATTATCATTAAGATGACATCACTTTCAAGTTACAGGGTAGACTGTTCATTTATTATTTAGATATAGGTCATAAAAGTGCCTAACTACAGAATAATAATGATAGAATAACAGAATAGTGGGAAAATGCATAATATTGAACAGTAGAGTAATAATAATAATAATAATAATATTAATAAATATAGTGGCAAGTGGCAATCTGAGGGGGCCAAGCACCGCGTGCAGACCGCACCAGAGGTAGCCAGTTCTCACTAACTTCTAAAGCAACCATAGGTGAACTACTATTAAAATCTTGTGACAGTAGATTAATGCTAAGGCTGTGAAGAGCGTGCTGCAATGTGATTGGCTGATGGCTGCTATGTTTTTTAAAGTAAGTCAACAGTAAAAATCCTTTTACTGTTTAAATCCAGATTAGCACAGATATGCAACAACATATTTTAGCTTTATTGGATTTACAGCCTGAGAAACAGTTATTTGAATGTAATCTTGCTGCTTGTTAAAATATGAAAGATGTGCATCATGACTCAAACACACATGTGCAGGACTTGTCACACTTGCTGATAGTGAAAAGAATTTAATGCAAAGTTTTACATGGCTGTTCATTTAATAATCCCACTAGGATAGCATTTTATGAGATGGGACACAATTTAAAACTTGTTAAAACCCTGGTATGGTTAAAAATCTGAACACACTAGATCACTGGACTCATACACTATTGGCCCTTCCTTTTCCTAGAATCATCCTATTTGACTTTCAGAGTGGATTATTGGTGTTAATTGATTCAGGTAAAAATGACCCTAAACCCCACTCTGTGAGTGCACATAATTTTGGATAGCTTCATATTAACAAATTTACACATGACCTTCACACATGACCTCAGAATCTTGTCCTGTATATATGTTTCAAGGTTTGTGCAAATCCATTCAAACACTAATGAGTTAAAGCTGTTTGAGTAAATTATGCTCCGCCTCATTAGCCCTGACTGACAGGCAGAGGCCATATTGTTTATAAATGTCAACATGTTTTTGATAAGTATTGAAGGTCATGCTCTACTGAATAGTGTGACACCAAAGTGTGAAGATAAGACAAAAATCCTAGGACAAATTCTCAAAAGTAGGTTTTGTATATTATGCAAATTAGCAAAACATCTAAGTGGGCAGAGTGAAATGGTTTTTATTGTCTTTTTTGGGAAAACCCAAGGAATAAGGAGCAAAAAGAATTTTCTCTGTAGGACCTACGGTTTTTGAGATATGAGCCAAAACGTAAAACGCTTCGCTATAGCGCCACCATTAGGCTGATCAAGCTCATCTCTCATACTGATTACTGGAGTACCTGGAGGGAGTACTACCTACTGACCAAGTTTCATGTCTCTAGGACCTACATTATGGTCTGCATTATTAGTTTCAGCAGAGAAGAAGAAGAAGAAGAATCCTGGCCCCATAATAATAATACACAGCTAGTTTATATACAGGATGGTTGTGCTTGGCTTTCAGAAACTTAGCTCTTAGATTAGCGTCTCCTCTCAGCAGCTGTTCATTTGTTGTGTTTAGCGATTAATAACCATTAGATTTCACTTATCCTGAGTGACTTATTGTATAATCATGTTACAGTGGCGAGCATCGGAGCCCCGTATGCAGGCTGGCGATGTTATTGTCTTAGCATCTAGCTTTTGATTACTCAGTCATTCAAGTACTTGAAAGCCAGGTTATAACACTAGAATCGTGAAATTTGGCTCATAATGATTTATGAATATGGTCAGAAGTGCCTCTGTTGCCTTGTTTTTCTTTGTTACAGGCACTCAGCAATTTTCCAGCTGAACCTATTGCTGTTAGCGTTGTTTGAATAGCATTATTAGTATTGTTAGCATAGCTACATGGGAGTTAGCTAATATTACATACAATGGATTCAGAAAGTATTCAGACCTATTTACTTGTTGCCAACTTTATTGTGTTGTGGATTTGATTTTGAATGGATATAATTGCGATGATGCTGCCACCACCATGTTTCACCATAGGGATGGTATTAGCCAGGAGATTTGCAGTGCCAACTCTAGGAAGGTTCAAGGTTGTGCCAAGCTTCTTCCATTACAAAATTATTGAGGCCACTGTGGTCCTGGGAACACTCATCCAAAGCATTTCCTTACCTGGCTATCTAAGTGATAAAAAAATATCTACTATATTTGCTATGCAAGGCTGGACATTCAAACAATTCAAAGTTTTATACAGATTGTGTTTACATTCCTGTCCAGGAGGAACACCGCTACTTCCATGCCCAGCTTCATCCCCTACTCCCTTACTAAATGCTTCCATTCTTAAAAAGCAATGAACATTTTAAAATTCTTCAGTTTTTGTATTCTTAAATTCAATACTCTTTTGAAACAGGTGTTTTGATTTGCTTGGCTGTTCATCAGATATATTTTGCTTTTGTTTAATGGGTCTTTATTGTTTACTGGTTTGTTTATTGTAAGGTTTGACAACGGGAGGGTTACAAACTCATGCAGGTGCAGTCACATGGGCTTTTATATAGCCAGCCAGCCCCAGAAACTATCTCACCTCTTTTTTAGGTCTAGGGTCTTATCAGTTTGGGGATGCATCTGCCCATTGTCCAAGTGGAAGCCCAGCCCACAGTAGGGTTGGCTGTGTACAACCACCCCTGGGGGTGTCTCAGTGTGGTATTTTGTGGGATTAATGCAACCGGGTAGAGGTGTAAATACTGGGGACTGGGTGGATTGAGCCACATGTTTTAGATTCACCTCCAGTCCCAGCTCCTCCTTCTCGGGGTCCACCATCACCAAAGCCACAGGAACCTCCTCTCTCCATGATTTGAAGACTTTGAAGTGGTATATTTGCAGTGCCCCGTCTCTATCTGTCCATCTTACCTCATAGTCGACGTCCCCGCCTCACCATGTGACTTCAAAGGGAATAGTTTGTGAATAATTTAGAGCTTGACATGGGTAATAATATTGACACATGAATAATATTGACAGTCTTGCGCCTATAGCAAATTCTCCAGTGTTAATTGTCCCGTTGTGTAGAGTTTTGCTTTCAGGTCAAGAATGTAATGAATTTCACTTTTACTTGTGAAGGTCCTCCCTCTCGATTTTGTCTGATGATGTCTAGGAGGGTGCAAAGCTTTCACCCGTACAGTAATTCAAATGGAGATAGGGAGAACCCAGTGGAGGCTTGGAGGACCTACTGCAAATAATATGGGTTTGAGTCACTTATCCCAATTCCATGCACCATCATGCACAAACTCATATTTTTAAGAGTCTGATTAAATCGCTCAACCAAGCCATCTGTTTGTGGTTGGTAAATGCTGGCTGAATCGCTTAATCCCCAATAATTTGTACAGTTTGCAAAGTGTCCGTAACATAAACATGGTGCCTTGGTCAGCAGTGGTCATAATGCACTAACACAAAATGATGCCCTCATGCACTCCATTCTAATGGCCTAACAAGGTCCATATCAATTCTTTTGAAAGGGACCTCAATCAGTGGAAGGAAGTGCAGTGGTGATTTTGGGGTGGCCGGAGGATTCACTAGCTGACAATCATGGCATTCCACACACCACCTGCATACATCACCACGAATGCCTGGCTAATATAATTTTCCTGAAAGCATTCCCCTGTAGCTGCTTGGGACCAACAACTGGGTCATCTCTTCTTTCATTTGAGTGTCCTGCATCACTCAATATAATCTATCCTTAATAATAGAAAAATAGGGTTAGGAGAGCGCAACATTTGGCTGGACTCACTGACCATCAATTACTTTCACTTGGTTGAAGGCATGCCTAGGGGTTTCATCTTGTGACTGCTCCAAGGGGAGTATGCCCAAAGAGTTAGGGGATGGGGAAATTGTCAGAAGGGTGAGGGGGTGATGTCAATGGCCCAGGCAATGCCTCCCCATCCAATGCTCCTCATAGACAGAGTGGGAGAGAGAGAGTGAGGGATAGAGAGAAGGGGGAGACTGCCTGCTCCTAGATATGCTGCCAAATGCTCCTCCGCCAGTTGTAGCACCTCCTCCAATGCTGGCTGGTGGCACTGGACTCATTCTGCCATCTTATCAAGCAATGTGACAAGGAACTGATCCAGTAACACAAGGTCCACCACCTCTTTGGTGCTGCATCCCGCTGTTGATGGTGTTATTCTGAGGTGTAGCTGACCCGTTGCAGGATTATTCTCTTCAGGTCCGGGTAGTCCAGAAGGTGCATGACTGGTAGCTAATGGGCTGCAAGTCGGGCTTCCCCCAACAGCAGGAGAAGTACTCGGACCATCCACTGGGCTTATGGCCAGCCCCACACTGCTGCTGCATGCTTGAAGAGATTGATAAAGGCCTCTGGATTGTCTTGCGGGCCCATTTTTAGATAGCATGATGTGGGCTGTGGCTGCTGCTGGAGTAGTACCTGTCGAAGCAGCTGTAGATCCTCAGTCTGGGAAGGGCCTCAAAGTTGTTGCTCCATGTGCAGTTTGAGGATGGTCTGGTGTTGGCTTTGGTGGATGCTTGAAGGGAATGATGTCTGCAAGGGGCCAGGACTCCATGATTACACGTTCTTCAGTTTCCCTTGTTTCAGCACCAGTGTGATACTCATGGGTTCGGACAGAAATGAGGAAACAGGAGGCAGACTTTTGTATTGCTTTATTTTGTACCAACACAAAAGGGCTCAGCTATCACTGTGTGGCTGATGTTTCTCTCCGTCACACACTCTCGTCTCCCCTTTATCTCCTCTTCACCGTTTGATGAAACACAAAGTATTGATTGTAAATCACCCACAGGTGCAGGCTCATCCTTGCCACTCATTCTCCCAATTCCACCCTCTATTCACAAACTGGTGCTCGACCACGCCCGCGGCGCCACACATGTTCTCCCTGTGCCAGGGAGAACATGCAACTCTCTGCATAGTAGCTAGATCTCTGAATCCTTGGAATTGGAGTCTACTTTTTTCTCTTTTTTTCATATATTGAGGGGTAATGTATTGTTTTATAATGAATGCATTTTTTAACTCTCTGTCTCTATCCTGTCCATTAGCGCATAGTACAGGGCCACTGCTGAGCAGATATTATTTGGACGGTAGATCACTCAGCACAGCAGTAACACTGACATGATAGTGTGTATTGGGTGTATCAGGCACAGCAGCATTGCTGGGACTTTTCAATATTATTGCTGGGTTGTGAACAATCTACTGAGGAAAAATATCTCAGCAAACTAACAGCAGTGCTGTGATGACAATAGGACCACTAATGAAGGGATAATGGATGAGTAACACACATTGTGCATAAAAAAATTAAGCTATAGTCTCTAACTATACACCTACAATGCGTAGTTAAGTGATACAGAATTTAAAAATTCCACTAACCCTGCTGTACCTGATCCACTTGTATGAGGACCACACACACACACACACACACACACACACACTACCTTATCAGTTTCACTGCTGTGCTGAGAATGTTGTTCCGAATATCTTGTCAGCAGTGGTCCTACGGTGGTCTCTTTTTATTGATGGACAAAATATTGGGGGTTGAAGACTTGTGCTGTAATGTTTTAGAAATGTTTTTTTAAGAATGTTTTAGAAACAGTTCATGTGCATTGGTAGTGGACGCCACAGTTGAATCCTTGGGACAAACTGCTGTGCTGAACATTGCTCTGGGCTAATCAGGCAGTAACTCATTCTGGCACCCAACTATGAAACGTGGAGCCTGGCAAAGGACATGGTGCCCACTGCAAGATGTTGCTTGGTTTTTATGCTTGGCACAAAACTGAACTCATTGAAGTTGATTACCAGATGCCTGGTATAGTCTTTGTTTTTTTTTTGACTTGGTCACTGTATACAGGTCATCAGCACATCAAATCCATAAACAATTTGTCACACATTTTATATTATGAAAGACAAACTTAATAAACAGGCAACATAAATGAGTCTGCAATGTTGGTAACCACAGTGTAATGTGGTATAATTTGTTCTTTCATCATACAATATATGCTTAGTCTATCTACTTTTAGTTTCTCCTTCAGAGGCATTTAGGGAAAAAGGATGATAGAGTAAATAATGTTGTTCATTTTCGTTACAATTGTGACTGTATTTCACATAGTCCTTCTCAATAACTCCAGATGATATGTTTCACATGTGTCAGTGAAGTTGGCTGAAAAATATCAGCCCAAATGGAGATCAGACCTAGGGTATCGCTGCATGTAATCACCTGACAAGACTGTCACTGATCAGCTGCATGAATCTACTTTAGGAGTTACAAAGAAATCAGCCCCAGCCTCGCATCTTCTTAAACGCAGAGTTTCTAAGGGATGTGTATTACTGATCTTTTCAAGTTTTCAAATCTCATAAAATATATTAAGAAAGCAACATAGTGTTGCTGCGACTAATGACTAAAGCTCTAAAAAGGAAACAGATGGCTTTCATGGTGAGATTTGCCCCATAAAGACTTAAATAATAGCTTATTAATGACCTTTGTAAAACAATGTGTATTATTTGATGAGTTCTCAGATTAGCCTCAATCTTATTCCTTATTTCTCTTATTTTTCTAGAAACAAAGACTAGTTAAATTCTACCATAAAACAGTGAGAAACTAAAATTGTCATGACACAATAAATGTTGAACAGAACCACAACTGAGAGAAGTGACATATCACAAAAGCCCAAAACCTCACTGCATTACATTACCTCCTGATGTGAAACGGAAACATGAATGGAAGCAGGTCCAATACAGCCCTGTAGTGTTTCTGGCCTTTTTATTTAACCAGCACATTTGACATACAAACAAACTCTCATAGTGTGAAATCAAGCATGGAAAAAGCCCAACAACCAGCCGTTTGCTTTTCCAGCCTTCAGCTCAGTGTCTGCGTGTGATTTTTGCTGTGTTTTGCGCAGATGGGGATCAGGTACAAACCCCTTCAAAGCATCTTCACACACACTGCTTAATCTCACCCTCAATTGTAGCCAGTGACAGGAGAACAAAGCCCAACAAGGCCTCACTATTATGTAAGCACTGACAGCTCAGCAAGCAGGGGAGGAGGGAACCTTGTCATCATGGCAGTAATGTGTATCAGCCAGATATTGCCATATAGGAAGAGACCAAGGATGGGTAGGGGCTGGGCGTTGGTTGCTATGCATTAACTGGAATTAAAGCAACTAATTAAAGCAACTAATAACTCCTGTTCCATTTGAGACTTTGAGTAAGACATTTGAAGGATTTATAAGAAAGGCCTCATGATATGTAGTGGTGAGTGGAGGTTACATTTAAATCCATCTTAAATGCGTCTTTTGTGCATTTACACTTTTATTCAATTCAATTTTATTTGTGTAGCATGTTTAACAATGGACATTGTCACAACGCAGCTTTACAGAAATACATAAAATCCTGTATATACATTTACTTTAATTTTATGTTTAAATTGATCCCTAATGAACAAGCCAGAGGCAACGCTGCCAAGGATAAACTCCCTGAGACAACGTGAGGAAGAAACCTTGAGAGGAAACAGACCCATCTTCATTTGGGTGACACCAGATAGCGTGATAACTACACAGCCTGGCCAAAAAAAGAAGGTCGCCATTTGGATTTAAATAAGTAAATACTTAAGAGCCTGTGACTGGATCATTATTGCAGTGATTAATATGTGTCTGCTGCCAATAATTCTTTTAACCCTAACTGATGCAGTGTGTAGCTTCTCATTTCTTAAACAACCATGTCAGAAGACGTATCCCATGGTGGTGGAAAAAGATGTTGCTGTATTTCAGAAGAGGCAAATTATAGGCCTGCCATCAAGCAAAGAAAACAATTAAGGAGATTGCTGAAATCACTGGAATTGGGTTAAGAACTGTCCAATGCATTATTAAACCTGGAAGGATAGTGGCGAACTGTCAACTTTGAGGAAGAAATGTGGTCGGAGAAAAACCTTGAATGATCATGATCAGAGATCATTAAAACGCTTGGTGATGTCACATCGTAAAAAAACGACAGTAGAACTCACTGCTATGTTTAATAGTGAAAGTAAAACTATTTCCACATGCATGGGATTGGGGGTAAACAGCTGTGTGGCCACAAGAAAACCTCATGTTAGTGAGGCTAATTGGAAAAAACAACTTCAATTTGCTAGCATATAGACTGGACTGTGGAGGAATGGAAAAAGGTCATGTGGTCTGATGGGCCAGATTTACCCTATTCCAAAGTGATGAGCATGTCAGGGTCATGCATAGTGCCTAATGTACAAGCCTCTGGAGGCAGTTTTATGATCTGGGGTTGCTTCAGCTGGTCAGGTCGAGGCTCATCAACATTATGCAGCAATAAAATGAGGTCAGCTGAGCACCTGAATGTACTGAATGAGCAGGTAATCCCACCTATGTATTGTTCTTCCCTGACGGCACAGGCATATTCCAGGGTGACAATGCCAAGTTTCATCTGGCTCAAATTGTGAAAGAGTGGTTCAGGGAGCATGAAGAATCTTTTTCACACATGAATTGCCCACCACAGAGTCCTGACCTTAACCCTATTGAAAATCTTTGGGATGTTCTGGAGAAGACTGTACCGTTCGAATCTCCTGTCCTCAATACAAGATCTCAGCGAAAAATTAATGCGACTCTGGACAGAAATAAATGTTGTGATGTTGCATAAGTTTTTCGAAACAATGTCACGACGAATGCATGCCGTAATCACAGCTAAAGGCGGTGCAACGAAATATTCGAGTGTGCGACTTTTTAGAGTAATTATGAAAAAGGATAGTGAAATGATATTTTGTTTACTGTCGATGGTGTGAGCAGCCATGTTGTCTTGATGTCACATGCTGAACATGCTGTTTCTTTGTTTTTTCCAAGTCATAGGTCGAACATTCTGAGATACGAGTTTTAGTTGAAGGCTGCATAACAGAAGTTTTGGGGGCAGGGCGCTTGTCCCGCTCTTCTCCCTTCTCCTTAAGGGGTGTAGCCTCATGACCAACTGCTATTCACTGAATCGATAATGAACATGACTGATCTCAAACTTAAACATGTCGGCTCCAGTCAGAAGAACAGAGTGCTTGGAGCTGCATTAGTGGTCAGTAATGTAATTCATAACAGTTTTAGACAACTAGTAAAGCTTGTTATTTTATCATTGTAATTGGTATATACTGTAAATAAATTGTAGATGTAACACTATGTTTAATTATTTGTGTATGTTTTTTGTTTATTTATAGGTATAGATATCTAGCTGCACTCCCTTCTTCAGTGAAATTGCGCTAGTTGAGCTGGAGGGCAGATCAACAGATAAAACAGTACACACAGATATACACCAATCAGCCATAACATTAAAATCACCTGCCTAATATCGTGTAGGTTCCCTTGTGCCACCAAAACAGCCCACGTGGATGCTCACGTGTCCATTGTAGGAGCTTTGGGTGGTGGACAGGGTCAGCATGGGCTCTCTGACCGCTCTGCAGCTACGCAGCTCCATACGCAGCAAGCTACGATGCACTGTGTGTTCTGACTCCTTTCTATCAGAGCAGCTTTAACTTTTTCAGCAATTTGTGCTACAGTAGCTCTTCTGTGGGATCAGACCAGACGGACCTTCACTCCCCATGCGCATCAGTGAGCCTTGGCGGCCCATGACCCTGTCACCGGTTCACCGGTTGTTCTTCCTTGGACCACTTTTGGTAGGTACTAACCACTGCATACCGGGAACACCCCACAAGGCCTGCTGTTTTGGAGATGCTCTGACCCAGTCATCTAGACATCACAATTTGGCCCTTGTCAAAGTCGCTCAGATCCTTACGCTTGCCCATTTTTCCTGCTTCCAACACATCAACTTTGAGAACTGACTGTTCACTTGCTGCCTAATATATCCTTCACCTTTACAGGTGCCATAGTAATGAGATAATCAGTGTTATTCACTTCACCTGTCAGTGGGTTTAATGTTATGGCTGATTGGCGTATACTTCAGTAAGACACCTATTGCCACGATTGTTTTTCACCAACTTTTCTTTTTCAACATATTTGCAGCTTCCATACTATGTAATACATTTTGGGATTTGGAGTTCAATCATTAAATCAGACTAAAGGGCAACACCTGATGTCTTTCTGAATCATTTTCAGATGCATCAAAAGCAGCAGGTAGATGTTGATATTAATCGTTTTAGACAAGTGAGGTGTGAGTGCACATGCGCTGTTCATTGGCATGTGTGGAGCGTGGTCAGTCCCTACGCTACGGGTCTGCTGCAAATTCTAGATAGTGTGAAAAACGTTTAGTTTTTCACAACACCAAACAATTTATCCCAAGTGATTCAAGTCATGTAATGTGAAAGGGTCAGCGATTCTGAGATTTTGAAAGTTGTGTAGCGTGCAGTCACAGAGGCATGGCATGTCCCGAAAAGCGTCCTACAGGGGACGGTCAAGGGCCGTGAGGAGTATATGTTATTTTTTAAGTTCATACCTGTGTTGCATAATCTTTTTTTTTTTTCCTATTTATGCATACAGTGTTAAAAGTAAATTAATGATTAAAAAAAAGTTCATTAAATTATGAGCATCTCTCCTGACTTTTAGAGTAAAGATATACTGTAAGTGTCCCACTTTAACAGTATCACATGAAGAAGTACAAGCAGAGGTTCTGAGAAGTGCCTGTGTTTCTACCTGTGTTTGACTGTTCTTGATTTTTACTTTTGAATAGTGTCAGGGAGATAAAGCTTTTTCTAAAGCTATCCTGTTAGATTGTATGACATTGAGATGATGGTAAAAAGTGACAAGAAAAAAATATATTTTCAGAAGCTTCCCACTTTAACAATATTCATCCTATTTTTTATAGAAATATAATTTTATTTATGAATAAAATAGTATGTTTCCATGCTAATCGTACAGAACAGAAACACAGTGAGATGAGTTAGTGTAAGCTCTCTCTCTCTCTCTGAGTGTGTGTGTGTGTGTGTGTGTGTGTGTGCTCTGTCAGTCTAACTGCAGGTCTCAGAAACGGATCCTGATCCCAGCTTAGCTCACAATAAAAACGACTTCAGTGAAATTAAAAAGTAAACCACACCGTTTTGTTACTGCTAAGCGACTTCTTATCGGTGTTAAGTCTAATCTAACACATTATCACACTTTTTTTTATCTTATATGAGGTTTATTTTGCTCGATAAAGCCACAATCCACTGCGGGTTTTCAAGCAGATTCTCGGTTCAATTTATTGTGTGTGCTCTCAGGACCAAAGCACAGACCGACAACCTTAAGTATTCCTCCGCGCTTCACTGTTGTGGCTGTGTGTGTGTTTGCAGAAAGTCAGTCAGTACACACTCATTATACTTTTAACGACGTCTCCGTAAAATATAACTTGTCTTGTTATTTAGAGGTTCGTTGTGTACTCCTAAAAAAAAATAACTGAGGGACTATTTCGCCTGTCTGCTCTGTCTAACACATACAATGCATTCCTGTGTTGTTCCGCGCGTGATGCGGCCGCCTGCCTGCTGTTCCTGTAAACTCCCGCCTTAACTTCAGGACAGAGAGTGAGACAGACTCCCATCATACAGACTGCTGCCTTTACAGGCTTCTACAGAGTTACCATGACATTGGTTAGCATTTTAAACCTTACACCAGTACATAAACACAAAATTATAAATGATAACAGTGCAAACTAACATGTCAGTAAACACTTATGGCTCACAGGTTATTGATGATGAACATTACCAAGTCATTCATTTGGCTTGACAGAGTTCTAAAGTAGATTTTAATTTAAACCATTATGGACCCACTTTCATGACCATTGAGACTATACTTTTTCAATAGGTTACTAAAATATATTATACTAACAATACACCATATGGCCAAAAGTATGTGGACACCTGACCATCACACTGTCCCTAATGTCCTGTTATAATGAGCTCCACTCTTCTGGGAAGCTTTCCACTAGATGTTGGAGCGTGGCTGTGGGGATTTGTGTTCATTCAGCTACAAGAGCATTAGTGAGGTCAGGCGCTGATGTTGGGATGTCGAGGAGGTCTGGGGTTCAGTCGGTGTTCCAGTTCATCCCAAAGGTGTTCAGTGGGGTTGAGGTCAGGGCTCTGTGCAGGACACTCGAGTTCTTCCACTCCAACCTTCACACACCATGTCTTCATGGAGCTCGCTTTGTGCACAGGGGCATCGTCATGCTGGAACAGGTTTCAGCCTCTTAGTTCCAGTGAAGGGAAACTGTAAAGCTACAGCACACAAACACATTCTGTACAATTGTGTGCTTTAAACTTTGTGGTAACAGTTTGGGGAAGAAGCACATATGGGTGTGATGGTCAGGGGTGCACATACTTTTGGCCATATAGTGTATATTAGGCTGTATAATACTCACAGTCATGTTGAATGCAGTTGGGAAAAAAGGGATTTATACACTTTTGTGTTATAACCTATTATGGATGAATGTAAGGAGCTTGTTTTACATGCACAAGCCCCCTTGCCTGTGTATGAGGTTAGATGAACATCTTCACAGTTGGGGTTGATGGAAAAAATGAGACAGAATGATCACAGTTTATGGACGCTGATTGAGACTGCCAGGCAACAAAACCAGCCTGAGTCTTAAATGAAACTGCCGTCTGTCCCGTGGCCTGATAAAGAATTAATTTAACAGATTCCTGGAACTCAGGGCTAGACTGATGCTTTTTTGCCAGCAAAGTGTACTGAGATATGCACCTAAATTAAGTCTGTGTTAATTCTCTAACACACAACAGTTTAGAGATTAACATTACCCTACAAAGTTAGAGGATCAGGTTTTTGTCTTGATGAATGTCATATATATATATATATATATATATATATATATATATATATATATGTATATATGAAAGTGGCTGGAATTAAAAAAATAAGAGCTGCTATTTTGATTCAGGGACTGTAAGGTAAATGAATTAAGTAGCAGCTCTCTAATTTAGAAATGTTTTGACAGCAGAATGGAAATCTCTATCAGGAACAATGCAGCAATGATCTGAATCTATACAGCTTCAAGACAACAGTGAACTCTTTCAGTGGTATAAATAACAGAAGTAGTGACAAATGCTACTCAACAGTGTCATCTAGTGACTGTAAAGATGTAACACAACATGAAATCAGCTAAATCATAATAAACCTACCACGTTAGAGATGAGAATTTTGAGTCTTTTCTCTGACTCGAGTCTTTCAGGTCTGTTCAGTTCAATGATTCCTTCAGATTCAGTCACTAATTTGATCAGTTTGGCCAAATGTGCAGCCTGATCCTGTAGTCCTCTCAGGAAGACAACAAACAGTTTAAGCAGTGTAAAATAGCTAATAGTCATTGCTGAAACACTGGAAATCTCCAGCTCAGGCTGATCAGGACTCACTGACTCAATCTGCTGAACGAGAAAGCAGTAAATCTTGGTCATTACCGAGGATTCACTGAGGATTACCTTCAAGGATGTTTGAAGTAATATCATTACATTTACATCTACGTTTATGGCATTTGGCCTACGTCCTTATCCAGAGCAACTTACAGAAGTGACCTGAAGTCTCTATCAGTAAATACATCCTGATACTGGTTCACTAGGTCACAGACAAAAAACTATAAGTCTAAAAACTCTGTTGGGGAGGTCATTTTTGTAAATTAAAGTGCTAATTTAAGTACTTCTGGAAGAGGTAAGTCTTTAGACGTCGTTTGAAGACTGCCAGTGACTCAGCTGTTCGGACATCTAGGGGAAGTTCATTTCACCACCTCGGAACAGAGAAGAACAGAGAAGAGTCTCGATGCATTGCCTTCCTTGTACCCTGAGAGATGGAGAGACCAGTCCAGCAGTGCTAGAGGATCGGAGGGAGCGTGGTGCAGTGCAGGGTGTGATAAGTGCTTTAAGATAAGTGGGTGCTGGTCTGTTTTAGGCTTTGTAGCAAGCATCAGTGTATTAAATCTGAAGCTACTGGAAGTCAGTGGAGGGAGCGTGGCAATGAGGTGGTGTGGGAGAAAGAAGGTTGAAAACCAGTCGTGCAGCTGCATTCTGGATCAGTTGCAGAAGTTGAATGGAGCTCAGAGGCAGACCTGCCAGGAGCGAGTCGCAGTAGTCCAGTCTCGAAAAAGCAAGGGACTGAACAAGCACCTGAGTGGTCCATGTGGAAAGAAATGGACGAATCCTTCTGATGTTATAAAGGAGAAATCAGCATGAGTGTGTCAGATTAGCAATGCGAGAGGAGGACAGTTGATTGTCCATGGTTACCCCAAGGTTACGTGCAGTGATCAAAGATGAGATCAGATCCTGATGTGGAGATGAATCACCTGGGATGAACAATAGTTCAGTTTTGCTAGGATTGATTTTCAGCTGATGAGCTGTCATCCATGATGAGACGTCTGCCAGACATGCTGAGATCTGAGCGGAAACATGAGTGTCTGAGGGAGGAAAGGAGAGGATGAGTTGAGTGTCATCCTCATAGCAGCGGTATGAAAACCCATGTGAGGATATTACCTCACCAAGAGATCGAGTCATTAACCAGCATTGACAGATTTCAGCAAAATTTCCAGCCCTGCTACATCTCAGCAACCACACAACATACCTGAAGACATTTCTTCTTTTTCTCAGCATTTGTGTGTAAAAAAGTATTTAATGTATTTCTGATGTACGCACATTATCCACTTCATAATCCCTCAGTTTGCAATATTTGCAATGTATTTTACAATAGAAATGGTTCTGTACATCATAGACACACTGTCTGCACTTACACTTTGCCATTTTGCAGAAATATATTGGTTTAATTCAGATTATTTGCTAAAAAAAACAAGATCCTGGCTGCTGCAAATATTTTTAAACTAGCCCAAATGGCAACCCTGTCATTCCCTGTCCTGTCCGCTGTCCTCCTCCGCTGAAAATGATCATAGAGCGAGCATGGAGCAGGAAAAATCCTGCCCCTATGGATGTCTGTTAGCGCTTGTTCCAGGTCTAATTTTTGACCAGTAGGTGTAATGATAACTCTATGGAAGCTATCTGGAGCAGTGCACACAAAATCTAGAAAACATGAGCAAATCGGCAAAGGGAAAATCGCCTTAGGTTTGTCAAATATCAAATTTAAATCACTGGTGACTCAAAATTAGTATTTCAGCAGAATTTTATGGAGTTGTGAATCAGGACATTATGGAGATTAATATTTGTTGAACAGCTGCCCCTATGGAAAATAGGTAAATAGGTTGGCAAGAGGATGTAACTCTGATTCAAGTCCTTCTCTAAGTCATCATCATTCACAAATTAATGGTAGCCCTAACCCAGATTCTGAACAAAGTTGGTCACATATTGATTGGAGGCTACAAAATATACTAGTATTGTAAAGTAGTAGATTCAATGGTATTATTAAATATTGCACCATTGCTTAAGAATCAAAATTGTATGTATTGAATGTACAGAAGAATGAACTGTATGTACTGAATGTAATGTAATGAATTATTTTCATTTTATCATGCCCTAAGAAAGGGGAAAGCCACATCAGAGCATCATAAAATTCTCACCCTCTGTCGTAAGTGTGATCCAATTGGAAGTTGATAGTGTTGTTGACAGGCACATTGAAACACGGTGCCCATAATAACCTCTATGATCATAGACGTGCTTTTAATCTGCTAGTGTAAAATTGGCAATTCTGAATAAGAAAGACCACTGTAAGAGTTTCTGTTCCAGGTCTTCTGAAGGTCTCCAATAATGTGTGATAAAACGTCAGCCATGTCCCATGTGTACGTGCATGCACACATGTATCGATATGGTAGAACCAAGGTGTTTCCTGTCAGTCAAGCCTTTAAGATGGATAGTTGCCTTTGGGTTTTGTTTGCAATCTGGTCAGACAAATTCTTTATCCAGTTGTGGAATGGTCTTCCTGATTGTTCATCAGCAACAAAAACCTGGAGGCTAACACACATCCTTCTTTTGTTTTATATGTGTGAAATGTGGTGCTGATATGGGTGCAGCTCCCATATGAATATTTAATATGTATTATAATATTTAATGAGTATATTCCTGAATATAAAATATTCATATCAAAGCAGAATGAAAAATGGAGCAGTAGGCTAAAAGAGGTTAAAGATAGTAGATCAACTAAGAACACAGTAGCTATGTTTACATGGAGCCTAATAATCTGTTAATAATCAGACTGATAAACTCAATATGAATAAAAAAATATTCATGTATACACCTCAATTGTAATGTGATTGAGGCCAATCTGAAAGAGATTTCCATCCAATAGAATAAGGTGAATATACTGTATATTCTTGTAAATAGAAGAAGCCATGTAAGCCTTTGTGTCTGATCATTTTATATACTATTGGAATCTGCACCTGAGATCTCTCGCATGTGCTTATTAACATCTCTTGCACTGTTGTGTTGCAGCATCGGTAGCCAGGCTGAGGATGCCAAAATCATCCCGTCTGACTGAGACAGCAGATCTTATGGGGAGGCAATTGCCAAGGCATCCGTCCATCTGCAAGGTCAGCAGAGGAAACCAGGGGGGAAATTAGCAGTATTACCCTAAGGGAAATACTGCTGCAGTTCAATTCAATTTTATTTATATGGCACTTTTAACAATGAACATTGTCACAAAGCAGCTTTACGAATCCGGATATGGATTTAGATTTAGATCTAAATCCCTAATTAGCTATCCAGAGGCAATGGTGGCAAGGAAAAACTCCCTGTTTTGAGGCTTTGGGCAGTGCGAACAGATTCTTGTCCTATAGTGATTTAAGAGGATGTAATATGATAAGATAGGGATGATGTGGTCATATCTTCTGGTTCTAGTAAGAACTCTCTCTGCTGCATTCTGGACCAACTGGGGCTTGTTTACACGCCTACTGGAACATCCAGACAGCAAGGCATTACAATAATCCAACCTAGAGGTAACGAAAGCATGAACTGGTTTTTCTGTATCATATAGTGACATTATATTTATTATCTTAGCAATATTTCTGAAATAAAAAAGGCTATCCTAGTAATATTATCTACGTAAGTTTCAAATGAGAGACTAGAGTCAATAACCACATCAAGGTGTGATTTTTCACTTTCTCTGCTGCAGATGATGTAACTGAAAGGCCATCCAGATTTGCTGCATAAACAGAAAGCTTATTTTTAGCTACCTGTGATCCTAATAGAAGTACTCCTGTCTTGTCGGAATTAAGTAGAAGGAAGTTACTCAACATCCAGTGTCTAATGTCCTTTACACATTCCTCAACTTAGTTCAACTGGTGTGTTTCATCTGGCTTTACTGAAGCATACTGCTGTGTTTCATCGGCATAGCAGTGGAAACTAATACCATGTTTAGGAATAGGTAAGGAGGAATAGGTAGCATACACTCACCACCCACTTTAATAGGAACACCTGTACACCTGCTCATTCATTCAGTTATCTAATCAGCCAATCATGTGGCAGCAACACAATGCATAAAATCATGCAGATACAGGTCAAGAGCTTCAAACATCAGAATGGGGGAAAAGTGTGATCTCTGTGACTTTAACCGTGGTATGGTTGTTGGTGGTAGTTGTCTTACAGTCACACAGCAGTTTTACAGAATGGTGCAAAAGACAAAAAACATTCTGTGTGCGGAGGGTCTGCAGGCTGAAACACCTTGTTGATGAGAGACCAGAGGAGAATGAGCAGACTGGTTTGAGCTGACAGAAAGTCTATAGTAACTCAAATAAGCACTCTTTATGACTTTGAGCGTATATAGAGAATAGAGCAGTGGGGCTAGAACAAAGCCATGTGGAACACAAAACTTTACTTTAGTATTCATTGAGAAGTCAACAAAACTTATAATGATCGGTTAAATATGTAAGCACTGACAGCTCAGCAAGCAGGGGAGGAGGGAACCTTGTCATCATGGCAGTAATGTGTATCAGCCAGATATTGCCATATAGGAAGAGACCAAGGATGGGTAGGGGCTGGGCGTTGGTTGCTATGCATTAACTGGGATTAAAGCAACTAATTAAAGCAACTAATAACTCCTGTTCCATTTGAGTCTTTGAGTAAGACATTTGCAGGGATTTATAAGAAAAACCTAATGATATGTAGTGGTGAGTGGAGGTTAGATTTAAATCCGTCTTAAATGCGTCTTGTGTGCATTTAAGATCAACAAAGATCCTTGCTTACACTAGTTTCTGAAAAGTCCTTGTTACCTCATGTTGTGTCACTTTGTTTTTCCTGCTGATATATATGGCCATTTTTGCCTGTCCCAGGATAAAATTGATCAGCTGACACTTTCTTTTCTCATGTATGTAAACCAAGGATAAAAATCTGTAGGGTAAAAATAGCATTAAAAGATTTTAAAATGTTCTCTAAGACTCTAAGAATAGTGGATGTAACCTAAAACGGTTCATAAAAGCATCTCTTTCTCCCTCTGCAAACAAAATGGATACTCGTGTGTAATCTCTGAATGTAAAATATAGGTAAAATCATTTACTGAGACAATGGCATGCAATATTCTCCACTGCAGATCACCTGCCACTCTGGCTTTACATCATTGTTCAGCCCAAGAACACTGCTTAGACTTTTCTTGTTAAGTAAATTTACACATGATTTGGAAAGGATCTTACCAGAATCCTTCTAGGAGACCTGAGACTTCTGGCAAATTTGGTGTGATGATTATGTGTGGACTGGCCTCACCTTCCTCAGGGCTAACCACCCCAGCGCAGTAGTCCCTGAGCTGTATGCGCTCCTCTGATGCAAGTGCAGACCGCCAACACTGTAAAAGCCGTGTAACAACATGAACAGATCTCACCGTTATCCGTGCTGCTATGTTTTCCGGGTGAGTGAGGTCCAGTCCTGTCAGTTTCACCAGCTGCTGCAGTGTGATAATCCTTGAGGAAAGCAGAGTTCCTGGTTTTGCTCGTCACGTCCAGCTGAGCGCCGTAGATCAGGGGTACCTCAAGGAGGGGTGCCTCTGCACTTTGAAGTAGTTAAAAACTAAAAACTGAATAAGTCCATGTCCACTCTCCTCCTTGGTTAGATATAAAATGCTCTATGTTATCCAATGCAACTTGTCCCAAAAAAATCCAATAGCATGGCCTGTAGATCTGCTAGTAGGTTCGGAGGTGGATCAATGCAGGCCCATTTGTGCCATAGCGCTGATACTACTAGATTGTTTATGACTGAGATTCTTCCTCTATACACCGTTTTTGGAACAAGTCATTTCCATTTATTTAAACGTCCTTTTATTTTCTCAACTGTGCCTTCCCAGTTCTTTTACACATGGCTACTGACCCCCGGGTACACTCCCAGATATTTAAAACCTCTAGTTTTCCCTGATAGGTTGTCTGGAAGATTTGGTTTCCCATCTGTCCAGTCCCCAACTAAAATGGCTTCACTTTTGTTCCAATTAACTTTAGCATATAATGAAATATTAAAATCATTTATAATGTCAGTTAAAATGATCAATGTCTCTCAGTCCATTCACCATGATCACAACATCATCTGCATATGCTGACACACAGTAAGGGATATTACAGTTTGGCATTGATAGATCAGTGATTTTACTTCATAACGTGCATAGTTTAGGTTGTATGGCTAGGGCGTAGAGCGTGCCGAACAGAAAGCAGCCCTGCCTAATACCCCTATACACTTTAAAATGTGCACATGAACCACAGTTAACTTTCAGTACACTCTCAATGTCACTGTACAAAACCTTGGTTATGTGTAAGAAACCTGAGTTGAACCAAAAATTCTCTAACATCCTCCACAAATATTCACGTTCAACTTGGTCAAAAGCCTTTTCCTGGTCCATAAATACAGTATAAGACCAGTCTTCTGGCCTTAGCAAACCTTACAGGTTTGGGTGGAAATGAGGTAGCAGGAGGCAGGCTTGGGAACACCTCAAAGGTGTTTTATTCTCCAATTTTTCACTTTCGCTTTCAGCGGTCTATTTTATTTGTGCACACACACACATGCACACACACAGCACTGTGCTGGATAACTCTCTTGAGGCACTCGTCTCTCTTTTTATTCTCTCCCCAGCTCACTGCAACACAGAACACTCGTTAGTAGAATTCCCCGCAGGTGTGCATGTAGAATTCCCTGCAGGTGTGCATTCCTTACCACTCACCTTCTCCGGCTCCGCCCTCTATTCGCAAACCGGCGCTCGACCACGTCTCCGCTTCCACATACCCCCGCCACCCGACTCAGGCCAGGGAGCCATCCGGCCTGCCGCCGATTTCCCCCCCACCTGCGCTGAGAGAGGAAGTCTGCCACAGCCATCTGCTACCCCGGCCTGTGAACCACCTCAAACTTAAATGCAACAGATATTATCAGAGGGTGAGGACTGCCCACTTCTCCATCGTGCTGTGTACGTCTCTCGCATGGAGAGCTTGCGGCTGATGTACAGAGAGTGGATGCAAGTGGCCAGCGGATTCACCAGTTGATATTCGTAACATGCCACGCACCATCGCCACGAATGCCCGGCCACTAGGAGCGGGCCATGAGATGGTCCAGTGTTTTAACTTGTCCTAAGTGCTCCGCCATCGGATTATGGTGAGCAGCCTGGAATAATAATTCCTGACAGCTCTTCGAAACCAACAACTTGGTCGTCTCCTCTTGTGTTTGAGTGTCCTGCTCACTCGATATAAATATATAAATATATATATTTATATATAAATATAGATATAAAATAGGGGTGGGAGAGCGCAGCATTAGGTTGAATTTGCTGACCATCGATTACCTTCACTTGGACGAAGGCGTGCCTGAAGCTCTGATTGCGCGACTGCTCCAAGGGAAAATCCCCAAGGGAAATCCCTGCCAAGAGGAAATCCCCGCCACTCTCAATGTCCGCCGCTCGTGGAGCTGACATCGACAGCCCCTGCACCGCCTCTCCAGCCACACCTTTTTTCACTACTTCAGAACCCATCCACAAACATTTCTCTTGGAACCCTGGCCAATTTGTCCCCAGGATTAGTGGATGGGGGAGGTGAGGACTAACCACCGCCTCCCTGCAGTGCCAGCACACTGGCCCAGGCCTTAGTCCCACACCTGCAGCCCCAGATTCACCCACCTGGGGGAGAGAGGTTTTGGTGAATGGGTTTTGGTGGAATTGGTCCCCATTTCTGTGGAGGAGGGACGTGTAAAGGGCGAGGAGGGGGTGAGACACGAGAGCGAGAGAGAGAAAGGGAGAAGGGATGGGCTCGCCTGCCCCCGGATACGCCGCCATGTGTTCCTCTGCCAGCTGGATTGCCTCGTTGAGCGATGCCAACTGGTTGGCACTGGACTCTCTCTGCCGTCCCTTCCGGAAGTCGGGCGACTAACTGCTCCAGTAGCACGAGGTCGATCACATCCTCGGTGCCGCATCCCCCAGCCAGCAGCCACCTCCGGCAGGTGTCCCAGAGCTTCTGGGCGAACGCAAACAGACAGCCAAGCTCGCGGAAGGTGTACGGAAGCACTGATGGTGCTGTTCTGAGGTCCGGGTAGTCCAGCATGTTGGCGACCGGCAGCTGCTTCACCAGTCAGAAGTGGCAACAGGCGGGCAACACTGACCCTCAGGCCAGCCCCACGCCACCACGGAGTGCTCGTACAGCTCCAGAAAGGCTTCCGGTTCTCAGCTTGCCTTCATTCAGGCTATCTTATAGCACATCTAGCAAGTCCTGCCCTAATACCTACCAGAAAGCCTTGTAGAACTCAACTGAGAGACCGTTGATGCGAGGTGACCACCCGTTCTCCATACCACTGCAGCCTCTGGCTCATCAAGGGACATCTCCTTTTTGATCTCATCTGCTGACTCCTCATCTGCTCTCATCTGCTCTCATCTGTTTGGGTAGCTGTTGGAGAACGCTTTCCTCTACCTCTTGCACAGCTGTGAGCTTGCTTTTATACAGCTTTGCGTAAAAGCTGACCGTCTGCTTGCAAATTTCAGTGGGCTCAGGTATGAGATCCACAGATTCTGTTTGCACAGCACGTATAAGCCTTTTCTGTCCATTTCTTTCCTCAAGACCAAAGAAGAACTTGGAAGGAACATCCATCCTTGTTATATTTTTAAAGCATGCGTGGACCAGTGCCCCCTGCACTGTTGTACCCAGCACATCAGCCAACACAGTTTTTTTTTATTTTTGTGAGCCTCAATGTGGCCTCGGTTTCCTGTGGACTCTGCTAACTCTTGGAGCTCCGCTACTTCAATCTCCAAAGCTTTAAGAGGTCTGGTAATGTCCTTGTTCACATTGTGAGTGTACTGCTGACAGAATAATTTAGTTTGTACTTTTGCCACATCCCACCACTGCTGCAGTGTCCCAGAAAATCATAAAACTCTCTCTAAAATTGACTTCCTCTAAAAGCGCTGCAATAAAATGGCAGTATGCACTTCATGGTTTTACACTGCATTTCTTTAAAATGCATTGCAGCAGGCAATGATCTGAAAAGCCCACGGGATGGATAAAACAGGACCTAAAACATTCAGCTGATCTTTAAAACTATAAAAACAATCAAGCTTTGCTAGTGAGAACATGTTGTCTTTACAGTGAGACCATTTGTACTGTCTAGTTTTTATGAAAATTTTTCCAGATACCATGCTATTCATGTGTCTCTGTGTAACTCACACAAATGCTTTCGGGAAGCAGCATGAGGTTCTACAAGGTTCCTGTTCAAGCTGTAAGCAGTGCAGTTAAAATCTCCACCCACAATTAAAACTTCATTATCATTACAGGAACCAATCACAGTGCTTAAGGTGTTTAAAAACAGCATCCTCTCTGCACCTAGAGTAGGAGCAAACACACATACAAAAACAAAAACCTCGTTATCAAAACACGCACTCACTTTTAAAAGTCTTCCTTTAAAACTTCGCCATGCTTTCCAGCACAACATGCCAGTTGCAGACTTTCCGCATGCAACGACAAGCAGACACACACACACTTTCTCACAAACTACGCAATTTAACTCAAACTAATTCACCAAAAAAAATTTAACTAAAAACACACATATGAAAAAAAGTTTGGAAATAGAGAGAGAGAGAGAAACAGATTATTAGGTATGATCTTGTGCTGTAATGATTAAAGAATACATAGATTGTGTGCAGAGAGCAAGCAGGGACTCCATCAGGATTAGCTACGACAGCATAACTAAAAGGGAGAGCCAGAAGGTAACACAGGAAGGAGAACACACTGGGACATAAAGGGGCCACTCTGCCGTCAACAAACCTGAGTGAACACATGGGGGGGGGTGTTTAGGGTTAGGGTTAGGGTTACTACAACACTCTGTGCCCATGAACCCTCCAGACCTGCTCCTTTACCTAAGAAAAAAAAAAAACATTAACCAAAGGCTTGACTAAACAAATATGTTTTCAGCCGAGACTTAAACACTGAGACTGTGTCTGAGTCCCGAACACTAAGTGGAAGGCTGTTCCATAACTGTGGGGCTTTGTAAGAGAAAGCTCTAACCCCTGCTGTAGCCTTCATTATTTGAGGTACCAACAAAGAGTCTGTACATTTTGAACGAAGTAGGAGTGGCAGATCATAAAAGACCAGAAGTTCACTAAGGTACTGCAGTGGACCTAAAACAGAACTGTGCAGAACACCAAACTTTACCTTAGTATGCATAGAGAAGTCACCATTTGCATCTACAAACTGATAACGATCAGTCAGATAAGACCTGAGCCAGGAGAGGGCCGTTCCCTTAACTCCAACAACATTTTCTAGTCTATCAAGGAGAATAGCGTGATCAGTGGTGTCAAAAGCTGCACTAAGGTCAAGCAACACAAGCGAAGAGATACAACATTGATCAGAGGCTAGTAGCAGGTCATTTACCACTTTAACCAGCGCTGTGTCTGTGCTATGATGAGGCCTAAATCCTGACTTGATCCTGAGATTTTGTGAATGTTATTCCTATGTAGGTATGTGCATAACTGCTGTGCTACAACCTTTTTTACAACCGGGTCAGACTGTGTCATCCAATCAAAGTTGATAACTGTATGCAGTAGCTGGCATGAATGTATGTTTGACATGGTAGCATGTATATACAAGGTGCATATATTGTGACTAAGACACATTTCACATTTGTCGGACAGACACCAGTTTGTGTGGCTGGAAACCTGCCTGTTTGAGTGCCGTCTGAGCAACTGTTCACCCTGCACAGCTGTACAACTGTCCACCCTGTACACTGCAGACTTTCAGTACAGGTTGGATTTATGCCATCTTCAGAAATTTTCTGATGACTCTCCGGTGGTCTGGTGCATCAGGGATTGGCAGTAAGAGGAGTGCAGGGACCTGGTCAACAACTTCGTGCAGTGGTGTGGGAAGAACCATTTGCTCCTCAGTGTGGCCAAGACCAAGGAATTGGTGTTGAACTACAGGAGGAAGAGGACAACAACAAGCACCATTACCGTCATGGGTCCTTCGAACCTTCGAGCAGCAGTTCGTAAAGATGTGGTTGGCTGGCTTCACGTCTCGGAAGAAGTATGTGACAGCATTGACCATCCCAGATTGGTAGCTGCTATATGATATGGGAAAGCTGGCTAGTGGCTGGGAATTGGCCAAAACTAAACTAGGGAGAAAATCAGGGGAAAAAAAAGAAAAAGAAAAGCGTTTTTTTTTTTTCGTTCAGTCAGTTGTGACAAAAAGGTAGGCCATGCTTTTATAGAAAGCTTACACAAAGTGGAAATTCAAACACTGTCCCAACATATTTGAATTCACCCTATACAGAATCTTAATTCAGCAAAAAAACTAAAAATTCAAGTATTATTTTTGTTCTTTAGAGCAATCAGAAAACAAGGATCCCAAGGACTAGCCACTACATCTTTCCACAGCAAAGGAAAATTCTTAACCCCATCAATATTCAATCTCTATATATCTTCATTCTGAACTGGGTGTGTAATCAGGCACCTGTGGGTTCATGCTGAAGAGCAAAATCAAAGCCTGGGAAACAACTGCTAACTGAGACACCCTGGCCAGCAGAGGGCAGACCTGCACCACTGGTCTCATTAGCTCTGCGTTTCACTTCCCAAGTTATCACTGTAACCCATGTTATGAGTTATGTAGTGAATGTATAAACATTTTCAACAGAAGTAATGATTCTTGCTGAAAGATTCTGCTGGTTATCACATTTTCACAAAATGACTTGTTTTGAAGCACCAGATCATTTTTCTCAGCCTTCAAATGAGCTATAGCCACATAATTTCACACACTGGTTCATAGATCTCAAAGCCAGACCTTAAGCATTTTACTTTAAGTGATATTTTATCCACAAAAGTATGCAACCTATGCATTTTTCATACTTATCAATAATGTTTTTAAATAGAAATAATATTTATTATATAATATGAAATAATATTTTGATAATTATATCATTATCTATAAATGATACATCTTTTGTCTGGTCATTGAATGTGTTTTCACAGTAAGTAAGGAATAACACACAACGGACCCTGCTGTTATACAAACATAATCGACATTGGGGTGGTGTGATATGGCCAGAAGTGAAGCGGAGAAAAATCTCCCTGAGGTTATTATTTTCATATAACAGCGTGGTCCGAAGTGTGTTCTGCTTATACCAAAAAAAGAAACCAGAAAGTGTAAACTCCTCTGTCCTGAACACTTTCCTGTGCTGGGAAACTTTACAAAACGCTGACATTCGAGACACCTTCCATAAATTGTTAAATTACATAAATTGATTAAATAAACTCCTCCTAACAAAAACCTTCAACACATGAATGCTTATATGTTCTTCTTTGCTGAACAAAATTTTTTTTTATTCATTTATTATTGATCTTAGATTGTGCAGATTGTCCACCCTGTGTGAACTGTTCAATCTGACATAAGTAATAGAAGAAAGCATATAAAGCACTTTCATGAAAGCTGTTTTTTGAGATATGACTAAATCTTTAAAACACTGACCAACAAGCCATTTAAGCTATATCTGTTTCAGAGGTACACATGGTCCAAAAGTCTGACAGCACTAGTGAAAACGCTTCTATATTGCAATCTTTTCTAATCTAATACAAAAATGTTTATTACAAAAATGTGAAAAGTAGAATCTTCTTGTCCATTTTGCTTTAATGACAGCGTGCACTCGAGCTGGCATGGACTCCACAAGCTTGTGTAAAATCGAAATAAAATTAAATCCATCTGGGTGCCATGTAAAAATGTGTTTCCGTGGAAAGGATAAGACTCAAGGAAAAATCTGACCTTTTGCACAAAAGAGTAATCCTGAGTAATCTGAATATTCAAGATATCGAACATTTACTTTCTTTGTTTTAATTTTTCTAAAATTCTAAAACTTTCTGTTTATTTCCAGTTTTAAATGAAAATTTAAAAAAATTCCCAGATTTTCAATGTGGCCTCAAACTTTTCAGGTCCAGGAAAGTCCTCATTTGTACAGATGTGTTTGACAGGCTTTATTCTGTTATTAACACGGGCTGTTTGAACAGAGAGCAGGAGGGATCAATGAAGATGTCACCAAACACTGAAAAGGACTTGGAAGTGCTGCATCTGAGATACAGGCTTGAATGCACCTCATGCCATCATTTACTCACACACCCTAGTTAAATAGGGTGCTGATCACAGTCGCTCACTTCTGATGATGCTCCCGTGCAGAAAAGAAATCAGCACAGAATGCTGACATTAAAAATGCCCATGAGAAAAGTTAGTAGATGGACCTTTTCACACTTCTGTGTTACAAATGTGGAAATATAAGTAGTAACATTTCAAAGCTTCCAGTGAGATCGTGAACAATGGCAGTAAATACAGCTCGCAATTGCTGCAGCGTCTCCAGATGCACAAATAATTCAAACAAACATGCATGAGCTTTCATTCATTTGCTCCAAAGCACTTGTGAGAAAGAAATGGCCTTGTGCTATTTGCAGGGATAAGGGTGAGCATTTTAAGATTTTAAGAGGCAGCACATACGTCTGTACCCGGCATTTGAAAGAATGTGAAAACCACTGGCTGTAACTAGCTATGTTAGCTGTGAACTTAGGAAGCCATCTTTAATTTTTGAACACCTCTGACAATCACCCGTTAAATCTTGTTAGCATAGCAGTGCTGCCTAGAGTTAGCCAGCTAATGCTAACCAGGCTAGCCAGCTAATGCTAACCAGGCAATCTGTGCAGCTCACGAGGTATTTCTGCTCAAATGGCAGAAAGGTCTGCCCAATAGAAATAGGTTTTGCTTAGTAAGAAATAAAACAGAGGGAACAGTGCTGCTGTCTGATTTCGGATCGAAAATTCATAAAACAGTGCAGCCCTTTCTCTTTTTCTCTCTCTCTCTCTTTCTCTCTCTATCGAGCTACACATGCTACTCCTGAGATGCCAGTGAATTGCACTATTTGTCCATGTAGTACACAGTTATAGAAGGGAATTATTTATAATCGCACTATCCGGTGTCACCCAGATGAGGATGAGTTCTCTTTTGCTTCAGGTTTCTTCCTCATATCATCTCAGGGAGTTTTTCCTCACCACTGTCACCTCTGGCACGCTCATTAGAGATAAATTCATAAAGTTAAAATTTATATCCTGAATTTATATATTTCTGTAAATCTGCTTTGTGACAATGTCTATTGTTAAAAGTGCTTTACAAATAAAATTGAATTGAATTGAATTGAGATTTCATTAGCAGCCACCGGAAATATATTATGCTATTAATATTATGCATTATGATGAGGTTCATGCAGAAATAATTCTGAATATTAGATGCTAAGGTGTGAAAAGTGCCTTCAATCTGTGTTTTACAGGGAAATGGAGTTAATATTGGCACAGGAGAGACTGACACATTTGCAAGTGCAAATCAAAAGGGAAACCAGAACTGTACAGTGGTTATAATTCTGTATGATATATGGATTTTAAATTATGACATATTTCTTCACTTTGTCAAGTGTACACTTAGCACCATTAGGAAAAGCAAACAGATCAGTATGATGGGAGGTGTTGAACTTAGCTCACAGGAGTTAGCTCACACAAGTCGTGCACAGACCTAGCCTCGCTGGCTCTCCCTTTAACAATGGACCAGACGCAAGATACATCCTACTGCTTTTGTACTCATCCACATGGGGCCAGGGGTAATAGGTAAGGCAGCTAAACTCACTCTGGGGGGTACGCACACACACACACACACACACACACACACATACACACACACACACACACACACACACATGATGATAGTTTGGAAGGTAGGACCGCAATATAAACAAACAGGAAGTTAGGAAAGATGAGCTGCCTTCACAGTTTACGCAGATCTAACAGTTTAACTGCACTTCAGGATCCACTATATTCCTACCTAATAGTGAACTGGCTATAGTTAACATGGTGGTCTGAAAAATTTAACACTTCAGCATTTTTTATGACAGCCTGTAAAACTTCACGGTTGAAATTAGAATGAGTTAATGTCATGGGTGTTGGTGGAATGAAAGGATTCAGCTGTAACCAGAACAATTTTATTTTTACTCATGATAAGCTGTACACTACAGCCCTTTGCATTCTGTGTCCCAGCTACAATTTCTGCCACTAACACACTGATAGACAAACAGAGATCAGTATTCAGCAACACCTTGCACATCCTGACAGGAAAAGGGTTAGGTGGACTCAGGGTGTGTTTGCCCACCTGGTTGGGTGGCAGGTATCCTAGTGTGAGGGTGAGGAAACACACTCGCTGTGGTGTGTTTGCATGCATGCATGCTGTGAGCTTGATGGAATTAGGAGGCTGTCAATTGTTTTCTCCGCATAGGCCCACAGCCTCCTGACCCTTCCACTCAGCCCTTCTCACGCTTTCAGTTCAAAGAGAGGCAGACATTTAAGAGTGGGGTGGGGAGGGATCCCTCTCTTCCTGCTCTCCTCCACACGGTGTTAGACTGCTCATCCTTCTATGCCTAATTTCCTAATGACTGGCCACAAGTGGCAAGTTCTACTTACTCACAGCTACCCTCATGTACACAAATACAAGAGTTAAAGGATTAGTCTGGAAAGCTTGGTCTGTGTCACACATTCCTCGATGATAAATAAAGGTCAAAAACTTAGCATTAAATGTTAAAGCATAGCAGTAACATATTAACTAGATTGTATTTTACTGAAATGTATTTCACTGAAAAGTTTTAGAAGTACATGCAATATATGTTGTGAATAATATGTCATGTTTGTCATATGTCATTTCACATTCATGTACACTGGTCTTCTGAAAATGCTTCTAGTCATCTGACTCTCAGTCACCACCAGGCAATGGTAAACTTTTGTGGACTGCTTCTGCTGCTTGGGAACGTTATTCTATGGGGAGTTACTAGAAATGACAGATAAATTGCATATACACTTATAATTCCATATGTAAGTGTATGCAAAAGTTTGTGGATAATAAAAATGCCAATTACATTCTCTGAACTGTCATCAAGAAACAGCTTATCTGTGAATGCTGTAGAACTAGTTGTGGACATTAAGTAGTTAGGAAGACTATTAAATCATTAGAAGGCTGTTAAAAGTACATAAACACACTGTAGGATTTATAGATTAAAAGTCTTATCCCAATAACTCAATAAGCTCAAAATTGCACTGGCGAACATCTACTTTATCTTAATAAGTGAAAATATATTGAATATAGCCAGATATAGTTTAGATATTTTAACTATTTTCAAATTTTAAATTATCATGTTCTATTGGGAGATAATTTCATTTATTTCAAGTATTTATTTGTAGAAAGAAGCAAGATATTCTGGCAATAGTGCAAGACAAGCTTGAAATAAAAATGTCTAGAAATAGGCTTAATAATCTCATGATGAGAAATATTAGATAAACTATCCATGTTTAAATTATTAAAATTATTTATCCAAGTTATACATGTCAACCTATACACGTTTAAATTTGGCAATGCATCAACACCTATAAAGTTACATTTTGGGATTCTGCTATCAGTCGAGAATGGAAAGAGTTCAGAGGAACATGTAAGGGGTCTGAAGATGAAGGAACATCAGAAGAAAAGGTGCAATTACTTCTCCTTTCTTATGGAAATGCTAATGAAGTAGGCGATAGGGCCGCAGACAATGGGGGCTACAGGCAGGTTGAGCGTCACCATGTAAACAGCTTCCTGCCAAGGAGCCATTTACCCCTCACTTTTACTGACTAACAAGCCATCTTCACGATGACTACAAAGAGCTAGGTTCCATCAAAGACCGCCACAAGCACCAGTGGAACTGCCAGGCCTGACCACTACACAGCTTTCCCAGGACTACCAGAAAATGATGTACCAGAGAGTCAGAGACACATATTTCTCATCTATCTGCTTTTTTTTTCCTCCAGCATAGTTACAGTTCTTACAGGACTACAAATAACTGCAAATCGTAGAGCTTATTCTCAATAAGTGATCCAAATTGAAACAAAACCATCCACTTAGAGACAATGAGTGAGTCTTGGCAAGAGTTAAACCATGGTATTCTACATATTCTCATGAGTCGTGAAAAATTGTTTTATTCTGGTTTTACCTTGAAACCAATTTTCGGTCTAAGCTTCATTGACTTTTCCAGAATGTGAATTAAAGTACCTGGATGGAATTGACCATTTAGTTACTTTAATTCACATTCTGGAAAAGTCAATGTGCAATGTGCAATTCTTCAACACACACCCACACACACTGAAAGAGAAAAAGAGAAAGAGAGAGAGAGAGAGAGAGTGAGAGAGGGAGAGAGATGAACTCAGAATCACACTTATATGTGATAAAACTCCTGTATAAATCAGACTGTCTGAGTCATGCAGACACTCCATTCATTATCGAGTATATCATTTCCATCTGCTCCCTTCAGCTGATCGGCCTGAATATATTTTCTCATTAGACACTGCGGTGTGAAATGTATACTGTAGCTGAATTTTGTTACCACAACAAATGCCGGTCATGGGTTTTTTGGGAACTTAGTATACAGTAATCATTGTAATGTGTTCGAATTTGTGTAATTTCTCGCAGCATTAACATGTACCTGCATATCTGCTAGTGTAGGTTAGAAACAGAGCATTTAATAAAGTTCTCAGATGGAGGGTACTTCAACAGCAAATTCAGCAAACAAGGTCAAATTACAACATAATGATTTTCAGACTATTTCAATACAGGTGTATTTTTGGTATTTCAGCTAGTGTCGAGCTCCAGTGCTGTTCTCTGACCACCCTTAGCAGATGTAATAACTAAACCAACCTATAGATGGCACTAAATCAGACAGGGGGTGGAGGTGGGGTGGATGGACCTACGGCTGTGGTAAAAGATCCAGGAGTGGGCTGTATCTATTGTCCTTTAATGAGTGGCTTTGATCTGCGCTCAGCGTTTAGTGTTTGTACACCTGGACCACAGTAGTGCTAGTGGAAGCCTGGCTTTGGGTGACAGGAAAAAGAGAGGGTGCTGCTGGGTAATTGGGGTGGGGGGGTGGGGTGGGGGGGTGTTGGCTGTCATTGATGGAGATGAAGACTTATGAGTTAGATCCAGCTTCATGCAGGTAACAGTCCCCAGTGAGCCACTGCTCCTGGCGTGGGAATGCAGTAAAGGAAGCCCTAGTTAGGGCCCTACCTCCTTTGTTTGTCCTGTTTTTATGGTCTATGGTGTTTATGGTCATGTAACTTCACTGGGATCATAACCCAATAGACCTTCAGTGTGATGCCCCTGATGAATTAAAGGCAGGTGAGAATCACATCTGGACTCCTATGTTAAACATCTCAAAGTGAGAGGAATGTTCTAGGATCAACCTCAAGGTCATTTTACATTTGGAGACCACAATAAAATGGGAGCAGTTGATGGGAGCAACTGATGTTGATCTTTGTATCACATGTGTGTGTATCACAAGCCAACCTCTGACAAGACCGCAAGAAGATATTTAATTTATTTTAAAAGAATTTAATTTTGAAGTGGTGAAACATTATGGGTAACACATGGGCATAGTTCCTATACCTCTGCGTCAATACTGTCCCCAGAGGCACAGGGGGAAACTCGCCTTTACACTGTCTCACACACACTCACACACACACACACACACCATCTGCAAATTTTCGACTTTTTCAGTCACCACTGTTTCAAATTGATTTGATCTGAAATTCTACATTTCACATCAGTTGCTATTTCTGAATCCACAGTCTGAACGCATGCATGCACTGATGGTGCAGCTGGTCACTACAAGCTCAGTGTTTAATTGTGTTTTCTCACACACTGGTGACTGCTGACCTCAGCTGTACATATTTGCACCACAAAACATGAAGCCTACAGATAGGCACACAAACAGCTCACTAAGACAAAGTTCAGGCTCTGCTGCTAATAGTAAGAGGCTTGGATAGATTCATTAAACCAAATAATGTGATCCAGCCATTACACAGACACATGCAATTAATGCAGTGTTTAACTGAATGTATTATAAGTCTAGTAAGTTTTCTATCTAAAAAAAAAAATTCTGTATTTCTACTATATGACTATATACACGAGGCAGAAAAGCTAATACTATTTGTATTATTTCAAGCACTTTACATTTACATTTATTATATAATAGATGATAATATTTATATTTTAAAATATGCTTCATAAAAATTTTACTAAATCTTTCACCTGTTTTAGAGCAGTCAAGAGCTCATGGCTCTCTTCTGTTAGCATTCCTCTCACTCTACAGGATAAAGTTCATACATCATAGAGTCCTGTTCTATTTCATTAGCATCCCAAAGGTCCAGGCACTATTGTTGAGGACAGAAGCAGAGATGGGAGGGAGCAGGGAACAATTACTGACCCTGCAAATTCTTTTTATCCTTTTCAAAGCCAGGGTGATTAGGAGAGGAAAGTTTAGATTTCCTGAACTTGAAGTGGAAATGCAGCAGTGACAGACGCATCTCAGGGCTCAATCCACATCTGGTTAAGAGCAGTGGGAGCCAGTGTGTGTGTGTGTGTGTGTGTGTGTGTGTGTGTAGGGGAAGTAAAGAACTGATATACAAGCAAATTCATTAGGTCTGATATGACCATGGTCTTTTACCTGCCCTGAAGCAGCAACTTTCTTTTCTGTGAAAGTTAAAATATAATACCAGTGCAGTAGAAACTCAATTTTGGGAAAACACAAATAGGCTAAGCTGTTCTAAACTGCAGTTCTAAACTGCAGTAAACAGGCAAATAAAGGGAAACAATATATTAAAGAAAAGAAAAAGACACAAAACCAGTCAGCTGGTTTAAAAATGGCTTTGGAAACAAAGGTAGTTTTTTTCCCTGTTGAAAGAGTGAATGCTAAGTCTTGGACAGCATAACTGAAACCCAGGATACCTACAATTGTGAACTGAGTACAGGATATTGACGTTCATCTTTTTTTTCTGAACTTTCGGGTAAAGATGCTTGCGCTTAGTGTATGTGTCCTCTTCCCAGGCCTGAGTCATCTTCAACTGTTTACTTATTTAGGCTGGTGAGGAGAGGATGGTGGAAAATATGCATCCTCCCTTATAACCGTTTCTTTGTGGAGCACCAGGCCTCTGTAATATTTCTCACTCTGGTGAGAGAGTGCTTGTGCCAGGGTGAAGCAGCATCTCTTAACCCCATAGACGCTGAAAGGGTACATAGTCTCTCTTTCTCACAAAGCAGAGCTCATCATGGATAAGCAATACAGCCAACATGTGGGACACACAACCATGATTTTAACAAAAGAGAAAGTGAAATTTTACCAATGTGTTTATTATATCCTTAACATTGTATTACTGGCTATTGTGCATAGTAGTCTACCCATGGAGCTAAATATTTATTGTTCTTGTTTATAGCAAAACCTTAACATGATCACAAGTTGCAAATTTAACAACATTGATTATTATTAATGAATTATCAGGCTGTTTTGGATAATAATGAATTACCTGTGAGTAGAGGTTGACTAAAACACCATAAACCATCCCATATCCAGACTCTCAGGCCTCTATACACTCAGCTATCAGCCTCTTCTGTATTACTTTATTGTTATTAGTTCTTTTTAATCATTTGTATTAACAGCAGGTAAAGTTCAGGAAGTAACACAGTTTATTTCTCTGGAGGTTTGAAACAAACAAGAGCTCTCTAAACACAAAACACAAAAGATTGAATTGAATCCTTAGCATGGAAAAGTGCGAGGGAACTCTGCGTTTATGGCCTCTGAGAAGTGCAGTAGGAAGTCACGCAGTAAAGAAGTCACACTCCACAAAGCTGCTCGGAGACCTTTCCATTCAAGCCATGTCGACTGGCAAGACAGAGGCTGAGATAAAGAAATATAAAGAGATAAAGAGACATGAATGAAGAATGATGTAATGTACCTTCTTGCACAGATATGAAATTAGCTCTGCACATTGTAGAGTGTAATTTATTGTTAACATCACATAAGTGTAGCATGCCTCATACTGTTATCTATACTACTTTCTCCAATAGTATGAAAAATAGAAATAATGAATAGGAACAGCTAATGCTGAGAAAAGCAGCTTCTGGACACACGTTTATGTAGATTATAACTGGGTTGTGTCTCAATAACAGTAGGGCATATAACAGAAACAGTAATGTGTTTACTATTGTGTGCATTATATTAAGAGTTGAGTTATAGCAGTAATAATACAGCTGCTGAAACAGTCAAAGCAAAATCAAAACAAATCAAATCTGTATGACTGAAAGCTATTATAGAGTTAATGAATAATACAGCTTAGCATGTGATTTGCTGAGGATGAGGGCTGTGAGGGCTAGCACTAACTCATACTGGTCCTGTGTAATATGGCTCTGTAAGGGTAGAGCAGCGCTCCTGTCGGCGGAAGTGCTGCAGCTGGGGGCTGGTTGAGGAGTTCCACTCCAGAGCAATCCACACATCACCTAGTGCAGAAGCGCAGGGCCAAACACAAAGGATTTCACACATGTGTATTTGGAACAACAAAAGATTAACATCACTTGCAAATATACAACTGACGGATAAGGCTGCTTAGATGGTTCCTCTTCCTTTTTCTGTTTTTAAGAAAGATAAGCCTTTGAGATGGCCTACAAATATCAAGAAAACTACAGCAGTGTGAACTTTAAGGTGATTTATTATTATACCTAACCCTATACATGGTTTGTTGAAATACAAAATGAAAGCTGAAAAACCTTTCAAAAATGAAAGTCCAGTAAATTAAGAAATGACCCTGAAGCTGGTACTGAAGTTCCTTTCAATACAAGTAGCCCTGCTGGACTCTATACTACACAGTTATAGAAGAGTAATGATTTATATTATTTATATTATTTATATGTACACTATCCGCTGTCGGATCCCTGATAAGGATGGGGTCCCTCTGGATTCTGGTTCCTCTCACGGTTTCTTGCTCGTCTCGTCTCATCTCAGGGTCTCGGAGAGCTTTTCCTCACCACCGTGGCCTCTGTAAAGCTGCTTTGTGACAATGTCCATTGTTAAAATCGCTACACAAATACAACAGAATTGCATTGAAAACAAATCTTTATAGGGAGACCTTTTGAATTTTTATTTTTGATAAAGAAAAATTCTATGATTTTATACCTCTCTGGAGTTCTGGGCCTGGTTAGTAATAAATACACACCTATTGCATATAGACTGTTATTGGAAAAATGAAGCATAGTACACAAAGTGCAGGTAAAGTGGCTGCAGGTAAAACCAGCAGTCCTTAACAAACCACATGCTGAGTTGTGTAGTGTAGTGTAATTATTATTATTATCATTATTATTATTATTATTATTATTATTATTATTATTATTATTATTATTATTATTATTATTATTGTTCACTTTCTATGTTTTAAAGGTGAAATTCAGTAGTTCAGTAGTAACTAAGGGCTAACTCTCGCAGACATTTAGACCATTGTTCGTGCGTTGCTATGTGATCGGGGTCGAGGGTGTGGGAGTAGGGGGCGTGGCTTCAGTGTTTGAGTCCCGCCCCCAGAGCAGCATGGGGTCTTCGGTGGCCTTTTAAATGGCGCATCACCGCGTAAATGAAGAAGCAGTTCGCTGTCAAAGCGCCGGGACTGAGCTCAGTGTGGTGCTGCAGATCACAGCCGGCCTTTTCTCTGTGTGCTTGTTGGGGTTTTTTTTTTGTTTGTTTTTTTGTAATAAGACTGGAAGTATGAGCTGTTCCACTCCCGATCCGAGGCTGGAGCATCTGCTGAGCGCGGTGGAGAGCGAGTTTCAGAAAGGGAGCGAGAAAGGAGACGCGTCGGAGCGGGACATTAAAGTGAGCCTGGAGGACGCAGAGCTGTGGAGCAAGTTTAAAGAGCTCACCAATGAAATGATTGTGACCAAGACTGGCAGGTACAGATCACCTCACATAATGCTTCATTCCTCCTCTGATTCAGAGCACAGAATAGCTGTCCTGAAGGTTTAAAGTGTGTAGCCTTAGCCTGGGAATGGCATTTCTAAAAGAATAATAATAATAATAAAACATTCCCATATTGCATGGGTAAAGACTGATTAAAGACTGATTAAAGACTGTTTAAAGACTGGGTAAAGACTGGGTAAAGACTGGGTAAAGACTGGGTAAAGGAGAATCATACTGATGCTAAAGTTAGCCTGTGCTCAGAGGCAGTGCGGGGCTTGCGGTGGCTCGTGAATGCGGTGAATTCACGCAGACTCAGTGTTCAGGGTTCAGGGTTCAGTGTTTGTGTGGATTTGGTCTGGTTTCCAGGCGGATGTTCCCCGTGCTGAGGGCGAGTGTTAGCGGTCTGGACCCCAACGCCATGTACTCGGTGCTGCTGGACTTTGTGGCTGCAGATAATAACCGCTGGAAGTACGTGAACGGAGAGTGGGTTCCGGGCGGCAAGCCGGAGCCGCAGAGCCCCAGCTGCGTGTACATCCACCCCGACTCCCCCAACTTCGGAGCCCACTGGATGAAAGCACCTGTGTCCTTCAGCAAAGTCAAACTGTCCAACAAACTCAACGGAGGAGGACAGGTGAGGTCCAGGAGCAGCTCTGTCTCCTGTCCTGACTCTCATTAGCTCTCTAAAAATGTCTTTGTATAGCATAACTTTCTTAGAAGGTCCTCTGTTATATTTTCATATTTTTTCATACATGAAGTTTTGACATTTGCGTTTTTTCTCCTTTCTGTAGATTATGTTGAACTCCCTGCACAAGTATGAGCCGAGGATCCACATTGTGAAGGTGGGAGGCATCCAGAAAATGATCAGCAGCCAATCTTTCCCAGAGACTCAGTTCATAGCAGTTACAGCTTACCAAAATGAAGAGGTATGGAGGTCAAACCTAGTGTTCTCAGCTGAGAAAATGCTATAATGCTTTCATCATACCGGATTAAAACGAGTCACTGTTTCCTCCTTCAGATTACAGCTCTGAAGATCAAACACAACCCTTTTGCTAAGGCCTTCTTGGATGCTAAAGAGAGGTGGGTATAATAAAGAGACATGGGCTATAACTCATAGTTTAGATAACATAACACTAGTTTAGTCTAACAGCAGGTATAGTCTAATGTGACGTCATATGAGGACGGTATAGAATGAGCTCTGAACAGTTCGTGTTTTTCTTCACGTTCTCAGGAGTGACCACCGGGAGGCCCAAGATCAAAGCAGTGACAATCAGCAGTCTGGCTACTCACAGAGTAAGTACTCTTATCAGTAGTACACCCAAAAAGGTGTCCCGAAAATGCTCAGTAGAAGGATTCCTCATGACGTAACCTTCTTCCCCTACAGTTGGTGGCTGGTTTTTGCCCAGTAATGGCCCCATCTGCCCCAGCAATAGCCCGCCCCAGTTCAGTGGGTCCCCGGGTCACTCCTCCAGCTCTTACTGCGAGCGCTACTCCAGCCTGCGGAGCCACCGAGCATCTCCGTACCCCAGCCATTACCCTCATCGCAGCACTAACAACAGTAAGACACTTCACTACCTGTTGCTCTCATTTCGTTCTTATATATATTCAGACCCTGTAAAGTGAAATGTATTAGTTTCAGTACTAAATATCAAAGACAATTATTGTTAGGCTTTCCCAAAGGGGAAGGTTGTAAGTGGCTCCAAGTTTAGATGTGATCATGCTTTCTTAGAATAACATGCTGATTATCTTTTATGGTATTTTTAGACAATTACATGGACAGCTCATCAGGGAGTATTCCAACCCATGACAACTGGTCAACCTTGCAAATCCCTAATTCTAGTGGAATGGGCACCCTTGCTCATACCACTAACTCCACCTCCAACACTAGGTGAGTCCACACACACACACACACACACACACACACACACAATATGCTACACCTAAAACTAAACTCTTAACTTTGAAACAAAGTAAAAACACCTTATCTACTTTTCAGTTTATTTTTATTGTCATTTGTTCATATAGATTTTTCTAGATTAATGAATCAGTTTACTCGGCTCTTTTGACCTTTAACCTCTTGTGTGTTCACAGCCAGTACCCCAGCCTATGGTCTGTGGCTGGGACTGCCCTCACCCCATCCGGCTCAGCTTCAGGCTCCATTGCTGGGGGTCTAACCTCTCAGTTCCTGCGAGGCTCCTCCGTGTCTTACTCAGGTCTGACCTCCTCTCTACCCGTCTCTTCTCCATCGACCATGTATGATCCCAGCCTGACTGAAGCGGGAGTGGCTGATGCCCAGTTTGAGACGTCCATTGCTAGGCTTACAGCTTCCTGGGCACCTGTAGCACAGAGCTACTGAGAACTGACTGGGGCCCAAGAGACTTGCTGCTGCCGTTACAGAGCTAGCGTAAGCACCCTGGATCTGAGGTTAAGATCCCTGGATGGTGATAAAATAAATAGATAGCTCTAATGCAGGTGAGTAGGAGAAGATCCAGAAGAGATTCCTTCAAGCAGTTTTAGGAAATTCCTTTATCATGTTAGAATGCTGAAATAAATACATGACTCATAGTCATTGCTACTGATGATAGTAATAATTTTATAGAAAGTATAGAAAATTTACTGTCAGCCATTTTGGGACCAACAGTGGAGCTCCTGGAACTACAAGATTAATAAGACCAAAGGTTATTGTTGACTGAATAAATGTAAATGTCTGTAAATAAATTTAAGTTAATGTCCATTCTTGTGGTTGGTCATATAGAATATAAATTTAAAATATTCAGAAACCTATGTGTGCTTGAAAGAAAGAAGGACATGTGTCTTGTATCCTTTCTGGTAATATGCAATGGGATGTCCTGTAACTTGCACACAGAAGTGCCTTGTACATACCTATCTATTTGTACTTGTTTGCTGTAAGCTTTATTTATGTCTTTTTAATATTAAATTAATTTTTTTTCTCCAAAATGTCTGGCTGTTCTTATTTCCATATCCCTCACAACTCTGTTTAAAACGTACACACGTACAATTAAAAGCCATTAAAGTACAGTGAAAAAGTATTTGACCCTTCCAGATTTCTTCTATTTTTGCATATTTGTCACACACTTAGTTGTTGCAGATCTGAATGAAAGCAATTCTGCAGGAGAGTTTTTTCCTCCTATCCAAAGCGAAAGACTGATCTGAAACATTTGGTTGCAGCTGTTGCTCCTAAACATGGCAGAACTAGTTATTCAGATGGATTCTAGTCTTACAGAATAAATATGAATAAATAAAGTTACTTTAAATATGGAGATGCAGATTTTATACACAATTCAACCTGAAAAACAGATATGTTAATAATAATAAACCCTGTAATAGACCCTAATAGCACAGATAGTTGAACTGGATAGTTGAAGATTGGAAAGACATTGCATGCTCCATTTCCAGTCTTCAGCTGTCCAGTTTCAGTGAGTCTGTGCCCACGATATCCTCAGACTCTTGTATTTGGCTGACAGGAGAGGAACCTGATGTGGTCTTCTGCTGTTGTAGCTCATCCACCTCAAGGTTTGATGTGTTGTCCTTTCTGAGATGTTCTTCTGCTCACCACAGTTGTAAAGAGTGATTGAGCTACTTTAGCTTTCCAGTCAGCTCTAACCAGTCTGGCCATTCTCCTCTGATCTCCTCTGATCTCAGTGGGCACAGACTAATCTGGCACCAACAACCATGTCATAGCAGTTACATGAGTGAACAGGGTTGCAGAGGTGTTCCTATTAAAGTGGCCAGTGAGTGCATACTGTATTTAAATGTAGTATGCACCATTTCTAGAGAAACAGGATGTTTCGGTCAGAAGTCCTTCTTTAACTGTGCATTCGAGGTGCTTCTGAGGTTATAGGAGATGACTATTTAATTAAATATTTTAATTTATTTATTCTCTTCTAAAAGTCTTGATCCTCTAAAGCTATATAATTTATGATGTAACTTTCTAATCATAACTGCCTCCAATTATTAAGCAGTTATAAATACGCTTGGAAATATTCCCTCAGGTATGAAAACACATTTTACCTGAATTCATGTTATAATATATTCCTGCTGTTCTTTTATAATCTGTTAAACTATAGACATACACTATGTCAGCATATACATCAGAATTTTCAATATTTCTTTTTGTCATTCATACTGTTAAACTGTAATTTTCTATGTTTCTGGAAACCCAGGTTTGTTTGCTTGCTGATCTATTTAATTATATTTTATTATTGTGATGGCCTGTCTCTGTAAACTCAGAAATTCAGACAAGGGCCATGGCTTTCTGTGTGCACAATATTAACACTAAGACATTACAGCTGTGCTAAGTGAAATCTAGGTTTTGAAGAAGTTGTGACGAAGTGGCATTGCAGGTAGTTCAGACATAGTCCTGGGCTTGCAGCTCCAAGCCTTACACATGACAGGTTTTTTCTACCTATCACACAGTGTTGTTAGAATTTACAGCTCTGTGTCATTCTGGAAAAAAAAAACATTAGATATTAATCTTCCAATTTTCTTGACCAAACAACATCAAAGATTCAAAACTAAATGTGCAGAAGTAGGCAGTCGTTTCATTTTCTAGCTCTTCAGAATTTTAATTTGCTAATGCTGCTGATCCTTTTCTCTTCTACACATAATTTGCATGTAAGTAATATTAAAAAAATATCTGAGACGTAAGACAGGCATTTAAAAGAGAACTGCCGTACTGCTGATCCTCTTCATTACTTCAAGTGTGTACTGAAATGTAGAGGGACAGCTTCTGTCTACTTGTATACTGCCTACAAATCTTGTAGACCATCAGTTTAATGCATTATAGAAGTTTCTGTTTTGTAGCAGTGGGAGTGAGGGACGGTGCTGTCAGTGCTTCAGCAGATACAGCTCTGAGTCTGTGATTCAGGAGTCCACACAAGGGTGCAAATGAAGCCCAGAGGGTTAAAGAGCCACTGGCAAACAGACCTGAAGGAACAACATGACAGACATCTGGGACGTGTGTGTGCGTGTGTGTGTGCTGAGCCTTTAAGCAAATTAAAGTTATTCTCTCTGAATATCTCTGCATTTACTGAAGTCATAACATGTTCATAAACGAGCCTGTCATTTGCCTGGCCTTTCACCTTCATATGTCCACAGAGAAAACGAGTAAAAAAATTCTAACTCAATTCTCATTTATACATCCTGTTGTTGTGGGCGTATTGGGATCTTTTTCATGTTAAACCAATTAGGGCTCTATTCACAAATAGAGTTTTTGAAAATTTCCTAATGTTCTTGGTGACACGGTACGGTTACCCGATCCAATCCCTACCTGAATTGTGCCACATGTGCAGGGTGCAAATTGGGGAGGGGAAGTGGATCAGGTAGCAAAGATGCTGTATGATCTGTAAAAGAAAAATGTAACGTTTCGAAACTTGCATGTCCACGGTTATAACGTACAAACGCAAACCCTGCAACATCCCTGCAATATGAAAGGCATGATGACAAAAAGTCTGCTATTATCAATAGTGTGGTGTATGGTGGTTAAACGTCCTCCATTTTGCTTCCTTTAAAATACATTTAAGATTAACTAATACGAAAATTTTTTAATATACTCTACTTAATATAGAATGTTACTTCTAATTTTGTATTGAACACTGGTGGTCTTCGATGCGGATCGGGTAACCACAAACATAATTGGGCTTGCAAGTCACATGTTAATGCAGTACAGTAACGTGTGTATTTTCAAAGCATTACAAATCTCTGTAGTCTCTAGCCTAAAGAATTTATCGAGTCGCATTTACATAGGATCGAGTAAAATTCGGAATTTTTGCTCATTCATAAAGTTTGTAAAAATTCATTATGATAATCAGGCAAATACAATCAGCTACCCACAATGAGCAATCAGTAGTTTCATATTATCTGTATTTCTTATTCAGCAAATCTCCATCAGCATAGGAGACCCCAGAAGTAAACACAGAGCTGTGTTAGCTTGTACAGCTACAGATTTTTTCAGACATGCACAATTAACATGCAAATACAGGATACACACAGCAGCAAACTTGCGTTCATAGCAAGAACAAGTATAAACCTGATCTAACACAATGCGTCCACGTCCACGTCCACCCTAAATAGTAACGCCAGTATAGTGCGGTGTGTACAGTGTCTGCAACAGACACTGTGCCTCAAATTATGTACTTATATACAATTTTAGTGTAGTAACACTAACTGATTTTCCTATTACAGTTGGTGTTTGAATAAAAAAAAACCCTGAGCCTGACTTACCAAACGGTTCAGCTTGTTAACAAATGTGAACCCATGACTATCTGCCCCATGGGGTACATGCATCGCTTTTCCCTCCACACAAAATTTGTAGTAGTAAAATTCATTAATTTATTTTCCTTCCACTTTTCCTGGGGGGGGTTGTAGCAACAACCTTTGGAGGAGGTCAGTCCAGACTTCTCTATCCTCCAACAGTTCCTGAGGGATCTCCATATTTTGCCAAGCCAGCTGTTAGATACAATCTGTCCAGTGGGTCCTGGGCCTGCTCCAGGGTCTCCGCCCAGTGGAAAGTACCTGATACAGCTCTAGCGAGAACCAACCAGGGGGCATCCATGTAAGGTGCCCAAACCACCGCAACTGGCTCCTCTCAATTTGGAGGAGCACTATATCTGACACTCTACTAGATTGTTGAGCTCTTCTCCCCATCGTGGAGAGTAAGCCCTGCAACCCCGTAGAGGACTGTAACACTGCCGCCGCTCACCCGATCCATTCGTTAATCTCATGCTCTCTTTTTCCATCACTCAAGAATAAGATCCCAAGGTACTTCTCCACTGCCACCAGGGTCAAGGTCTCTGCCCTAACCTGAAGAGAGCATCCAACTCTACCTGGACTTGGAGGTGATGATTTTCATCTCAGCTACTTCATCTTCAGCAGTGAAACACTCAAGTGCATGTAGAAGGTCCACGGATGGTGCCTAGACATCATCTATAAATAATAGCCCCTATGCTGGACACTTCTGCAACATTGCCTAGTATTGATATTCATTTCATGAAATCCACAAACAGAAGCGGAGACAAGACACACCTTTGACAGATTCTGAAACCTACTTTAATGCTAATAACGTGGAGACAACTCTCACTGCATTCATCCAGAGACCAGATCAGGTGAGCCCTCCATCAGCATTACATCGAAGACCTCCATCTTCAGCTTCTCACACCACTGGTTTCCACCAGCACATCCTAGGGTAACCGCCATGACAGGCACCAACAGCCTTCTTTCTGGCCACAGCTTTTGCAGCTGCCTCTATGGTTGAGGACCTGCACATTCAGAGTCAATGTCCCTGACCTCACATCACCCTTCAGAGGTGGGAGTTCCTGGTGTTCTAGTAACAAGTATAATTATGGGCAAAACTGTGTTTCAACAAAGTGTGTTATTGACAATCCATGGCTTGCACAAAAGTTTAATTACATTTCACAGCTAAGGTTCAGACCTGGGAGGCCGTTATTCCCAATCACACACCTCAGAGTGTCTCCATCATTCTCAGCATGGATATACAAGTTCCCCTGTAGCACTATGGAGTCAGTAGGAAGCACCCTGTCAAGCACCTTCTCTACGTCCTGCAAGACGGCTATCTGAATACTCCCAGCTGGTATTTGATGCATCCCCACAAACCATAGTCTGAATATTCCCTCCTGAAGCTGAAAGTTGTATCTACTTGCATGGGAAGAGACCCATGTACCAGAAATCGACTGATAAGTTAATTCTGCAAATATGGATTTGAAATGGTGTGGTCTTTGGCTCAAATTACACACACACAAAAAAAACACCACGATGATGTATGGCACATTCAAATGGTGTTTTACTGATGAACAGTGAATAAAAACAATAGCTAATGACACTGCAAAACCCTATTTATCTTACACCCCTTCCAATATTACATTACCAAAAGGACTCAGATCGCTACATGCTAGCTGAACACACTGTTAGTAGCTATGACTAACTGTTAGCATCATGATAGGCATTGCTGTGAATAATGATTAACCATTTCACTACAACTTTAAATTAAACATTATAAAAACAAAAAAATGGAAATTAATAAGAGAAATACTTGCAGGCTACAGAAAAAAGGCAAAGTACCCGTAACAGTTAGTTAATTATGATTGACAAAAGGGAAGAGGCGGGGGTTCACAGGAAGTTTATGGGGGAAACGAGAGAAACGGGTTTCACAATAAGCATATGAAACAACTCAGGCTCACACTGATGTAACATTTTGTGTAATTATACAACTAACTGTAATAAAAAAAGTACTCTGTTACACAAGGAATGGAAAAATTTTACAACATGGACTAATTAACAAAAAAAATTCATATGCAATCCTATCTCACCTCAAAGATTACTTTCTCTAGCACAGCTAACCTAGCTAGCTGGCTCTGAAGGCACACCACTCCCTCACCATACTCACTCTGGATAAGGTAATGCTTTTCCTGCTTCAGCTCTCCAGTTTGAGCGAGTCTGTGACCACTGCAGCCCCAGAGTCCCAGGCGTGGAACCCGACGTGGTCTACCATGCCTCGGTCAGCCCCATTCTGATGTTTGAAGTGAACATTAATTAAAACACTAAAATCTAACACACACATAACCATACCTAGTACGACATGCAGTGAAATGCTTTTTACGAGAGTCTGGTGACATAAAACAGAATTTACATAAAAACAGAATTTACTTACATAGAAGCACAAAAAAGAAAAATATCAAAAAATATGAATATAATATATATAAAAGATAGACAACAAAAAGTTTGGTCGTAGCAGTCGTGACAGCAGCCGACCTCACCGGCGCCATCTTGGATCCCAACTCTGAGATAGTCTTCGATAACTCTTGACCTGTGTTTGTATGATTTTATTCATGTATTCTGTTGAATTGGCTATGTTTAATTATGGTGTAAAATGCTAAATCCAAAGATGGAGATCCAATGGGAAACATTTATTTGAGCAAATCCCAGTAGTAGGTCTATTCCCAACATCAGGTGGTGCAAATTCAGCAACTGCATCTTGTATAAACTGCCTATGATGGGTAGAGATATATGATGGGAAAGCTACTCAGTCAGGATAAGGATAGTCCTGAGTTCACATTTGTCTGATGAATCATGCTGTTCTGTGTAGAAACGATATTTGGTAGACAGTACACAAGCCTACTAATAAAGATTTTTGTGGTGGTAGAGAAGCGATTCCAGCTAGACAGTGACGACTGTTTGATCATTTGATGATCTGCACCATTTTAGCTCCACTCATATGCCCCGGTTGATTTATTGAACCCCGTTGCCAAAAACAAGTCGTCAAGTCTGGTTCGGCCCATCACTGAAGAGCACTTTGTTTGCCGATCATTCGCGCTCCTCCCATGTCCGCACACACAAACCCACCTTGCCCTCTGATGTCTGTGTGCTTTCGTTAATGAAGAAATTCTCATACCTGGGTGAGACATTGCTCTCAGCTGAGGAAACCATGCCTTGTGTTCACTCTGGGCCAGGCAGATACAACAGGCTGAAACTGGAATAACGAATTCCAACTGAAAGTACTATTAGCAACAAAATGATGTTTTTTTCCTCCCAGAATGAAATATGCTTCAATAAATATAGAACAATATTCGCTCTAGCAGTAGGAGAACTCCCAACATGCTAGCAATACAATTGCTGTTTGGTAAGGTCCCAGGGGTTTGAGGCGTGGAGCTAACATAACTCTCAAAAGCCAATCTGTGCCAACCACTCTGTGACTCCGAACTATGTGGAAATTGAAAAACGGGCAAAAAAGTAGGAAATTTTGAGCCCAATAATGGTAAGGGTTAATAGCAGGGTAACAGTTAGTTAGCAGACGCTAATGTCAGTGACTGTCACTAGTAAGTCTGTAAGTGACACTCTCGCTATTTCGACAGGATCCCCTACCTATGTGGTCAGATTACACCAACACACCTCAATCCAACAGCTCCCTCTTGTGAGCTCAGAGTGAACAGGTTAATAAAGCTGGTGTTGTCATGCTCAGTGTCAGGACTGGTTGTGTTTTTTCCTTCCTTGGGATTATAAGGTTTTATCTGATAATTCAGTGATTTTTAAAATTTTGAGCCATAAATTTTTGACCATCAATAAGGGCAAAGTGTATGCGACTTTTCATCTCAATTAATAAATTACTTTTTAAACACTTTAAAGATATATTTTGGTGTAAAATATCACATATACACTATATGGCCAAAAGTTTGTGCACCCCTGACCATCACACCCATATGTGCGTGTTGAACATCCCATTCCTGTTATAACGAGCTCCACTCTTCTGGGAAGCTTTCCACTAGATGTTGGAGCGTGGCTGTGGGGATTTGTGTTCATTCAGCTACAAGAGCATTAGTGAGGTCAGGCGCTGATGTTGGGATGTCGAGGAGGTCTGGGGTGCAGTCGGTGTTCCAGTTCATCACAAAGGTGTTCAGTGGGGTTGAGGTCAGGGCTCTGTGCAGGACACTCGAGTTCTTCCACTCCAACCTTCACACACCATGTCTTCATGGAGCTCGCTTTGTGCACAGGGGCATTGTCATGCTGGAACAGGTTTGAGTCTCTTGTGTATAATGTGGCATCAGAAAAGCATATAACTCATTTAAACCAAAAAGAATCTTATTATTTCCAAGGATCTGACATGCTTAGTCATACACATGCTGAAAATGACTGTCTCCTCGTAATCAAGGACAAAAGATAACTTTTATATTCAGAACGAAGATGAATGCATGCCACTAACAGCAGGCTTGAGGCTAAAGCTGTAAGAAAACCTACGATAAACCTGTCAGCTGCTAGTCAATTTGTTATGACATGGAGAAAAATAGCTTTAGAGGATAATATTCTGAAAGTGCATAGTAGCAATTTAAGATCATTAAAAAGGTTAGTACATAAGAGGTTAGTAGCTTTTCATCCAAAAACAACACAAAAAAGAAATGACTCAAAGATTTATAGAAGTAAGACCTTCTCCAGCCTTCAACACTGCTGAGGCTCTGAAACGGTCACCTCTCAGGTTCAAAATCTAATAAATAATACACTGATGTGGTATGACCTTCCGAAATGAAACACCAGTCAGCTTTCAAGTCATGAAGTTTAAATTTATTTATTTAAAAAAGTGTAAACATGAATTAAATATGCAGAACACAGTGAAATATGCGACATGACTGTGAAGAGGACCTTTTTCACTGTGCAGTAAAGGAGCAACACATGGATCAGTGGACAGAAATGTTGAACGCTCTGGATAAGAAGCTTGTAAATGCAGAATGCAGGGGTTCTCAGCTGAACTTGGCTTTGGAGAAATCCATTTCAGGATGCTGCTCCATGAACCTACCATCAGACAAACACACCCATATTAATTAACCCATTATAACAAACAATTGGAGAGATTTAAAGCATAATTTTAAACAAAAGGAGTCTGGAACTAGTCTTGGTTGTCCTTCGTACATTTCAATTTTACATAAAATGTTAATGTGCTTGATTTACTCAAGTGTGATTTTAGTACTGTGTAATGTCTAAGTAATGTAATGTATATTATGTAAGAACATGTAAACATACCCCCAGCAAAGGAACAGCTTAGATTTAAGTTTCACCCAATATCACATTACTGAAAGCACATGGAAAGGACACTAGCCATAGATGCTTCTGTTATTCACATATTCACTCCTCTTCAGTAACCGCTTTATCCTGGGGATCCAGAGTCTTTCCCAGGAACGCTAGGGACGAGGTGGGAATACACCCTGGATGGGATTTAACATGCGTCCTGGGTGATCGGATCGGAGAGCTGAGACACCTAGCTGCTCACAGTCTTCCACTGCATTTCTTTTCAGGCAGAAATGTCCCGCAAATCCTGCCTCATGTACCTGTTCAGACTGTTTCAAAAAGTTTCATCATGTGGTCAGCTAACAAAACTTAGAAATGAAAGAGAGGAGACGACAAGTGGAGCTATGAAAAGCAGCTGCTTTCATCTCTGCTGTTACAGCATCGTCTTTATCCATTAGCCTAGTGGCAGAGAGCTCTACCCTTCAGCTGCATTTCCACAGTCTCACAGTGATTACATATTTCCCGGCTAGGGCAATGACGCAGTCATCAGTTGGTCCTTCGCTGCTCTTCAGGACGCACTGAGACGCATTTGCATTCACACTACAGACGTGATGTGCTCATATGCGTCCCAGACCTCTGAATGTGGTGTGAGTGATCGGCTCACAATCGTTTTCGAGACACGCTGGACCGCGTTCACACCTGAACTTAGTGCTGACCACTTACAATCTGATCACCCAGGACACGTGTTAATGCCAGGTGTGAACATGGCCTGAGAATAAACACACAGGGACACAAAGAGAACATGTGAAACCTGAGCTCAGGATCAAGCTGAAGAGCCTGGAGCTGTGAGGTGGCAACGCTACCCGCTGTGCTGACCAGCGCAGGAAAGCAAAAAAACCTCCTTCTATCAAACGCTACCATGAAATTTATTTGTAATTTTTTATATTTGAGGCTTCCTTTTAGGCTTAATTAATCTTATATTCTGTCAAAATTTTCAGTGCAGTGTTGGGCTATTTTCAGTCATCACTAATAAATATAGCTAACCGATGTTAACTTTATGCGTGTCTAATGTTAGCTAAGACACTGACATCTTTCAAGCAGGAAATCGAGTCGAGGCGAGAGCGCCGGAGGGGGGAGGGGGCGGGGCTTCCCTAGCTTGTCAGCTTGTTAATCATTCCAAATTCATGTGTCATTTGGTTCATCAGCCTTTTTTATTAGGGGGAAAAACAGGAGTGTGTTCCTTTGGTGTATTGTTGTGTGATAACTCATGGTGTTAAAATCATGCACAAGGTCAAGTCTGCAGTTTTTATCTGCAGAGATCCTCTCACGGACTAATACCATGTGAATGATCATATCACAAAAACATAAACATGTTTCAGAAAACAGTTTATATTCTTATCCTCCAGCACTGCACAGATCCTAAATGTGTACTTTTTTGAGACAGTTTATTGATTATGACATTATAAGGCTGAAGTGAACAAGGTTAACCCTGCAAGTCATAAAACACACAGCAGGGCTGACAAACGAAGTGATAACTTGTGTGCTGGTGTTTGTCTGTGATTTATTACACACAGCCCAATTAACTGGGGCAGACACACCACACAGTCAGTTTATAGCTGTTATTATAAAAGAATGACCCGTAACAGTGACTAGTAAGAGTAAGGGTTAAAGAGACACCTCCCAAGCTTGTCTCAATTTAATAAGGAGTCAAATACAGCAGAACAAGCAAATCACAGAGATTGCTGGAGTATACATACAGATATGTACAAGAAACACTCCTGAAGCGTGCTTTCTCCTCTAACCCAGAGCAGCTGCAGGTGCTGTATGAGTCGAGTTCACACTCACAGGGAAGACAGATGAGGTTATTGTAGCCTGATCTTAAGTCGGCCAAGCCAGCACCCTCACTGACTGAATGTGGTTCCTAACTGTTCAGGTTGCGAGGTTCGTCCTGTCAGCAACCCCCAAGTGTTCTTCACGCACTAAGAGTTTGTACTGAAACGTTCCCTTTCTGCCCTTGGGTCACACACAGATCCTGGAATCCATGATGATGTGGCTGGTTTGTAGCCTCTCTGACAGGAAGGAGTCAGTGATGGGTGACAACACGATCTTGATTTGTATTGTGATAAAGTTTTCCTTTTTAACAATAAACGCTTCCATTTTCACTTCCAATCACCAGCCCAGGATAAGCAGATGTTCTTTGGACTGTAGCTGCCTGGAAGACAACTAGGATCAAAACACTGTTGATGTCCCAGTTCCAGAAGAAATGAAGCAACATGCAGAGAGTTTAAACCACACCTGCAAGATCCACCTAGTCCACTGCATGAACGTCTGTCTGTCACTCAGTCTAGGTATGGACTCCGTAACAGAAGAGACATGAACAATGCTACTAGCAGAACAGCTAGACAACAGAGGTCACTTCTGGCAGAGGCACACAAGCTGTATACTACTTTAAATGGTATTTTATATTGCAGTGTACCTTGTATTGTATATTGTAATTATTGCTGTTTCCATATGTTGTACAGAGGAATAAGGCATCACTGTCCCAGGAGTAAGTTGTAACGCAGCATGTATTTTATGTGCGCTTTGCAGTGTATGCACAGGTACGTAATAATAAACAGCAACCAGAGGAAAAAACTCTCCTTCTTATTGACGTTCACAAAAAAGTTTCAATTCGATATGTTTAAATATATTGTGCTTCATGGTGTGTAATGTTACTACGCACATTAATTAGGAACAGTTTAGATGATGATAAAGACTATGGCTAAGTAAAATCGTCTCCTCTATGGAAATTCATTTACCTTAGTCTGTATTAAAGGACTTAGCGAGCTTCCCATACATTATCACATGAAATTAGCTGATATTTATTAGCCGAGTTAATTAGGGTACCAGGCAACCAAAACATGGGACTGCGCTGAACACTGGAGGTTTTACTCACTCGGTGGGAGAGCTCATGAATTTATCATTTGTCTGCCCCTGCAGCGTGTGTAACACTGCTTTCTCTTGTATCATTTTGTATACTGTTTGCATATACAGTACTGGGCAAAAGTCTCAGGCACATGCAAAGAAATGCCGTAAAGCAAACGTGCCTTCAGAAATAATGCAACTAAACACTTCTGCATGAACCTGTTTTAAGGAAATGAGCCGGTAGGTTTTACTGAGCTTCTGATACAGTACTGATACAGCTCTTCTGGAGACTCTGACTCTCACACTTGCTTCTTTTGGTGATTTTCTGTAACATTTTTTGTTGGAAAAGAAACGTGTGGAAATCTGAAATGATTTTGTACTGACTCAATAATACAGAAGTCATAAAATAAACATCAAATATAACACAATTTCTACAAATAAATATGGTGCCTAAGGCTTCTGCACAGTACTGTATATTATGTTCTGCTAAGCTGTAAGGAACTTTTGGTTTATTCAGCTTGCATTATTTAAAAAGATTCTTTAAAAAGTGTGACAGTGATGTGAAGTAGTCGATTGTGATAAATATTGAGATTGAAATTGATCATGGTAACATTTATGGACGTTATTGCCCAAGCTCTAGCTGGAAATGAATGTCACATACTTCTTCAGGATGTCCTGCTTCTTCTGCTCCTCAGAGGTGGGCAGGCCCATGGACTTCTGCCTCTGGTCATACATCATCTTTTCCACCATGCTGCGTGTTTCACCATCCAGATCAGAAAGCTAGACAGAGAAGAGATGAAGGTGTGGAGGAATCGTATCAAATGTCATCCTCGTTTCAGGAAATTAACGCTCGGAGCGCACAGCATGCTGCCTACCTTTGAGTTTTCTGGGCAGATTTTCTTGGTGTTGATTTCAGGGTCTGTGGTCACCAACTTGTTCCACCACTCCATTTTATTTATCTGCCAATGGTATAAAATTGATTAAATCCAAGTTTTTTTAAGAGAGTGGATTCATATAATCACTGTGATGTGACCAATAAGAAGGCGTAAACTGCATTCACACACCCCCTCGTACCTTCTCCAGGTGGACGGTCACAATTTTTCCGTCATCAATGAGCCAGGAGCTCTCCTCTACCTTCACCTCATTAAAAAGTGGTGTGTCAATCACAGGTGGGTGGCCCTTTAAGCCCACCTTCAGATGACGCCTTTGAACTTCCACCACCATGTCCTTCCCCTTCAGGCGGAACTTCACATCGAAAGGCACCACGAGCTGGTGAAAGATTAAAACAATGATGACATCTCTCATTCCGCTCGCAAAAGAGACGCACCGATGATATACTCGTGTAGTTTCTGAGAGGTAAGACTGAGCTGATGAAGAATATTTTAGTCTAATTTAGCAATCTGGTATTAATTTGCGGTGTGGTTTTCACAGTGGGCGACTACGTTAACTCGAGAACAACCGAGAACATGAAATCACAACCACTCACAACATGAAATCACAGCATCGTAGTTAATATGTTCGATACGGCAGCTGGATGCTAGCCAACTACATAGCTAATAAATGCTAGCTGCTAAATCCAAAACACGCGCACACGCTGACAAACATAACAATAACTTTCTCTTGCAAAAGTCAGAAAGCTCTTCAGGAGAACTGTTAACGTACCTGCTGCTATGTCATCGCCGAGAACAGGTTTGGTTGTGAGTGTTGTGAATGAAACCGCAGTTCCAGGGATGCTATAATTTATGCTACACTTTCAAGAAGGGCTTTTTTCCTTGCAACACTGACTAGCAGCTTGTTATTATGGAAGCAGCATCTAATATTTGATATTTAAAAACAAAACAAAAAAAAAAACCCAACAATTCTAAAGGTTCTTGTTTGTTTTTTTTTTTATTTTTGAAAATATTGCCAATTATTCACAGTAATGTTGCCAATTTTGCCACGTGTTTAAAAGATATGACTACTCCCTAAATTAAAGAAGCTGTTGTGCTTAGATCAGGCGTTTAGAACAGACAGCTGGCCCAATAAAGTTTATAATCCGGCCCAAGACGTGTGTGTACAATCTGCATTTTAAATCAAAAACATCTTGTGGACGTAATCAAATTGGAACAAGTAGAACTCGCCGCCAACGGGATCAACAGGGACGCCTCCGCCGCCAACACATCTGATAACGTGCATACCTCAAATAAACTTAAAATACACTTCAAACAGGAAGGAGCTACTGAAGAAAAATGATTGCATACATTTGACCTTGTTGTGACCTTGACCCTGTTTGGACCAGTTAAAAAATCTATTCAGTTCATCTGCTGGTTAAAATCATAATTCCATATAAATTCCATAAAAGAAACAATCTTTCATGAGATACTGCACTAAAGAGAATCTCGGATGGACAAACCGAAAACACTGTGCCTCCACCATCACCTAGTGCGGAGGAATCAAAAAAGTGAGTCTCTGTTATGCCACTAGGGGACAAAAGAGAGCAATAATCTCAGGGGCATGAATTTAGCTACTCACAAAACATGCTAATGATGTAATTCATCGTCAGGAAGCTAAAGATAAAACAAATTTAGAACAGAATTGAAGCTGCTCTGAGAGGTGGGTCCTACCAAGTATTACTATGGTGTTCCTAATAAAGTGGCTGGTGAGTGTGTGTGTGCGAGTGTATATATCTCTCACACACACACACTGTACACTTTATTAGGAACACCTGTACACCTGCGCATTCATGCCGTTATCTAATCAGCCAATCACGTGGCAGCAGCACAATGTATAAAATCCTGCAGATGCAGGTCAAGAGCTTCAGTTAATGTTCACATCAAACATCAGAATGGGGAAAAAGTCTGATCTCTCTGACTTTCTGACTGTGACGCTGTGACTGACCTCTCTTATCAACCAGGAGTTTTCATGTTTCATGATTTTCACTCCATTCTGTGTAAAACTCTAGAGACTGTTGTGTGTGAAAATCCCAGGAGATCAGCAGTTTCTGAAAACCTCAAACCAGCTCATCTGACACCAACAATCATGCCACGATTAAAGTCCCAGAGATCAGACTTTTTCTTCATTCTGATGTTTGATGTGAACATTAACTGAAGCTCCTGACCTGCATCTGCAGGATTTTATACATTGTGCTGCTGTCACGTGATTGGCTGATTAGATAACTGAATGAATGTACAGGTGTTCCTAATAAAGTGGGCAGTGATATCTCTCTCTATTTATAATGTACCTTTCACATCAGTGCGATATAGGAACACATTTAAGAGCAGTTGCTGATGTGTTATTGGTTTAGTAAAATGATTCTTCCAGCCCAAAGTGTAATGTGGCTGGTTACCTAAAATGAGTCTGACACCCCTGCTTTAGTACTTTGCATAAGTATTCACACCCCTTGAACTTTTCCGCATTTTTTTAGTGTTGTGACCTGCAACGGAGATGGACTCACCTGAGATCTAAACAAAATCTCCCATAATACTGCAGCGTTATTGTATGCAAAATTACTTACAAATAAAACATGTAAAAATACAATGTACAACATCAAACATGAATAACAAAGTCATTAATAATTAGTATAGTTTTTACCATCACTTACAGTCTTTCAACAGATTAAGAAAATACTTACATCCACTTCAGACAGGGTCTGTGTCCACCTGTAGTTGGGGAGATCTGCTCCATTTCCAGCATTAGGCTTCATCTTATCCTTATCCTTTTCATCCTCCTCTCCTTCCGAGTCAGACTGAAAGCAGTAATTATTATCATTATTATTATTATTATTATTATTATTAATCACTACAATCCCAAAGTCCTTCTGGTAAAGTCTGTCCGCTCGGCAGACATGATGGCTACGCTCCCATAGAGTCGCAATGAATTGACAACATTGTTTTTCTTCCAAACACAATTTGAAACCACTGTTAAAATCTTTTCAAATCTAAAATCTGCAACAACAACCTTATTTATGACTGTTTCCATGGTAACGGTGACCATCATCCCAGAGAGTACACTGAATCCCAGATTGCTTGCTGCTCCTTCAATATCAGGGTGACTGTATGTTAAATGTAATATTTTTAAAAAGATGTTTTCATGCCACTTTAAATGTGATTTAAGATCGCATTTGCAGTGATGATAAATCAATCAATAAAATGCACCTTTGTAGGTTATTCTGAATAAATCGAATAAAAATGTTCACTTGAAACAACCCTATAATTGAAGTGACACCTTTTCTAACAGTGAGCTCAGTGAGCTGAGTGACGCCACGTGCTGCACCTTTCTGCCCTTTTATAAAGAGAAGACAGGCAGAGAAAAGAGGGGAGATACTGTGGGTTCACAAAGTATTCAGACCTCTTCACCTTCTGCACACAGTTATAGATTTTATTTAAAAGGGATTGAATTTGCATTTTTGGTCATAAAGATACACATAACATTCCACAATGACAGAGCAAAACAAGTTTTTATTACAAATTAAAACCTGAGATGCGTCTCATCAGCCATGACTGTACTGACTTAAAACGCAAGTTTGTCTTGTTTTCTATTCATTAATTTCCCCCTTTTATGAACCTGGTGTATTTATGTACATAAACAAACCATATACTCCTGATATGAACCAGTCCAAAGTCCAAAAATATGCTTTAAAATTAAAACATTTGTGTTTATATGGGATATTTACTAAAACCAGATTGATATTAATGCATTCCACATCGTACTCACCCCTTTGTCTGCTTTATCTGCTGCATCTGCAGTACTGCTTTCAGAGACTTTCTCTTTTTTCTCCTTGTCTTTCTTCTGCAGAGATTAATGAAGAACACAAAAACACTTGAAGGTGTTCGCTGGGGCAAAATTTCATCAGTACAATCACCAGTAACTGTGAAAAACTGTGTTGTTTTGTCTAGATTACTTTCTTGGTGTCATGTTAATTAGGGGCCAAGCACTGTTCCACTTCCTGTTCCACTTCCTGTTCCACTTCCTGTTCCACTTCCTGTTCCACTTCCTGTTCCACTTCCACACGGGAGTCTGCGCAGCTGGAGAACACGGCTTATGCTGCTATTTACCAAGTTTGCGATAGTGATAGATTTGGGTGTACATCCCTCACAGGGCAAATGTGGACATATGTTTAGAATAACTCCTCAGTACCACGTTGTAGAAACACAATTCCACTCTCGTCTCAGGGAGTTCTTCCTCACCACCATCACCTCTGGTTCGCTCATTAGGGATAAATTCACATATTTACAATTTAATTTGATTTAATTTAATTTGAATGTATTTATTTCTGTAAAGCTGCTTTGTGACAATGTCTGTTATTAAAAGCGCTATACAAATAAAACTGAATCGAGTGTGTGTGATCATTCTTCATGTAACAAACTTGCGATCTGCCATACAAGAAGTTGGCCATTTAGAGTTTTTTCAGCTTCTTCACCTACAGACTGTGTCACAAAAGCTGGATCACAGCATCGTGAGACCAACATGAACAATATGTATCTCGGATTTTTGATATGCCTGACGGTTCATTCATAATGTGCAAACGAATTTGCCGGTGAAGGCAAACATTCTTAGCAATGTTTTTACGTACTGACACCAAACTTGGCACGTGTTTAGTAAAATGATATTGATATTAACAAACAAGCTTTGAGTTCATCTGCTGACTGGGAGAGCTACTGAAAACAGGAAGTGAGGCAATATCTCAGCAACGCCTACAGCTTATAAATAACGTCTAAAAGGATTTTAGGAACAATGCTTTTATGTCATTTACTGAGTTCATAGCACAGTCTACAAACTTGTTAAAGTCATGTGACCGATAATCAAGTGCTACTGAAGCCCTTAAACCAGCATTTATAATAAAGGTCAAATCAATCAGCTGGTATTAAAATGAGGTTGTATTTAATAAGCATGAAATGTTTAGTGTGACAAGCATGTGTACACCGTGAAGATCTGCTTATCTGTGTGATTATACAGGAGAATCGATCATATTTACCACAGACATCCTCCAGCTGCATTACTTAACATCTGTAAATCTGTAAATCTGTCATCTTTTTGCTTCCTGTTGTTTTTGTTACGTACACAAGGATTGAGTGTTTAAATGGGATTGTAAAACTGTATTACATACTTTTTGACTAGGTTATCATACAGTGATAAATTTCAAACCATAACACCCCTATAGTTTCACAACCAAAAGTTACCATAATCCTGGTCTTTAGAAGTTGACTGAAACAGGAAAGGTGTGTGTGTTTACCTGGTCTAACTCTGTCTGGAGATGCTCTGCCTCCTCGTCTGTGAGCTCTCTGATCCTGGGCTCGTTCTCAGCCTCCTTCCTCTTTCTCTCCTCGTCAGCCTTCAGCTTGGCGGCTCTTTCTGCTTTCTCCTTCTTCTCTTTCTCCTGTCTGGACTGTTTCTCTCTCTGGGTCTTGAGCGCCAGCTGGCTGTGATGAGCAAATGCCTCTTTCACCAGCTTGGTGGGAGAAATTAAAGGACACATACAGTCACAACTACACAACACTAAGCCATTTTTGAAAGTGAAAGCCTTCTTTTGTGGTGCATATGTAAGGCTTCTGCCATCATCTCACCTTTTCAGGAGCTCCAGGGTCACCTCCTGTAAAAAAGTCTGTTTTTCGTCGCAGAAAGCTAAAGAATGTGTTCACCAACTGGAAAGAGTGAACAACAATGTGATGCCTGAGGACATGCAAAATCACCACACTGTACAGCCAGCTACTGTCTGTGCACACAGACATCAGGATGTCATTCAAGCAGTCTGAGTAATGACAAACTCACAGTGATCAGCCATGAGTCAAATAATCTCTGTGTTTCTGTAGAGCTAAATAACAGCTGTGGCCTATCAGGACCTCACCTGCACCAGGGCATGATCAGTAATCATCAGTAATCATCAGTAATGAAGAGTAGTGATCAGTAATCATCAGTAATCATCAGTAATGAAGAGTAGTGATCAGTAATGATGAGTAGTGATCAGTAGTGATGAGTAATGATGAGTAGTGATCAGTAGTGATGAGTAATGATGAGTAGTGATCAGTAATGATGAGTAGTGATCAGTAGTGATGAGTAGTGATCAGTAATGAAGAGTAGTGATCAGTAATGATGAGTAGTGACCAGTAATGAAGAGTAATGATGAGTAGTGATCAGTAATGAAGAGTAGTGATCAGTAATGAAGAGTAGTGATCAGTAATGAAGAGTAGTGATCAGTAGTGATGAGTAGTGATCAGTAATGAAGAGTAGTGATCAGTAATGATCAGTAGTGATGAGTAGTGATCAGTAGTGATGAGTAGTGATCAGTAATGATGAGTAATGATGAGTAGTGATCAGTAATGATGAGTAGTGATCAGTAGTGATGAGTAATGATGAGTAGTGATCAGTAGTGATGAGTAGTGATCAGTAATGATGAGTAGTGATCAGTAGTGATGAGTAATGATGAGTAGTGATCAGTAGTGATGAGTAGTGATCAGTAATGATGAGTAATGATGAGTAGTGATCAGTAATGATGAGTAGTGATCAGTAATGATGAGTAGTGATCAGTAATGAAGAGTAGTGATCAGTAGTGATGAGTAGTGACCAGTAATGAAGAGTAATGATGAGTAGTGATCAGTAATGAAGAGTAGTGATCAGTAATGAAGAGTAGTGATCAGTAATGAAGAGTAGTGATCAGTAGTGATGAGTAGTGATCAGTAATGAAGAGTAGTGATGAGTAGTGATCAGTAATGATGAGTAGTGATCAGTAGTGATCAGTAGTGATGAGTAGTGATCAGTAGTGATGAGTAGTGATCAGTAATGATGAGTAATGATGAGTAGTGATCAGTAATGATGAGTAGTGATCAGTAGTGATCAGTAATGATGAGTAGTGATCAGTAGTGATCAGTAATGATGAGTAGTGATCAGTAGTGATCAGTAATGATGAGTAGTGATCAGTAATGATGAGTAGTGATCAGTAATGATGAGTAATGATGAGTAGTGATCAGTAGTGATGAGTAGTGATCAGTAATGATGAGTAATGATGAGTAGTGATCAGTAATGATGAGTAGTGATCAGTAGTGATGAGTAATGATGAGTAGTGATCAGTAGTGATGAGTAGTGATCAGTAATGATGAGTAGTGATCAGTAGTGATGAGTAATGATGAGTAGTGATCAGTAGTGATGAGTAGTGATCAGTAATGATGAGTAATGATGAGTAGTGATCAGTAATGATGAGTAGTGATCAGTAATGATGAGTAGTGATCAGTAATGATGAGTAGTGATCAGTAGTGATGAGTAGTGATGAGTAATGATGAGTAATGATGAGTAGTGATCAGTAATGAAGAGTAGTGATCAGTAATGATGAGTAATGATGAGTAGTGATCAGTAATGATCAGTACTGAAGAGTAGTGATCAGTAATGAGGAGTAATGATCAGTAATGATGAGTAGTGATCAGTAATGAAGAGTAATGAAGAGTAGTGATCAGTAATGATGAGTAGTGATGAGTAATGAAGAGTAATGATGAGTAGTGATCAGTAATGATGAGTAGTGATCAGAAATGAAGAGTAGTGATCAGTAATGAAGAGTAGTGATCAGTAATGATCAGTAATGATGAGTAGTGATCAGTAGTGATCAGTAATGAAGAGTAGTGATCAGTAATGAAGAGTAGTGATCAGTAATGATGAGTAGTGATGAGTAGTGATCAGTAATGAAGAGTAATGATCAGTAATGAAGAGTAGTGATCAGTAGTGATCAGTAATGATGAGTAGTGATCAGTAGTGATGAGTAGTGATCAGTAATGATGAGTAGTGATGAGTAGTGATCAGTAATGAAGAGTAGTGATCAGTAATGATGAGTAATGATCAGTAATGATGAGTAGTGATCAGTAATGAAGAGTAGTGATCAGTAATGATCAGTAATGAAGAGTAGTGATCAGTAATGATGAGTAGTGATGAGTAGAGATCAGTAATGAAGAGTAGAGATCAGTAATGAAGAGTAGTGATCAGTAATGAAGAGTAGTGATCAGTAGTGACGAGTAATGATGAGTAGTGATCAGTAATGATGAGTAATGATGAGTAGTGATCAGTAATGATGAGTAGTGATCAGTAATGATGAGTAGTGATCAGTAATGATGAGTAATGATGAGTAGTGATCAGTAATGAAGAGTAATGATGAGTAGTGATCAGTAGTGATGAGTAATGATGAGTAGTGATCAGTAATGATGAGTAGTGATCAGTAGTGATGAGTAGTGATCAGTAATGATGAGTAGTGATCAGTAATGATGAGTAGTGATCAGTAGTGATGAGTAATGATGAGTAGTGATCAGTAATGATGAGTAATGATGAGTAGTGATGAGTAATGATGAGTAGTGATCAGTAGTGATGAGTAATGATGAGTAGTGATCAGTAATGAAGAGTAATGATGAGTAGTGATCAGTAGTGATGAGTAGTGATGAGTAGTGATCAGTAATGATGAGTAGTGATCAGTAGTGATGAGTAGTGATCAGTAATGATGAGTAGTGATCAGTAGTGATGAGTAATGATGAGTAGTGATCAGTAATGATGAGTAGTGATGAGTAGTGATCAGTAGTGATGAGTAATGATGAGTAGTGATGAGTAATGATGAGTAGTGATCAGTAATGATGAGTAGTGATCAGTAGTGATGAGTAGTGATCAGTAATGAAGAGTAGTGATCAGTAATGAAGAGTAATGATGAGTAGTGATCAGTAGTGATGAGTAATGATGAGTAGTGATCAGTAATGAAGAGTAATGATGAGTAGTGATCAGTAGTGATGAGTAATGATGAGTAGTGATCAGTAGTGATGAGTAGTGATCAGTAATGAAGAGTAGTGATCAGTAATGAAGAGTAGTGATCAGTAATGAAGAGTAATGATGAGTAGTGATCAGTAATGATGAGTAGTGATCAGTAATGAAGAGTAATGATGAGTAGTGATCAGTAAACTAGCTAGGAAGGTTAGCTAATGGACGATGGGAGGATTAGCTAATCTAAATACACATAAATGCACATAATTATCATCATAACTAAACGTAACTAAACACTGCTCCATGTTAAGCTGTTTGCTATTAGCGAGCTAGCATGGTCATCCAGATAAGTAAATATTTTACCTCTTGTACCCCGCCTTCATGCTGTTGTGCCATAACAAGCAGCATCCCGTCATACTTTTCTTCATCACTACCCATGTTTTACACACCAGGATTTACACTCAAATCTACAGTAATGAATAAACACGTGTATGAAAATGTTCTCGCTGTGGATTTAGCTGTATTCACTTCCTAGCTACAAGACAGGACCGCCCCCCGGAAACACGAAAACCAATAACATTGACCCAGAGCTGAATGACAGGACACACGGCCAATCAGTTTTTCAAACGTCACTGCGACAGCGCATTTTAATGAAGCACTCACTTTGCAGGGGAGAGAGAGAGAGAGAGAGAGAGAGAGGGGAGGGGGAAGGGGGGAGATGGAGGGTCAGAACTCTCTAGAAATGAGCGGAGTGTGTGAGGGACTGGGGCAGAATTACACTCCAGATATCAACAAATGCTACAAATTTCTGGATTTCGGCATAAATCTGACCTCAAATGTTCATCTAAGTCCTAAAACTAGATAAACAGAACCCAGTTAAACAAATGACACAAATACATTAAAGTTTTTACATATGTTTATTGAGCAAAATTATCCAACATTAAATATCTTCGTTGGAAAAAAGCATGTGAACCTTCAGGAGAATGAGTTCATTTCAAGGTGTAATTGAAATGATGTGTTTCAGTCGAGCAGATGTTAATCAGGCGTGGGTTTAGCAGAACTCCCATGTTTCAGGAACATAAACCTGAAACTTCACTGTCGAAGTCTGGTCTTCAGCACACAGGTTTATGGAGGTGAGCTATTCCTCCATCGTTCCTGAGGAACTCAGAAAAAGTCGATTATTTTCCACCAGGCTGGAAAAGGCTACAAAACCATTTCGTAAGAGTTCGGCCTCCACCAATCCACTGTGAGGCAGGTGATACGCAAATGGAGGAAAGTTTGACTTTTAGTTTCATCTAAGTGTAGTGTTAGGACTGAGATGAAGATCTGATCACATTTAAGGCCAAATTTATGCAGAACTACAGAAAACTGTAAAAGGTTCACAAACATTCTAGCAGGACTCTGTGTGTGTGTGTGTGTGTGTGTGAGTGTGTGTGAGTGAGTGTGTGTAATATATATATAGTGTCTGAATACTGCTTTTCTCTTGCTTCACTTGCAGTCACTGCACTTTGAAAATCATATATTAACAGCAACAGATGCGAATGCCACATTTGAAATCAACTCTAGACGTTTAATCTATGAAATAATGAGTGAAGTAAAGAGGGAATAACACACACCTGGCCATGGAACAGCTGAGCAGCCAAATGTCCAATTCCTTTTGGTTTCAGTGCTTTACTCCCTACACCGTGCCCCTCCTGACCAGTCTGAATGGAGACTTCAACAGCACTGTGATAAAAACCTGTTTAATTCCACTGCATGACAGTGTGTGTGTTATATAAATAACCTAGCCTACATAGCCTATATAAATGGCTTATCAGTGTCATGCAATGTTATTATAAGCGTTTATCAGATCAGTCTTGCTCAGTAAGTCTTATCACCTGTAGAGTAACACTATTTTTATATTAGGTATATTTACATACACTATTTTTACTTGAACAAAGTGTGCATTAATGACATACATTCATAAATACATGAATACAACTCAATGCACGGTATAATCTATACACAGTGGCCAATGGGACACGAGCTTTCAGAAGCTCTCACCATTAATAGCTGTAATGATTAGATCACAGACTGCCTTAATCAGTAGCGCAGAAAATGTTGGTGTGACGCCCAAGCATGTAACCTATGTAATAATTCTCTCAGACCTTGGTGTCCTTGTACAAGCAGAGTTAATGAATGGTAAACATGATAAATGTCATTTACCCCGCTTTCCATGGTCTAGCCACTGCTGAAGTGGATAAGACTAACAGCCTCCACGTGGCAGAGGGGTAACCCGATGTGTGCGGTCCAGGGTCACTGTGTTTTGCTTACAAGTCACCACCTCTTAGTAGTCAAAGTCTGTCACTATAAATAAGCCTCTGCATAGTCTTTTGGGCTAGGATATATCTGAGAAGACATCCACTTCTGTCTGTTAAAGCACTCTGTTCCTCAAGCATGTATTCGTCTGAGGAGCCTAAAAAAGGTTGTTACTCTAGGAAACTCAAGGAGGAGCGTTCCCACACCATCCTATTTAACATCCTCAACCGTAAAGACAGCTGTGCTCTGGAGGCAGATGACTGGAGTTCTGTGATGCACAGCTGCCACTGTGAGCAGCAAAGATTAGTTTGTTTGAGGAACCCAGAGAGTACCTGCCAGGCAGCCACTGAAGTCTTGCTAAAAACCATGTGTTTCATGAAAAGCCTTCCTTCCTTCCACCACCTACCAGGATTGGATCAATTTTTACTTCTTAGGAGCCACTGGGTCCCGCTCTTCGTACTGGGTCTTGCACAAGAGCGTATCACTTTCGAGGTGGCAGACTTTCCCATGACGAGCTTCCTTCACAAGATCTTGTTGCATGACCAAAATTTTGACAGTGAGCAGGAAATGGACGATTTCCCACCGAACTTGGCAGCTGTGCATAATCTCAAATCATGCTTGTACAAACTCTGGAGGCTTGACCTCACTCCTAAAGAGTACGCCTATCTCAAGGGTACAATATTATTCAATCCAGGTGAAACTCTAAACAATAATATTCTAAAGCTAATTGCATAGTATATTTCCAAATATTGCTTAGCTCAGGATTAGCAAATATTAGCAACAGAAATTGAATATTTATATAGTCAGTTGATGGCGCGTGTGTTTGCACCAAATTATAGACAGTTAATGCATATAGAGGTAATGGGACTAAAACGACCATTTTATTTTTATGTTACTCTCATTGTTATGACCTGGTCATAATTTCTTCAGTAGAAATATGTATTAAGTATGTTTTAAATATTTACACATTTAATAATATTTTTAAACAAATGCTCATATTCAGTGAAGAACATTTAGATGTTTTTCATCATTGACGTTTTTGAATCATTTTCAAATAAAAAGGGTAATCCGGACCCAAACAGTGGATCAATCACAGATTTAACAGTACAGCAGAATCGTAAATATGCTATGTTTCTACCTTTTCATCTTTTGCAGACGTCCCTGGGCTGATAAACTGCAGGCTCATTGAGGGGCTTCAGAGGGAGGCTCAGCGACTTCTGCATCAAGTCATTCATAAACTTCACCCAAATGACCACAGTCGATTGACAAGTGTCCTGCTAGCAGCCTCCTCGCTGCACTCAGTAGCCCAAAACCTTGTGACAAAACTGTTTTTCAGACGTGTGATTGGTCAGACAGACCTCCTAGAACTGCTGACTGAGATGCTTTTCACTACAGGACTTTTTTGACCAGGAAGGAGTCCATTCCATGTTACTATATTTCGGCTTTGGACTTGGACTTGAATGCAGTTTGAGTGGTGTCCACTTCCTCCTTCACTAGTTTAATTCAAAGTGAGCAGAGTTACATTTCCTTTGCTTTCATTATATCAGAATGTAATATTCACCATCAGCTCTAGCTTTCTTTCTTTATGATGTCAGACTGAAGTTGGTAGAAATATTGAATATATGGTAATATTTCTACATTTTGTACTTTACCCTAGACTACTTCTGCGTAAAGCATTCAGTACACATCGCCATGAGGAGTAGCCAGATTTCAGCTTCTCTCAGCCATGTCATCTTACATGTAGATATAATGAGGTGCTTTATTTAGACAGGAGTACAGGCTTGTATAATCTTTTACTATATTAAAATGACACCTTATTTTTCCATTCTGTTTTCTACAAATCTTTGAATAAATAGAAGTTTTTTCATGATGTTGGTAATCGTGTATTGCCTTTGTCTTTGTTTAATCTCCACCTTGTGGTTACTATCTGATTCCACTTCAAGCCACCATTATGACATTGTAACTATAGAACAACATTCAGGTCTTGAAATGGAGGTTCAGAAAAGACTTCCAGAAACCGACCAGGTATTCTGTGTAGAAATGTCTAGATACAGTATAGCTATAGTCTTCTATATCGTATATATATACACTGCTATCAGGTATGAGTGTTTCTTGCCATGCAGCATTATTTGGGCGGAAAGGCTTTAAAGTGAAGTGGAAATTCTTTTGATGCTTACATAGTGACTGAATAATGAATGACTCCAAGCACTTGCAAGTATTAGCTGTTAAATGCCTTTATTTCCCCATCACTCTAGCTTGTCAGACCAGTTGAGTTTGTATATATGTGCCACTGTTAGACATTCTGCAGTCAGCCATGTTATTTATCTTTCCGATGATCTGAGATTTAGTTTATCCAATGGCTTTCGTTTATTGCCTTCCAACACTGGAAGTGAGATACCTTCTGATTCTGTATCACCTCCTCACAAGCAGCTATGACAAGGAGCAGTAGTTTCAACAGAAAATAAGAAGATTATTCACATATCCCTCTAGGAACATCCCGGATGCCCAAACTGAAATTACCTCCTGCCTGCCTGAAAACATCAAACACGCTGTATAAACACGGGTGGATGAAAGGAAGGCTGAGTTCAAGGCAGGTCAACTGCTATTTTGGAGTAATAGAGTCTTACATGGACACTATGTTAAGTGTATTGTAATCAGCCAAATATGTTAGAGAGCACAAACTTAGCTTTCTGATATTCACTCTTGGATCAAACTCAAACTTTTTTTTTTTTTTAAAGAACTCATCACAGATATCCTGACAACAATGACTATTCTAGTGACTTCTGGGTTGATTATACAGTGCGTCCGAAATGTCAGGATCCAATGGGAATATGTTGAGCAAATAATATTACATAATATAACATTATTAATCGAATATGTTGAGCAAAATCCACAGAAACATGATACAGCGGCTGAGAAAATGTGTAGAGCGTAAGGGTGAACATGTAGAGCGTGTGTTGTAAATAATAAATACAAAATTAAGTATATGTAGTTTAACTCTCATTAGTTCCTGACTTTTCAGTACCAGAAGAGTCTACCCATTTCAGTGATTAAGATTAAGGTTTACATAAGATTAAGGGGGTGGGGTTATGGGAAATGCCTCTTAAATTTACAGCAGGAAGCTGTGCTTTTGGATAAACATTTTCATCACTTGACGTCAAAACCAAAACCACTAAAAATGGAAACACACACACACACACACACACACATTCTTCTATCAACCTTTCTCTGAACAGCCAATGCACTTAAACAGCTGGAGATAAGACCAAACTCATTTAACTGGTTTGACTTTGTGATTCATTCACAGGCGCAGGTTTCATTATCACAATGCCACTATCTGTATCTGTGTCTGTATCTGTATAATGCTCAAAATATCTGCATGTATTTTCATATTTGGACTTAAACCAGAAGTAGGTGTAATCTAGACTGGATTTTTTTTTTTTTTTTTTTTTGGAAGCACTGGAAAAAAAAAACAAAAACAGGGTTGTTGGAAGTCACTGTCAATAGTAAGTCAACAGCAATCTCCTGAACCAGGCGCCCTGGAAAGATTCGTATCTTCTATCTAATGTGACTAAGAAAGGAAGCTTAACTATGTTTCAAAAACACCAATGTCTTTCCCAAATCAACAAACTCTTATTAGTGCTACAGTTGACAACAGCAGCCATCTAATAAAATTTGATCAGATTTACTTCAGTTTTTGGGTTTGTTACATTTTAGAAAGATCAGAAAAGTTCACTGGACACACTATCAGACTCTACACATTTACTATAAACCTGTACACACTATCAGACTCTACACATTTACTATAAACCTGTACACACTATCAGACTCTACACATTTACTGTAAACCTGTACACACTATCAGACTCTACACATTTACTGTAAACCTGTACACACTATCAGACGCTACACATTTACTATAAACCTGTACACACTATCAGACTCTACACATTTACTGTAAACCTGTACACACTATCAGACTCTACACATTTACTATAAACCTGTACACATTATCAGACTCTACACATTTACTATAAACCTGTACACACTATCAGACTCTACACATTTACTGTAAACCTGTACACACTATCAGACTCTACACATTTACTATAAACCTGTACACATTATCAGACTCTACACATTTACTGTAAACCTGTACACACTATCAGACTCTACACATTTACTATAAACCTGTACACACTATCAGACGCTACACATTTACTATAAACCTGTACACACTATCAGACTCTACACATTTACTGTAAACCTGTACACACTATCAGACTCTACACATTTACTATAAACCTGTACACATTATCAGACTCTACACATTTACTGTAAACCTGTACACACTATCAGACTCTACACATTTACTGTAAACCTGGACACACTATCAGACGCTACACATTTACAGACCCCACACTATCTATGTACACACTATCGGACCCCACACAGACTCTACACATTTACTGTAAACCTGTACACACTATCAGACTCTACACATTTACTGTAAACCTGTACACACTATCAGACTCTACACATTTACTGTAAACCTGTACACACTATCAGACTCTACACATTTACTGTAAACCTGTACACACTGTCAAACCCTACAGAAGCTACTGTAAACCTGTACACACTATCAGACTCTACACATTTACTGTAAACCTGTACACACTATCAGACTCTACACATTTACTGTAAACCTGTACACACTATCAGACTCTACACATTTACTGTAAACCTGTACACACTATCAGACTCTACACATTTACTATAAACCTGTACACACTATCAAACCCTACACATTTACTGTAAACCTGTACACACTATCAGACCCTACACATTTACTGTAAACCTGTACACACTATCAGACCCTACAGAAGCTACTGTAAACCTGTACACACTATCAGACCCTACAGAAGCTACTGTAAACCTGTACACACTATCAAACCCTACAGAAGCTACTGTAAAGCTGGACACACTTGCTGTGTTTCTGTGAAATGGAGTTTCTGTGATGTCTGCATGATTTTCTTTTTAATAAAAATGGAGACGAATCATTTAAGAATGACACACTGACTGACACACACATATTTTTAATTATTTAAATGGTTAGTTTTTTTGGAGAGTGCAACAGATATATGCAGAAATACGATAAATATCAGGTTTTATTTTGGAGCTCAGTAAGGCAGTGTTTAGGTCGGGCTACTGAAGCAAACCACTGACCAAAAAAAACCAAAAAAAAAACGAACAGTTCATCTCCTAGGGTCTCGGTCCTGCAAGCAGTGTTGCTAGGTTCCGTATATAATATCTGCACATTGCAGAAACTGCAAATAAGAAATGCACCACTTAACTCCCATGTGAAGAAAAAGAAGAAAACTGTGTCTATATTTTCCTGTGTGCTTTTAACTGGAGGCATGTTTCAAGTCTATTTTTGTGTGGTTTTTGAGTTGTAGTTGGGGAATTTTCCTGAATCCTGGAAACCCTCCACTCCATTAAAAGTTTCCCAGTCAGAACTTCCAAACTTCAGAAAAGCTCCACATGATAAGACCTTGCAGTCGCTTGACTTTTTTTGTCCTAACGCACATGCCTAGTCTGCAGCATTCTGGCAAGTTTTCTTAAAAAAAAAAAAAAAAAATTGCATATCCTCTTCACATCTGTGTTTGTATTGGTTTAGAACACATCTATTCAATTCAAATAACATATTCAGTTACATCCCTAATGTATTTATATAATTTTTATAGACATAATTTATGTGTTTTATGTCATTTATATGCACTCCAAGCACTTTCCAGCTAAAATTCAGTACATTCAGTAGAGATATAACAATATTATGGCAGGTTAAAATTCCTATCATCTCCCAGAACAAAACCAGAACACTGACTGTTATTCCACCTACTGCTGGTGCCTTTCACAGGGTCAAAGCTTTGTTTCTCAACAATGTCCGTGCATTCCTTCACTGTTAAACTGTGTAATATTTGGCCTGGGGGCTTCGTGATTAGAGCTGTAAGAGTACGTTTGTGCAGAGAATAATGACCAGCCATCAGCACACAAATTGATGTACAACACTCAAATTTATCTGAAGGTCAGCTTTACTCTTAGTCTTCCTGTTGAATTTAATTTACATTTCATTTACAAAACAGCTATGCAACACAGAAAATGAAAGTAGCATGAGAATCTCAGAATCTCTTCAATATTACTCACATTTAGCTTGAACTGTTACTGATTAAACTCAAAAAAAAAAAAAACCCTAATAATTCTCTGAGACTACACTAAGTGAAGGACTAAAGACTAAATTGTACATTTGAGGAAATACATTTTATTCTTGAGTACACAAGGGAAGTTCACAAAACCATCCAGACTCCAAAACCGACATATTTATGTCCCAGTTATTTTCCTTTAAAACCCCTCTCTGGCACAAAACCTTCCGCCTACAAGGACACGACACACAGGCCCTAAACTATTATTTAGGCTTCACCTGTGCATCAACAGCTGACAGAGAACTAAGAGAAAGAGAAGAAGATAGCTGTCCTTCAGTCACTATTTAGGAAAGTGCAACAGTGGTTCTTCTGATGAATAAAATTACAACAAAATGCTAATCTAATGCTGATTTTTACCTCATTTTACAATGATTATTCTTTTTATTTCATATCCTCTAGTGTTTAACCATCATTTCTATCTACTGGCTACAACAAAGTCAACAATACCTAGACAACAATTCAAGCAATTTTTTTTTATCATAAATAGAAAAGTTAATTGTGTCATGTCATCAAATCTGATGGCAGTTAAATGAGTCAAAACCTTTTAGGCTATAAAGAGAGTAAGCACATGTTCTTCATTACAATCCCAGAGGTCGACACAGAGCACTTTTAGGAAAAAAATGCAGGTTTAGGCTCTCATTCCATGAGAGAGCAAAGGAGTGTCTGATGTGATGGGCGTGACATTGTCTGTGCAGCTCGGTGACTGAGACGCAGGAAAGCTGGGCGAGTACGCTGCAGAGAGAGAGAGAGAGAGAGAGAGAGAGAGAGAGAGAGAGAGAGAGAGAGAGAGAGAGAATGGGGAAAAAGCATGAGCATGGTAGTTTTAACATCACAAGTGGTCAAGGTTAAATGTGCCTCGAGATCCAATCACTCAGATGGCATTCAGGTGTGGCGCGGGACGCATGTGGCCACATTACACCTGTAGCGTGAGCAGCAATGTATCCTGAAGCGTCCCTGACTACACATTTCATCTCTTTTAGCAGAGCATACAAAATGTGTGAAACAGCCTTTACAGGTGTAAACCTTTCTGCCTGAAAACAAATGCAGTGGAAGACTGAGGTGTCAACAGCTGTGCGTTTTGGCTGTCCACTTGTGATCAGATCACTTCATGTCAAGTTAAGTGGGTTTTTATTGTCATTCCTCTATATAGTTTGTATACATTGGAATGAAATGTTGTTTCAGTGTGAACAGCAGTGGACCGAGCACACAGCCTTGGGGAGCGCTGGTGTTCAGTGTGGTGGTGCTGGAGGTGGAGGTGCCGATCCTGACAGACTGGGATCTGTGGTCAAGCCCAGCAGGCTCAGCTTTGTTACCAGTTTCTGTGAGGTGATTGTGCTGAATGCTGAACTGAAGTCTGTGAACAGCACAGACTTGAGACGGATGTTAATACCAGGTCTGACCACGGCCGAGTCACCAGCGCTGCCAGGTTGCATAGATTTCCCACAGAAATATTTTTTACTTCTGTAGCTCGAGCATTTTGAATAAGTCACATTACATTCATTAATCTATATTCCCATGTGCAGTCTCCTTTCAGATGCACACTCTTATCATTCTCAACAATGCTTGATCACTACAACATGAATTCAGTGAATTTTACTCAACTATTCTTCATTTATAACATTATATGTAATGATACAGGACAAGTTTATCACTTTGGGGAAAAACTCTTTAATGAAATGGCGTATTAATAGTGTTTCATTAAGAAAGTGAAGAGGGGAAGGGGAGGATTCTGAGTTTGATGTACATCACTGTAAAAGGAAACGTCATATTGCCGGACAGAATTGCTATATTAAAGCCGTTCTGGGCACAAATATTCAGAAAGCATGCACATAAAATTCTTTTCGTTTGTGTGATTGTTGAAAGCACATGAATCATGATAAGATGGGCAAAATACTACACAAAATGTAAGATGACAGAAAAACTTTCAGCACACCATCTGAGCACCTGATGGTTTATTTAGGAAATGCCATCTGACAGATTAATATAAACAATTCGTGTGCGTTTTCATTTGACTTTGGGTTTTTTGGTATTGGAATTTTTGGGTTTGGATTTACAGTGACATGGGGTTGCTTTTGTCAGATGTGGCAGCTGATGCTATTGATGAAACGCGATCAAATGGTCAGTGAAGACACATCAGAGACACATGAAAGATCCAGGTGTGAAGGGCTATCTGTCTCATCTGTCCAGTTGTGATCTGATTACCTGAGACACATGTTAACGCCAAGTGTAAACAGGGCCATCTATACCAATGTTAAATGTGCTCAAATACAATTACAGGGCAACATTACACAGCGGGCAAAAACTGTAAAAGTACACGCAGTAACGTATTTAAGGTATATTCCAAAAGTAATAATTTAACTGTGTGTGAAGTCATTGTACTAACACGAGTGCATGGGTAATCTGTCAGAGAAGCCAGAGGAGGAGTCCACACCTCCCTTCAGTTCCTCTGATGGAGAAAACACATGCAGGAACCTGGAGAGAATCGTTAGCATTAACACCTGTTCATTAAAGAGGTTTGGCTCAGTCCTTGTCTACAGGGTCCCGGGTGGCACCGTCTACGGTGGCTTACACTGCATCCAAAAAACATTCACTGCAAAAAGAATTAAAGCAAACACATGCAGACTGAAAAGTCACTGTGCATTGGCACTGTGCCGTAGAACCATGAGCTAGAACCTAGAAAGTGCTAGCGTAGGTGCACGCTTATGTTCCACATAAACAGATAAAGAATCTCAGTAATATCTAAACATACCCATCTCACTAACACACTGGCTTGGATGCGTGGGGTTTTATTTTGGAAGCCAACAGTCCAAAATCCACAATCGTATTAAAAAAAAAAAAAAAAAAAAACAGGGAAGGGGTCAAAGATACTGGCTACTAAAGAGATCAAAGGTACAAGTGAGAAAATGTGCAGTGTGATGAGTACAGACAGAACGGCAGACTTGAGTGTCATTACTGTACAAACACAAGACACATAAAAACAGCAGAATAAATTAGCTGTCCTTTTCATGTGCGTTGCAGTTGATCTACGTGCTGTTTAAAAGGAAGAGTGCATGTTCCATGTGATGCTTTAGAAATGAATGCAAGTGTGAATTGACCCTAAAGCAACCCGACACAAACGGCAGTGCCGCTATGGGAAGCAGGATGCACAGAAGGTGCGCAAGTAACTGTGTAAATTACCACATCATCATGAGTCTGGTAGTTACGTTTATTAGACATTTTAGCAAGCTTTGGAGTTAACTCTTTGATTTCAATGCCTGGAATCGGTTAATCGAGTCTTTTTGGGATCGACTTTGATATGAACTGAAAGCAGGATGGAGACTTGATGACTTGACACACAAAATATATATTTTGTATGCTAATCAAATTAAATGTTGTAGTGTTTATCATAAAAAAGTAACTGTCTACAAGCTAACTATTTGAATCAGTTAGCTTGTAGTATTTATCATAAAGTAACTGTCTACAAGCTAACTGATTCAAAGAGCTTCAGTCCTCACTGCATAACGCACACGCTTCACAGCACGAGTTCACAGCGCCTTTAAGTGAGAAAACATTTGTCTTTTAGACTAATCATTCATTCGAGAGCATGTTCAGTCTTTTTCAATCCATTAAGGTGTCATACAAACTATCAGCATTTCGGCCAAAGTATCACGAGACAATGTTTTCTGATAAATATGACTATAAAGGTGAGACCAAGCTTTAGATCTACATATCATAAAACTATGGTGTGAAGCTGTCAGTGTTCAGCTTATTCTGTGACATTTTATTCAGAATGCAGTGAGAAAAAGGAAAGGAAATAGTAGAAAGGAATAGGCCCAGTTCTCGCAATATGTTGTTATTAATCAGTAATATTGCAGAATCCAGCTTCTGTTTGATTTGGCTGATTCACAGGAACAGCAGCTCTGGGTGAGCAGCTTAAAATAACTTACACTGCTTACTGTTGTTCCGCAGATTTCGCGCTTCTATGTCATCAGATCTCTCCTCTGAAATCTTTAGACCTGAAAAACCAAATAAAACAAATCAAACCTTTTTCCCATGCTCGCAGTGACAACACATCAAATTACATGGGACAGTGTCTACGTTAACCTGCCTACACAAACTGCAGTCCTGGTCTCAGAAACTAACAGAAGACTGCTAATCTTTAAGGGCACAAATAGCTGAACTAGTAGAAGCATGCATTAGCAGCTACAAATTTACGAGTTGTGACCATCTGGAAACCCGACTCCTACAGATGGTTACGGTCCTGCTCCTTCACAACCTATTTATTCATTTATTCAGAGTATTCGTCTAGCTATGTACCAAAAAGCATAAAGTTCTCACTATAGTTCTCAACGATGCTGGAAAATGCCCATGAGAAAAACAAGACAGGTGTTCATGTTTAAATGTAGTATGCTTCATTTCTGTAAATCAGCAGAAAGTAATAAAGCAGGTCACTTACTGCCATCACTCATGGAATTGAAGCTGTTCTTCTTGCTGCTCCTCTTACTGCTCCTCCAGGTGTCATTGCCGCTGTCTCTCTGCAGCTCCTGCTGTCTCGCTGGCACTTTCTTCTTGCTCTTTCGTGTGCTGATGCGGATGATCTCGCGTACTAGCCGGCATTCTGCTTCCTGCTCCTTAATGTTATGCTCGTGAACAATATCCGAGATGAGCTGACTGATCTCCTGGGAGCGCTTTAGGAACATGGAGTCCGACGTGCATTTTGCTAGCTCATTGATCTCAAACTCAGAGAAAACCTCAAGTAGCTTACGTGTGATTAGCGAGTCCACATCCTCATCTATGCCTTCATAAATAAAGTCCTCATCTTGTAAATTACTGAAATGCTTGCTGCCACTCTCATATGTCAGGCTGTCCAGCTCCATTTTAGGAAGGCTAAATGATACTGGCTCGTGCTCTTCCATTAGCGCTGATCGATCCACTTTCACACCACCAATACAAAGATCGGGATAAAAATCATTCTTCTCATCTGGCACTGACGTCACAGCTTTTAGAACTTCTGGCTCATCACCTCGGGTTTCCCCAGACAGCAGACATGGCATTCGCCTACACACCCGATACAGTCCACATGTCAACACGCTACACGCAAACGTTCTACAGCTTTTCACTGAGACACAGGGACCACACGAGCAGGAAGCAGATGGAGACTCCGTCTTGCCAGGCAGAAAGCTAACGGTCTCTGGCTCAGTAGCATTGCCATTAGCATCTTTTTGAAGGACTTTGTGGACCGCTCCAGGGTACTGGGTCTCAGGTCTGATTGGGTCAACACAGCGCTCTTCATATGGCCGGCTCCTGGTGCTACTACTCTGCATGGACAATGCTTCAGGACTTCCTGCCCTCTCCCACCTCTGAGAGAAGCTTTTGCCATCGCCTGACATGATTTTGTAGCGTCAGGGTCTGTTAAAGAGAGAAGCACACTGTAGGATATCACACAGGAAATGTTCCCTCTCATTTTTTTGCTTGCTGAACAAAACCTATTTCTATGGGCAGACCTTACAGCTATTTGAGCAGAAATATCCCATGAGCCACACCATGAGTTGTGACTGCTCCGCCCCTACCTGGAATATGGAATATTTCATAACTAGAGCCAACCAAAATCGATGAACTCTTGATGACAGAATGGACTGAATTAAGTTTAGGAACAGGACTACATCTGCTCTACTATACTGTGCAAATTACAACTATAAACTGCAGAAGACTCTACAATAAAGCCTGTAACACTATATGGCCAAAAGTATGTGGACACCTGACCATGTGTGGTCTACTGCTTCGTGGCTGAGCTGCTTCCATTTCACAATAATAGCACTTACAGTTGACTGGGGCAGAAATGTAGCAGGGCAGAAATTTCTCTACCTGACTTGTGGTAAAGGAGGCGTCCTATGGCAGTACCACGTTCACTGAGCTCTTCAGAACGAGCCATTCCACTGCCAGTGCTTATCTGTGGAGACTGCACGGCTGTGTGCTTGATTTTATTCACCTGCTAGCAACTGAACTCAATCATATTAGTATGTCCACATACTTTTGGCTATGTGGTGTATAAATAATGCACTGAATTATATTAATAAACTAATCAATTAGGATGCATAGAATTCTTAATTTCATACACAACTGTGTTTTGTTTCTATGTGACCTTTTGGATTTCTACAGTCGCAGCTCGTGTACACTTCAGCGTCTAACCAGCAAGACCGAGAAACTCTGCGTGTCTGATGGCGAGGTCGCAGTGATATCAGAGGTGTTGAACAATTAACATGGCTTGCTAAGCTCGCAGCTAATGTTGCTAATGTAGCGTTACTTGTGGGTGGGATAGAATTTGGTTGGCGGCAGGACTATCTCTGTTTTGACTCACATTTCTGTTTGGGGTTTGAAAAAAAATAACAAGAACACAACGCACTCCAGCTGTTACTCCAGCTGAGTAACTTTTTACACACAGTTTTGCGTGTGCATTCTGTGCAGGTTTAATTTTTTCCTGCACTGGAGAATCATCAGAAGTGTGTGACACTGCATGTGCAGTTTAGCGTGAACAGTCTTACAGGAATGTCTTAAAATGAAACTCAAACCTATGCATGACTGTCTCAGCCCTACCGTTCTGCAGTTTCCCAGTGTTTGCTCTTTCCCAGCTCCCAGCACACCTGAACCCAGCCACAAAGAACCTGGTTCAGGTGGAGAGCTGGACTACCACCGTGGAAACCCAGTCACCTCAGGGGACAGATCTAAATCAGGGATGTCCAATTTTACCTGCAAAGGGCCAGGATTTTTGCAGCCTAACCAACAATAAATCATCAGCTATTCTGAAAACAGTGACTGGGCCATTCTCAGGATTCAGTGCTCTCCAAAACCTCTGTTAATATTAATAACATGGAAAATCACTATAATATAACTGACCCAAATTAATGAATAGATTTACATATATTTACTATGTAATGCAAAAGAAAATTATAAAATAAAATATAAAAGCTAGAAATATCAGCAACAGATTACTGTTACATTTGCACAGATTATTTAAATAGTACAAAAATATCACACTTCTTATTTCATAGAAATGAAACTGAATCTACTTCCTACAATATGTAGTTGTTTTTCTCTACAGGATAAATTATTTTATCTAATAAAGTCTCTGTCACAGCTCAGTTGCCTCTGACCCCGTAACATTTGGGCGTTTTTTTTTTTTTTTTTTTTTTTTTTTTAAACGTCATTTCCAGGAAATGACAAAGTCTGTTTGACTGCACGGCTCAAACAGAGAAAGGCTTCTTTTCCCTCCTCTCTAAATATTGACTTATTTTACATTCAGATCTAGCTTGTTGAGCTCAGAGTTTCAACTCTGCTACTGCTAAAAATCACAAAGTAATCACAAAGTACACAAATATGTGATGGGATTAAAACAGCGCTGGACAATCATGATTGCTAGCTTAGAAAGTTATTATTGCTTTGTGGACAAAACTTCAAGCCGATAACATTCAACCCTTAAACACTTTGAACATGACAGGCTGTTACATAGTTGAATGATTGTCACTTCTTTAAACACTTGGAGGTAAAATGGGATTTTATATTACTAGAAAACTGTGGACTCAATACAAGCAGAGATGAAAGAGTCAACTGAAGAAATATGGTGCTGCCGTTTAATAGCCTGTCATTCAGAGGTGTAACGCAATGTCACTATCTCTACGTTTAGTGCTCCAAATATCTGTATCTGTATCCGGATTTATACCCAAAGTAGATGGGGCCTAAACCAGAACTGTTTTTTTTTCTTTTTTTTCCCCCAAATGAACCCTGCCACTCTGCCCCCAGACACACGAATAAATACCCCGGATGTGGAATTATCAGCACTGTGAGCACGGTGTGTGAATTCTGGCTCTGACGCTTCCTCAACCTCAGCTACATCACTCCTGTTCATAATCGGTCTCATCTAGAGAGGTACGCTGGACTGTTTTTTTAAAATCCTGCTCACACAGTTAGTACTTCTGTTTGCACCTGCCCGTGATATTTTATAACAGATTTAGTTATTTCTACTTCCCGAAATATAAACATACTATTAGCTTAATTTAAACCACCATGACCCTGACCAGGCCGTTACTAAGGATGAATGTATGAATGCTGGAAATGCATCATACAACACTGAGTCTGTCTTTGTTTGTCCTACTTTCTGGCACCCACATGAAAGATAAAACCTCCTGCTTGTCTGAAACACACATCCACAAAAAAGGACTAGTGCTCCTATTTTTTTTATCAGTATTTGTGTCTGTTTAGAACACATTATCTGTTCAATCCAAATGGTGTATTCATATTCAGTTACATTCCTACTGGAAATTGTTCTTCTCCTTAGGCTGCATATAAAACTTAAATAGTAATTATTAAGTAAGTAGGCATAAGAAGTGGAGAGAAGAGAAAAACTTAAAAACAAAAACAAAAGGAGGAGACCTCGAGGATCGTCACCCCTCGAGAAAGTCCAGTGAGTCGATCTAATGGGTTAATAAGATCCAAGTGTGACAGAATAGAATAACAAATTACAGGAGTTAAACTGCAGAACAGATGAAGAAGTGCAAGGTGGACATGTTTGTGTGTGTGTGTGTGTGTGTGTGTGTGTGTGTGTGTGTGTGTGTGAGAGAGAGAGAGAGAGAGATTGTCAAACCCAGGAAAAAACAGGGGTGTCAGACAACATGAGGAAGGCAAAACTGAAAAAAAGCACTCTATCATGAAAGACTTCAAGAAAAAGAAGGTTCTGTCACGGTGTCCCTTCAACCCTGCTGAGCTGCATTCAACCCAGACAGAGTTTCTGCAATATTTACACATTAACTGCCATTTGTGTAGCTGTGTATATTACATCTGGATTCATCACAGGGATGTAATAATATTATAAATAAATGACATTCCTGAATATTTCTACAGAAAATGTGCAGTCTGAGGTCATATGGTACACAACAAGTGCTTTAGAAGAGTAAAGTTAAAGGATTTCCAATTAGATTGAGTGATTTATCACAAGGGACATTTAAGTTGAGTCATATTACCAACACTTTCTCAGTTATCTATTCCAGTTATACTTATACGAGTTTCGAACTGACTGTGATGGGGTTGAAAAAAGTCACGCTTTTTCAGACACTACTGCAGAATAATATCAGGTCATCGGACTTGAGCTGGGGAAATCTATCTTTTTGAAAGTCAAATGCTGATGATATTAAACGCAGCTATGTGGAGTATTTTTCTTGCACTGGTTAAACACAAAGGACACCGATTCCTGAGAACGTCCTGATCAAAGTAGAGCCGAAGTGTACTGCTTGATTAAAAAAACCCTCTGCACTGGAACTTTGAGGATACACACCGATCTAATCCAACCAGTTCTGTGGCACACACACACACACACACACACACACACACACACACACACAGCCAGACATAAACAACGAGAATGAAGGTGCTGTGAGCATGAGAGAGAGCTGGGAACATGAAGGCACGCTTTCACTTGTAGCTCTTCCTGTGAAAACAGACTGAGAGCTGGAACTCATCTCCTTTCATCCTGCAGAAGAGCACCGAGACACAGCAGCGCACACCTGGACCTGCTGCCTGTCCACCACTCACCTCCAGGCCAGGGTTTTCAGGTGTGTTATGATAGACTAGGCCTAGTCGAGCAGTACGTGTACGTACACACACACACACACACACACACACACACGCTAAAACTCTATCCACAGATACCTGCTGAAGACTGAGAGCCTGTAAGCAGCTCAGAAGTGAGAAGGTGTTAAGTGACGGGAGAAGTGCAGGACAGCGAGATACACACACACACACACACACACACACACACACTGTCCTTCAGCGAGGAACCGGGAACATGGCTGTGTACTCGCTGGAAAACATTTCCTCACGTCTCTGTTACAGAAAACAGCCCGTGTTGTATTTCAGACATTAACTGCGTCACACAGCACACAATAAACCCGAGCAATAAACACAGTAACACACTTTACTTACGGCGGAGAGAGAGAGAGAGAGGGAGAGAGAGAGGGAGAGCTGGCGCAGACCGGAAGTGCAGTGTGCTTTTCCCACCCGTCAAACGTTTGACCTACAATTTAATGCTTAATCCAGAAATGTCCTGAGTGAACAAAGCCACACGTTGGAGCTGAGCACAGACACACCACCAGTCTAGACTCCAGCCGTCTCCTGAAGCTCCATGTCTTCCCTCACACTGCTGTTTCAGTTACCTGAGGCGACAGGTAGTCCACGACTCCTGCTGACGTCACACCGCCAGTCTACTCCGACACACTCCTCTGTAGTTCACCTCGGCTAAATCTGTTCATTATTACCAACAAAACAAGCCTAGACAGTGGAAAATGGGTTTTTGACTATTTTATACAAAATTCTAAAAAAAAAAAAAACAAAAAAAAACAAACAAAAAAACATATGATTTGTTTTTGTTTTTTTTTTCCCAGTAGGTGGCAGTTCTGGGCCTCAGTTGCTGCTCCTGTTCAAACAAATGTTCTTCTTATGTAACACACATTAAAAAAAAAAGAAACGTCATATCACTTATATCTATTTAAAATGCATAAAACATCCTAAAAGCTACCCTAAAACTTCACAACTAAAAATATCTTCATAATTCTTCTCTATAATTCATTACAATAATCAATTCAGTTTTATTTATATGGCGTTTTTAACAATGGACTTTATTACAAAGCAGCTTGAGAGAAATCTAGATATAACATTAAATTTAAATTTATCCCTAATGAGCGAGCCAGAGGTGACAGTGGTGAGGAAAAACTCCCTGAGACGACATGAGGAAGAAACCTTGAGAGGAACCAGACTCAGAAAGAACCCATCCTCATCTGGGTGACACCCGATAGTGCCATTATAAATCATTCCCTTCTGTAACTGTGTACTATTGTGTAATTGTGTAATTGTGTTAAAAGGAACCTGAGTATGAGCATCATTAGAGTGTTAAGTTTAAGTCTCTTGTATCAAGCTGAAGTTATGAACTATTCAATGATGGACGCTTGAGTATAAACTGTTTTTATTAGTTGCAGTTTTTAGGAGATCCAAGAAAGAACATCCACAGCCACAGCCATCTTTATGTTTCTGTGTGGTACCATCCACAGTAATCTCACTGATCTGCAGGCTGTCTGTGTTAGAGGCCATCCTCAGCAGCCAGTGATGTTCAGGAGACAAAAGCTCTAAGCAGAAGCAGGGCATCAGGATGGATCAGGCAGGTCCAGAGAGCAGAAGGGGTCAGGATCACTGGTATCTCAGGAGTAGCATGTAGATCGTCAGAGAGAGAGAGAGAGAGAGAGAGAGAGAGAGAGAGGAGGGTAATGTGTGTAAATCCCACATTAAACCTCATACACACTACATATAGTCTAATTTAAAGCTAAATTCAGTTATATTGGGAGATCAGGGCAGTTTAACTTAGCAGCATTCATTTTATGGCTTGATAATAAAAGTCAAAATTTATGTTACTGAGGCCTTGCAGTGGAAGGGAAGTGCTTGACAGACATAACATGACTGATTCAGAACGAAACACAGCTCTGAGACTGAGGAGTCTGAGTTCATCTGCTGTCTTCATGTATGCATAAATCTGAGTCATTAATCTGAGACCATTTGGAACACTGAAACGGACAAAGTGTTAAAACACTCTGACAAGAATGTTCCGATTCCTGCTTTTTATTTTATTTTTATCTCGTTGAGGACTTTACCAAAGCAAAATCTGTCCCCACATCATCATCTGTGGGACTGTGCCACTGATATATAAAGGAGTCACTGGCTTTGGGGGAAGTCCATGCATTGTGGGCTTCTTTGTGGAGAAGAAGGACAGGAGACTTCAGACCCTGCACTGACATCATATAAGGATCAGCAGGTCAGAACCAAACAGGAAAATGACCCCAAAGAGCTTGATGCAGGAAAAATGACATATGCTTTGGCTAGTCTTCTTTTTTCTAAATAAGCTTATAAAATCATTGTGACTAATATATTCTACATATTTATGATGCATATACACATAAGATGCACCACTATGACACAATAAGCATAAAGGTGGTTCAAACTATGTACATGTGTTTAAAGTTTTATAAGGTATAATATAGTATCTATTATATAATCATTTAAGACATCCAAAATGACCAAACATGGTTTAGTAATTTCCAACATTATGGTTCAGGGTCATTGGGACAGTCTTAAAATACAAGAAGGGGAGATCAGAAAAATAAAGTGACTGGACACATGAAATACTCCACAGCTCTGGTTAAATGAAGCATTGATGGAGTCTATGTGCATTAACCACTGCCAGGTTTAGATATGAGAGCATAACTAAAAGGGAAGCGGCAGAAGGCACCGCAGGCTTTGGGGCACAACCCGCACACAACCCCGGCACATTCGGCACAACCCCGACACATCGACACAACCCCGACACATCGGCACAACCCCGACACATCGGCACAACCCCGACACATCGACACATCGACACAACCCCGACACAACCCCAACACAACCTCGGCACAACCCCGACACAACCCTGACACATCGGCACAACCCCAACACAACCCCGACACAACCCTGACACATCGGCACAACCCCGACACAACCCCAACACAACCCCGACACATCGGCACAACCCCGACACAACCCCAACACAACCCCGGCACAACCCCGACACATCGACACAACCCCGACACAACCCCAACAGAACCTCGGCACAACCCCGACACAACCCTGACACATCGGCACAACCCCAACACAACCCCGACACAACCCTGACACATCGGCACAACCCCGACACAACCCCAACACAACCCTGACACATCGGCACAACCCCGACACAACCCCAACACAACCCTGACACATCGACACAACCCCGACACAACCCTGACACATCGGCACAACCGCGACACAACCCCGACACAACCCCGACACATCGACACAACCCTGACACATCGACACAACCCTGACACATCGGCACAACCCCAACACAACCCTGACACATCGACACAACCCTGACACATCGGCACAACCCCGACACAACCCCAACACAACCCTGACACATCGGCACAACCCCGACACAACACTGGGAAAATTCAAGGAAAAGGAAAGTGAGCCAGTGTCTTCTGAACTGTGTTCAAATCTGAAGAGATGATTTTACAATCTGATTTTTAATATAAGCAATTAATGTTTGCAAGAGGCAAGTAAACTACAGCTGAGAGAGGAAAAACTACTACTTTTTATATATATAAAAAATGAATTAGGAATTAAATATTGGAGTACTCTGAAACATAATACTTGAGAAGTTCACTGAAGACCAAGAACACAAATTCATGAGTAACCTTAAAAGTAAGAGATGTAAAGGGACAGTGCTAGGTTTCTTAATCAACAGGGAAAAGATTGCTTTTTTGCAGATATAATTTATATGAAATAAGACAAAATGTGTTGACCTAAAAAAAAAACAAAAAAAAACGCACACCTGTAAATGCCCAGATTCACTCGTAGGGCTATAACTAACAAGTTTACAGCAAGCAGAACTGAAGATTGTGAAGATTTGCAGAAGATAGGAGCATTTTGGGGTCATTAAGTTAGACACCACCGCCACCTGCCTCCAAACTATTTCTTATTCTAACTTTAATGAAAAAAATTGCATTATACCTAGGGTTATCTTTGTTATAAAATATATTGCAATTTATATCAAAATTTAAATAAATGTAAAACAAGCAGGCTACACATTTGGATTGACCAATACACAAAAATAGTTATTATTATTGTGCTAGAGAAGGAAAAAGAAATTGATAAATGTGTTTGTGGTAGCATTATAATACTGCTATATTGTTTCAAGTGTGAATTAATTTACACTGACCTGATGAATCACTGAACAAGTTAAGATATTCTTAACAAATGAACATTTCCATTAGCCTAACACGATCATTAATAGCAGTGTGAAGTAGGGCACCTGGCTTTAGTCAGTTGGTAGAACTAGGATTTTTACTCAAACTGCATTTAATTACACTGTATTATTTTCAAGCTGTGATGATATAAAGCATATATGTAACTGAAACCATAAAACCAAGAACACATTATTACATTACTTTGAACATAACCCGTGAATTTTGAATCTTTTTTACATCCTTTTCATCCTTTTATTTGATATTCATACAAATGTTTATGATGTGCATATGGAAATTATTTAATAACTTAATTTGAAATATTTACATATGGCGAGAGACAGAGAGAGAGAGAGAGAGAAAGAGAGAGAGAAAGAGAGAGAGAGACGGCTACCAGCTGTCTGCCCATCTGACTGTTCTTTAACATATGTAATCATTTGCAGTTGTGGAGTTCACTGTTCACTGTCATATTGTCTATAAAGGCAGTTAAATAATTATTGGCGTCAATTTGTTTCTTTTTGCAGTATAGGGATGTTATTCAGATAAAAGAGCCTTCTGGGGTGTTTGTGTTTTTCTCTCTTAATAGTGAGCGTGCACTCACTGAATTCAGGCAGGTTGCTATTTGCGGTGCTGCCTCCTGCTCAGGACGCTAGGACTGCTGACTGCAGCTGCAGTGGTCGCTCCCTTGGGTCTTCTGAAACGAAGAGAATTTCAGTGGCTTATCAGCCTGTGGCTAGACCCAGATACCACAGACAGAGATGCAGCCTTGTCTCAGCGGTAGGGGCACACACACTCTAGCCCACTGAGACGCAAGGCTTTTCTCACAGTAGGGGTCATGAAGGAAAGCAAGCAAGATTCAAGTACGGTACAGTGAAACTATTTTCTCCAGATATCCTAGCATGTTAGGAAGCTGGGGTCAGAGCCCAGGGTTTGCCATGATACAGTGACCCTGGAGCAAACGGAGAAAAAGAGAGGGAATAAAGATAACCAAAAAACACTTTCCCAACAAGTAAAGGGACACTTATTACAACATTTTATTAAGAATGCAGATGAAACTGCCTTTGTGGAAGCCATCCAATTTGTTCATTCAATGCATCACATACATAGAGACTCCAAAAATATTTTGGATTTCAAAATTTCCATATTTCCATATTTCAAGTCATAATTTCTCTTTTGGAGACTTTCATATTTGGTTAATGAACTGCAGTTTGACAGCATGGCATGTACTTGTTAAATAAGTCGTCAAGAACAGAGAAACGTTAAACCACTTTGGATGACAAAAGCTTTTATGACAATGAGGAGCTTCAGGCACAAATGAATATTTAAAGTCAAAATCAGCAAATGTTGTACTAGTGAATGTACTGTAATGGTTTATGGAGCCAGGTCAGTTTCCGAGATACAGACTAAGCCTAATCCTACTTTTAAATGAAGTTACATGACCAAAGTGGTTTAGAGCAGACCAAGTAATAGTTTCAGGTTTAAAATGTCTTGACTATGCATATCCACTGGATTTGTTTTTATAAAATAAGTACAAAACCATGACATCCAAGCCCATGCCTTTGGGTTCTAGTACACAAAGAACGTTTGGCGAATTCTGTCCCATACACATAAAACATCTGAACCAAAACCATCCCAGGTTCATCTGCATCTTATCACTGTAAAAATCTCCTAAACACAAAAAGCTGCTGAAGTTACTAGGAGCTGAGCCAGGCTGTGCCTTCACACAGCCAACAGGCGCACTGCTGTCTTCAGCAACCCTCTCGCAGGGCTGGTTTTCATCATTCTGACAATAAAAATGAGAGGAATAAAAACACAGTAAAGTTTCTTCCGAAAAAAGGAAGGAGAAGAGGACCAGAGATTTCCACAGCTGGTCTCCTTTCTCGAAAGATCCCCCTTTTCATTCTTTCATTCTGTTTATCTGGCACAAAGGAAGTGCATTTCTCGGTGGCTCCGTGGTAAGCTTAGAGGAGGTTATCCTCGCACTGGAATGCTTTGTAGAGAAAGGCAACCACATTCTTCACAAGCTCCCTGTGGGTAGAGAGGCAGAGTGGGCTCCGTATCCTTGCTGATTGTGGCCCAGCTCTTTGATTCAATGAACTTCAGGGAGAAATACAGCCACAGCATGCAATATAACAGATTTAGTATGACAATTACTTCCCCTCAAAGCAGTAAATGCCTACTAGGTCTGAATGAAACAGCAGAATGGTCTTAGACCCATCCTAAACCAAGTTACTTTGACCCTGTACTCCGGGGATACAGGGTATAATTGGGAAAATGTGGTGGGATGGAGCTGGAGCAGATGGTGGATGTATGAAAAAGAATGGGTGTGCAGGTTGCTAGTATTAATGGTGCCTGAAAACATAAAACAATAGATTTACAAAACACATGTAGAGTTTGTCATAAATTCCTTTATGTATAAATTTGCTAGAAATCAATTTCAGATAAAGACACTGGGTTGGAAGAACTTGGGTCAAACTACCAGTAGTCCAAATTACACATCTGCACTGGTGGACAATTGTGACAACCTGGGATCAGAGTCAATCTCATATCGGTAATGATACCCCTCCCACATCTCTCTGCAGGTGTCACGCATTTCATAGATGCGCTTCTTGATACCCTTCCGATTCAGATACAGCACAAAGAGGAACATTAGGCCCACAAAACCCAGCACTATGCCTAGGAAGACATAGGATGTTTGGAGAGCCAGGTTGTTGCTCTCCTCTACGTGATGGCATCCCAGCACCATCTTCCTTACAAGCAGTAAAGAAATGTTGCGCAGTTCAACAGGGAACACACAGACCAGATGCTCCACATCTACGACACGGTCCCACGAGGTGTTTAGCAAGGTGATGAACGACTCAATTCCACAGGTACACGTGTATGGGTTCTGCCCAAGGTGTAACTTTGCTTTTGGAATGCGCTCCAACTCCATCAAGCCTTCCTTGTTGAAGGTTTTAAGGGCGTTATGGCTGAGATCTAGCTCTTCTAAGTGCTCCAAACCCAGCAACGTCTCATTGGTAATAGCTACTATGGAGTTGTTGGCCAGATGAAGTCGGCGCAGACTGCTCATGTGAAAGAACATGTGAGGGGGTAGGAAGATCAGGCCATTGCTGGACAGGTCCAGCCCAAGCAGCGTGTCCAGGCTGCTCCAGCGCAGAGCTGTGGCCAGGTTAGTGATTGAGGAGTGGTTATAGAGCGCTCGGCTGAAATTCAGCTCTCTCAGCGTGTGGTTGTGCATTGTGAAGGCCTCTGGGTGAATCAGCACCAGCTGGTTGCTGCTCAGGTCCAGTGATCTGAGGTTACGCAGGCTGGAGAAGGTGTGAGACTCCACCTCAGATATTCTACACAGAAAAAGAGGATCACAATCACTCACTTCGCAACTCAGTCTTTTTAAATTCAACGAATGGAAATAACCGGAGGGAAAACATTAAGCTGTTTTAAGACACACTACAGTACCAGACTTTACAGACTTGATCAGTTAGGTATTGTGCTCCTAAACACATGCTGCAGTAGGCTTTTTTTTTTTTTTTTTTTTTTTTTACCTGTTGTTGCTGAGTGATAAGGTGGTCACATTGTCCAGCCCCTTGAAACACTCTGGACCAATTCGTCTAATGTGGTTGCCCGTGATGAACAGATTCCTCGTGTAAGCAGGAATGCCGGTCGGTATGTCCTGAAGGTCTTTAGAAACACATTTCACAGTGTGTGCAGCTTCGGAACATTCGCAGCCAGCGGGACACAACGCAGAGCGCGTAGCGTGGACGCACAGCAGCGCGAACGCGACGCGCAGCACGAAGACCAACATGTCGGAAAGTCTGAAAATTAAGCAGGTAAATGCCCTTCTCTCAGTTCACCTCGATCGAGTGGCTTAAACAGAATGAACAAACATGCTTGTTTAAAAAAACTCGCTCGGGACCGGCTGCCTATGACTTCCTTTTAAAAAGTAAAACAAATCCAGGAAAAGTTGCGGGTCCCGGAGTGCACGCGTTCCTCCAAACACGCACAGCCTCTCCAAACGCGGGGGTCTGCTGGAGCTGGTCTGCTGGAGCTGGGAGCTAGCACCCTGCTGCTCTCAGGGAGAACCGGGGAACTCAGGAATGACCTCTCCGCGCGCTCAGCTCCCTCTGCATCTCACACAAGCCACGTGTAGAGCAGTGAGAGGCAGGAGCTGATTAACATGAGAAAGAGAACCATCTGAACTCCTCTGGAACAATGCAATGAAAGCAGCAGCGCTGGACCCACGCTTGGAGGAGGGGAGAGGAGGAGGAGGAGGAGGAGGGGGACCTACTCATGTCTGAGAGAAACACAAGTCCAAAATCCACAAATCACAGCAACTAAATGCAAGTTAACTCAAAGTGCAGGCTTTAATCCGCGTGCTGTTCAGGACTCAGATCAGTACCATGATTTCTGAGCACAGCAGACAGCTGCTCTTCCTCCTCCTCAGTCTGTTGCTGAAGCCTGGACTGGACTAGCTACACATTTTAAAAGCAAATCTCTGGGGTACAATGATTCAAATGGATTCAAATATTTCGCACAATATTATTATTGGCACCTGATGGCTCTGTAGTCCTAATAAACTACAAGTAATCACAAAGAACTACTCTCTTCTACTCTTCCCTTCTCTCACGTTCTCCTCTCTTCTCTAGAGCTTCTTCTCAGAACAAATTCTCTGCATAATGTTTGCTGAGCCTCTCTTTTGTCTTGGAATAAGCTCTGACTAGTGATTTATTTTATTTAAGACTCTGCATGCCTCAGGGGACATCAGCACCCTTCATAAAAATGAGCAAATTTAATTTCCACTTTAACTCATCTTTGTGCTACAAAAATTATTCTCATTTGAAATATATATATATATTTTAAATGATAGTATTTATATCAGCCAGAAGCACCACAGTCCTGGGTTTAATCCTGAGCTTGGATTACTGTCTGTGTGGACTTTCCTCCGGGTTCCCTTGGTTTCTTCCCACTGTCCTGTATTTGGATCCATCCATCTTGCCTTCAACCCTAACCGGTTTCCCAGTGCCTGCAGATGAAAACCGTCCCCACAGCATGGGTGGTGCTTGCATGGATGCTCCTGCATGCTCACTGTGCTCCTGGGAACATTGAAAACTTTAGAAATGGTTTTATTTCCTCATCCAGATCCATCTCTCAACACAATTTGATCATGGAGGTCTACAGAGAGTTCCTTAGACTTCATGGCTTGGTTTTTGGTCTGGCATGCACTGTGAATTGTGCGACATCATACACACCAGTGTGTGCCTTTCTGAATCATGTCCAATTAATTCAATTTGCTACAGGCAGACTCCCGGCAAATTCTAGGGACATCTCGAGATAATAAAAGCAAAAAGAACCTGAGCTCAGTCTGGAGAGCCTCAGCCAAGGGTCTGAATACTGAACTAAATGACATATTTCAGTTTTTGATTTTTAATAACTTGCAAAAAATTATTAAGAAAAACTTTTTTCATAGATTGTGTGTAGATTTATGGCTGTACACACACACACACACACACACATGTCACTTTAATTGGAACATCTGCAAATATGCAATTATCCAGTCAGTTGGCAGAAAAATGCTGTATTGTTGAGAGAGACAGGGGAGAATGATCATACTGGTTCAAGCTGACAGGAAGGCCATGGTAACTTAAATAACTACTCTTTACAAGTGTGGTGAGCAGAAATGCATCTCAGAACACACAACAGAAAGAACCTTGAGGTGAATGAGCTACAACAGCAGAAGACCACATCTGGTTCCACTCCTGTCAGCCAAGGACAGGAGTCTGAGGATGCCATGGGCACAGACTCACCCGAACCGGACAGTTTAAAATTGGAAAAAGATCTGTAGGAGGTAAATATTTGTTAATTGTATATTTATGAGTTTTTTGAAAGATCAGACTATGTTTATCATGAATTCTCACCATCTTTGTGTCAGAGTGAAGGTAATTTGATTTACCTCATGATTAATGGGTCTTGATAACAAGATATTGACTTTTGTGTCCAGAGTAACTGATAAATCCACATACAGTCTAATCTAAACCAAAGCCCAGTTAAAAAGGGCATTACTTTTACCTTAAAAGACGTCAGAGCTTATATGATATTACACAATGTGTCTCTTGTCAGCTTTGGCTGGAACCAGCAGGGGCCACTCTCCTCACACACTCCAGGAGATTCAAGATCTGCAGCAGGAATGTCTGAGGAGCTGACTACCCCTGGCTACCTGCTGTTTCAAAGAACAAGTGAGTGTGAAAGAGAGGATAATCAGTGAAGGAAAGGGGGTGAGAGGAGGAAAGGGACTGTGGAATTTTCTGTTTGATTCCAAACAATGGCGGGATTTTATTCAGACACAGGAACCATAGTAATGGATCGGCTGTCCTGATCATGGTTTAGGATTACATTAGGGTTTGTCTGGTGTTTGAAACCAAATGCAAAGTTAATATTTACAATGGAGAAAAGCAAACAAGGCTTGCCATAAGAGTCAGAATAAACTCTATGTAATACAAAGCACACTTTTAACATGTGGGTTCATTCAGATGTTAAGTTTTCAGTGAGACACAAAATTGAAAAATTTAATCCATTACATGATGACATGGTGGATGTCAGCAAAGTGGAACGCATGCAACATTAGGAATAAGCACTACAAATAGCAATTGTGCACATTTTTATTAAAACAAGTTTATGATTAAAACATTTTGTTTCTCCTTTGCATGAAGAGCAGAGTTGTGCTTTTACTATAAATGCTGTCAACTGAGTGGCGTGCAATCCGACAGGTTCCAGTTCCACCTTGAAAAAAAAAAAAGAAAAAAAAAAAAAAAATAGATCTTGGACATGAAGAACCACTGAACTAGAATCAGACTCATCATTTAAGGGAAAGGAAACCTGTTTTTAAAAACACATCAGCCCATTTCAGTTTGCTCATCTGTGGTGTGATGAGGTAGAATATGCTACTATTGCTCAAGCCCTACCTGACACACACAGCCATCAGCACTGCTGAAGATCTCACAACAACTTACAGCAGTCAAATCAAGCCTCATAATGTATTCTACAGACTGCAGTTATGTAGTCATTAGTGTGTATTAAAGTATATTCATGTAAATTCAGTTCTGTTGCCTCATCATCCAATCATTTGTTTATTGGTCAGAAAAATGACCATGAAAGTGACAGTAGCAGAGAGATCAGATAAACTATGCTCTAACAGCATCCCACATACATACCGCCTGCACCTGTGCCACACAGTTAGGAAAGTCATTATAGGAGGTTGGCATAGTAGCAGTAATGCTTATCCACTATTAAAATAGAATTGTGAGGTTCTGTGAATATGATGGTATCTGTTGTATAAATCCAAAATTCAATGTTATTTACATAGCACTTTTAACAATGAACATTGTCACAAAGCAGCTTTACAGAAATCCGGATATAGATTAGGTTTGGGCATGAGGTGGGACTACACCCTGGTTGGAATGCCAGTCCATAGCACAGCACCACACACACACACACACACACACACACACACACACACACACACACACACACACACACACACACTCACACTGAGGGGTAAATTTAGCATAGCCAATCCACCTACTGGCATGTGTTTGGGAGGTGGGGGAACCGGAGAAGCCGGAGGAAACCCACATGGATACGGTGAGAATGTGCACAGAGGTACAGAGAGTAACTCAAGCCCAGGATCTATCCTGGCACTATGGAGCTGTGATGCAGCAACTCTACCCACTACAGCAGTGCGCTGTCCAATATTTAACATTACATGTACCTCAACAATCCATAATCTCATGTTCTCATGAATCTAATGTTCTCATAAATCCCATGTTTGCATGGCAGTACAATAGTTGAGTGCAAAGGGTAAATCTGCATATAAAATGACTTAAATGCTAATGCCCTTGAAAACATGCTGTTCTGCAGCACATAAAGAGAATCGGTAGAAAGAAACCACACAGACAATAAGTTCCATAAACAGGATACAATGATATCAAGAAAAAGAAATGTAGGTAGAACAAAATATAGCTTCAGAGGGTATGGTGTTTCTGTGCAGATATAAAATTAGTTGCATTAAATTGTCTAAACTGAGGTTATGATTGTGGCACAGAATAATAATCCAATTTGCAACCAAACTATAAATCAGCACCACTAATTTCAAACCTCGGAAACAAGCATTTGAGTATAGAATTCCTAACATTACAATGAGACGAGGGACCCAGAATGGGTTTTCTCTCTCCATCCTATGAAAAACAAGCTTAGATTTAGGTTTCAGATGTGGAGCTCCTCATCTGCACGTGGACGAGTTTGTTGTCCCCTGTAGTCCGGCTGACATTCATTGGAGTCCCACTTTATGGTCCAGACCAGGATCTCCATCAGGATGCAGAGGTCTCAATGCCCTCCTTTCTCTTACTACCCCTGTGTGGTCACCGCAAGTTCATGTACAGAGCCAGGGACACAATGATGCTGCATAATATAAGGAACGGCAGCCAGGTCTTCAGAAAGCCAACACAGCTGCAGGGTGAGAGAGATGAAGACAGTTTAGGCCAATTTATATAAATTATACATAGTGAACAAGGGAAAAGGAATGAAAATATATTAAGGAAAGAAAGAAGACAGTGAGAGTACAAAAGTCATGATTTGTTCAGATTTCTGTATGTATATTCATTGATTGATTCATTTATTCATCCTCAGTAACCACCTTATCCTGGTCTGAGCCTATCCCGGGGAACACTAGACACGGCACAATCCACTCCAGATGGGATGCCATTCACACATTCACTATACACACACCATCCACTTTATTAGGAACACCTGTACACATGCTCATTTAGCAGTTCTCTAATCAACCAATCACGTGGCAGCAGCATGATTCATAAAATCCTGCAGATGCAGGTCAAGAGCTTCAGTTAATGTTCACATCAAACATCAGAATGAAGAAAAAGTCTGATCTCTGGGACTTTAACCGTGGCATGGATGTTGGTGTCAGATGGGCTGAAACTGCTGATCTCCTGGGATTTTCACACACAACAGTCTCTAGAGTTTTACAGAATGGTGCAGAAAACAAAAACACTGAGTGAGCGACAGTTCTGTGGGTGGAAACGCCTTGCTGATAAGAGAGTCAGAGGAAAACGTGTATAATCCTTTCCAGATCCCAATTGTTCACAACCAATCTAAGTTTTGAAATATTTCTTAACTGATAAAAACATTTGGACTTTATTATTTATTTATTACGTTATGGACATATTGAATAAAAAACAACACCTAAATTCATGGGTGCTGTTCTCATATTAGCCTCCAGTGAACCAACGTGTGGCTTTAACATATCTGCAATATGAGCTGATATGATCTGGTCCAATATCTGTTTTATCTGAGCTCAGCTGCAAGACATTTTCCGACATCCAGCTCTTGATAGCTACAATACAAGCTAAAAGAATATAAATATATGATAGCCTCAGATTCTTGTTCTTGGCTGACCGGAGTGGAACCTGATGTGATCTTCTGCTGTTGTAGCTCATCCACCTCACGGACTGACGTGTTGTGCATGCTGAGATGCTTTTCTGCTCACCACGGTTGCAAGCCTATTGGAGGTGCTGTAGACCAGTCTGCTCATTCTCCTCTGATCTCTCATCAGCAAGTGTTTCAGCCTGCAGACTCTCCACTCACAGGGTGTGTTTTTTGTTTTTCACACCATTCTGTATAAACTCTAGAGACTGTGTGTGAAAATCCCAGGAGATCAGAAGTTTCTGAAATTATCAAACTCTTTTTCTTTTCTTTTTTTTTTTTTTTTTTTATCTCAGTCTAAGTTGATGTGGAGAACATCAAGCACCTGATATTGTATGTGCAAAGATTAAAGAGACTAACAGCATGGGAATCTGTCTTTAACTCCACACTAGAAACAAATACAGAGCACGGTGACTTTGTAGTAAAATGAAAATGCCAAGAAAGAAAATCATTAAATTAACAGCCTTGTACAAGTTGTATAAAACAAAGTGTCGATTAGGATTATTTACAGGATTATTTACGCCTGTGGTGTGTATTTGCATTATTCATTTTAAATATAGTTTTATCAGATTAATTGCCATAATGGTGCTTTCTGTGGCTCTCCATTAAACCCATTATGTAAACACTTGTCCATAATATAATAAACTACTTAAATTTGCATCTCATTATATTTTGGGCCTTTGCAAGGAGCACCAATGCATTTCACTGTAGAGTACTGTTAACAAGCTAAGGTACAGTATTTGTACACTGCTCTAAAGTAATGGTTCTGGCAAGAATCAAAACAGCTTAATGGACAATTGACATTTTCTTTTCTTTTCTTTTCTTCCATTAAGGTAATTCCACCTTCTATTATGCCAGTTTGTTCATTTAGCCAGCAGCTGGCTCATGCACCTGCTGTAAGCTTGTTGACATTGCATTTAAAGCCTGCATACTGTTGACACAAGAATCCCCTTAATGTCCATCAACCTCATACAACACATTTACCATAAGGCAGTCAGCATATCCGGCAAATACAAGCACCATTAAACACCCAAATCTTCCTACTACACATCATAAAATGAATGATTAAAAAGGAAGCCAAAACAAACCCAATTAGAAATAAAATACTACAAGTTACAGAACTGCAATTGTCCTATCCTCTAAATCCTAAAGAAATATTAATGTCTGCTAACAATTAACAAGGCCAGGTCCATAGTCTGTGCAACTTAGCTACTGTACCATCATGGAATAAACTGAAATGTGTTGCATTACCAAGCGTAATATTTTCCGAATACCTTGTACAAGCCCATTGTTGTTTATGACGCTAGTCTTGCTATTTCATGAATGTTTTCCTATTTGCAGTCATTAGACTTGTTTCCACAAACGTTCCGTAATCTTCTGAGGAACTAAAGGTGTTGTGTGAATATGGCTTCCGTCAATAATTCATAACCTGAACAGATGATTGTTTACTTGCAATTGTCAGGTAATGAAAAGACCATAAAATGTTCCAAAAGTATACTGAACAGCTGAACATTTCCCAGGACCTGGATCCACACTGCATCGTGAACAGGATGGTGAGAGAAGCCAAGTTACAAATTAAACTGTCTGGGGAAATTAACTTCACTATTTCCAAATGGCTCAGAAACAAATATTAAACCATAAACTTTTGAATGGTTCAAGCCCTTTTTCCACACACCAGCTAACGTGCATGCAACTCGGAACGAGACGGAATCTGTGCAGTGAAAAGCTTAGTGATCAACCAGCTCGAACACTGGAACTGAGGAAAAGGGTACAGCTGGACACCTAGTGGGAGTAACAACTGAAAATTCTTATGAATGTGTGCATGCAATTTCATTAGTATATGCTTCAAGTAAAAATGAATACACACACAAAGACAGAAACATACACCCACCGACCACTTTAATAGGAACGCCTGTACTGTACCCCTACTCATTCATGCATTAATTCAATCAGCCAGTCATGTGGCAGCAGCGCAATACATAAAATCAAGAGCTTCAGTTCACATCCAACATCAGAATGGGGAAACATGTCATATGTTTACGCTGTGGTTTCTGATTGGTCTAATTTCACCTGATGTTCACTCTGACTGGTCCTCTCTATATAGCTGTCCCTGTACAGATGTTTTTAGAAAAAAGCACACAAATCAACATTTTCTGCAGTATTAAAGCTGCAGTAGTTGATTTTGTTTATTTGTAAACCTAAGTAACCTGCAATATATGTAGCACATGATAAAAAAAATAATGGTTTACGCCATGACCTCAGGACAAACGCATCGTGTGGTTGAGAAAAGCCACTTGAAAAAAAACTCACTTCCGGCCGAGAATGCTTGTTTGTGTTTGGATGGGCCTCCCGTTCGTTTTACAGACACTCTACTCTACAGACACTCTACTCTACAGACACTCTACTCTACAGACACTCTACAGACACTCTACAGACACTCTACTCTACAGACACTCTACAGACACTCTACAGACACTCTACAGACACTCTACAGACACTCTACTCTACAGACACTCTACAGACACTCTACAGACACTCTACTCTACAGACACTCTACTCTACAGACACTCTACTCTACAGACACTCCACAGACACTCTACTCTACAGACACTCTACTCTACAGACACTCTACTCTACAGACACTCTACTCTACAGACACTCTACTCTACAGACACTCTACTCCACAGACACTCTACAGACACTCTACTCTACAGACACTCCACAGACACTCTACTCTACAGACACTCCACAGACACTCTACTCTACAGACACTCTACTCTACAGACACTCCACAGACACTCTACTCTACAGACACTCTACTCTACAGACACTCTACAGACACTCTACTCTACAGACACTCTACAGACACTCTACTCTACAGACACTCTACTCTACAGACACTCTACAGACACTCTACAGACACTCTACAGACACTCTACTCTACAGACACTCTACAGACACTCTACTCTACAGACACTCTACAGACACTCTACTCTACAGACACTCTACTCTACAGACACTCTACAGACACTCTACTCTACAGACACTCCACAGACACTCTACTCCACAGACACTCCACAGACACTCTACTCCACAGACACTCTACTCTACAGACACTCTACTCTACAGACACTCTACTCTACAGACACTCTACTCTACAGACACTCTACTCTACAGACCAGCGTAGATCCTGGAGCTTTGTGAACATGAGCGGGAGAAGGGGAGGGCTCAAGAAGTTAAAAAAAATAAATAAAAAAATTCTAACTCACCTACTTAATGATTAGAGAGCTAATATTGAGAAACAATAGACTAATGCACCTTTAATGGAAATATTTTTGATGCAATAAGAAAAAGAATGTAGCTATTCTGTGCCATGGGTTGAAGACATGAATGTTTTTGAGGCTTGGTCCACAGCCTTCCCAGTGTTTATAATGAATTTAACATTTGTGATGTATAAATTTTTTTTTTTTAACCTAAAGGGAATGTAGTCTTCATGCAAGTCATTCAGCTAATTTAGCTCTTTCGTCTGTATAAGTGTCTTGCATGTGATTCGTTCTTCTCTCACAAACTAACCATCCGCTCAACACTGGTGCTTCCTGTGCAAGCAGGCACTAAATTCCCTAACCCTTTGTTGTTTCTAAGAGCCCTAATAGAAGTAATTTTTTATAATAGGTAAATATAACACCTGGCTATAAAATACAAGTGGCCATAAATTCAGAATATAGGCTACAGAGATAAGAACCGTGATATGCATAAAGAGTTGACCACCAGCAAAAACCTTGGGTTTAATTCCTTTAAAGGATACTAACAGAAAATCATGACTCCACTTCAGAATTATATGGATTTACCTTAAGAAACATTAAAATATTAAATCCTTCAACATTTTAATAACACTCACCTGACATGTTTGCCGTTAATGAGGGCAAGTAAGCAGAGGTTCACCATGTTCCACGAGGTGCTATTGTCATAGCGCATTAGGTTCAATGCCATGGCAACATGCGAGTGACAATTGTCACAGCAAAGGTTGTGCTGAAGAAAGAAGAAATAAAATGTACATTCAGGTCACTTACTATTGCCAAGAGAAGTTTTTGTGTGTGCAGTCAAAGCAGTTTTCAAAACAGCTGAAGAAAATGTAGCTAGACACCCAGTAAAACACACACAACTGCACTTTACCATTCTGTGTTTGTACTCCTCTGAAGCATCATGAACTGCTGTGTCCCAAGCATTAGAGCCACTGGCGTATACTTTGCTGACATCCAGCATCCAGTACCTGAATGGAAACTCTCTATTACTGAATAGTCTACTGAATATCCTTTTTTACAGAATGTATTTAAGTGATGACTGTCCTTAAAGGATTTACTCTGAAAACTAAAAAGGTGCCCTCAGGTTTATTTAAATTTAATTAACTCACTTTGTTGGTCTTCCAAACGCCATGTTGTCTTCCTGCAACACAACAGTTAGTACAGTAGCATTATCATTATTCAGCCAGCTCTATGTTATTGCTTATATTTTTCATTACTTCATCAGTTCATTGCTTCTCTTTTTGGATTTTTCCTCAATTTTCTTCTGAATTTTGTCTTGGCCACCAGTCAGCTCTCTCCTCTCCCACGACAGCTACCAGCCCGGAAGGCTGAAGGCTGACACGTGCTTCCTCTGAGACACGTGAAGCCAGCCGACTGCATCTTTTCGAGCTGCTGCTCATGCTGCATCAGGGGCAGCGTAACACACTCGGAGGAAAGCGCTATTTACCCTCTTCTGCATGCATGAGCTCACAGACACCCATGATTGGTTAGTATCACTGTGATTGACAGGAGACAGAGAGTGAGTATGCCCCTCCCACCCAGAGAGCACGGCCAATTTTGCTCCCTTGGACTCTTGGCCACAGATGGGATTCAAACTCGCGATCACCGGACAATAGGTCGAACGCTTTTCTGTTGAAAATAATAATATTAGTACTACAAAATATTATAAATACTACAAACCCACCGATACAAAGTAAGGCCCAGCAAAGTCACGGATCACGCCTGCTGATGTGCAGATCCCCATGTGCCCAATGAACGGAAAGAGCCATCTGAAACATCAACAAAAAGGCGGATTAGTCCCAAAGACTATACAAGACACAGACCTGCAATTTCCCTCAGGATCAATAATGTTTCTATCTATCCATCTATCTATCTATCTCTCCAATTTTGGTTAAATATCTGTCTTTGGTAGATGTTACAGAACCTGTCACATATCTATGTGTTAGAAGAAAACTAAAACCCAACCCACCACTTGTATTAGGGGCTCAATAGACCAGTCAACTAATATGTTGATTAGTGAGTCGGTGGGAAAAATAAAACAACAGTGAGGCAGATGATGAGGAAATGCCAGCAGATATTTAAGTAGTTTGTTAGTCTGAACATTTTTCAGATTAGATGAAGTCAACTCCAAAGTGAACTGCACAAGACTTTCAGACACTCCTGAGACACGCTACAGACTCTGCATCCTCCATCCAGTGCATTTTAAAAGCTGGTACATCCTGAAATAGTGTAGTACGATATACGGATTTATTATTTTGCACCAATTTATTTACTTTTGTCATTAACAGTGTAGCTTAAAATAGCCTTGAAGCTGGAAATTTAACTTGTAGCCTGTCTATGGCTGTAAACTGAAGCGCTGTTTGACATAATCTTCTCTGCACAAATAAAAGTTCCTTAAAAAGTGGAACTGTTGTGTAAGTGCTCTTCTGTGTGTTGATGATGTGACTACAGGAGCACTGCAGACATTTTGACAGCCAGTATCTGATTACAAACTGAGTTAATTAGGCTTATACCTGTTTCACTATAGCACAGTGCTATCTATCAACTTCAGTTAACACTTCACTTTCGTAAAACGAGTAACGGACGCTTTAGAAGAGGCACTCGACCACATACTTGGTCTGTGCAGTAAAACCTCGACTACGCTCGCTACCTGGGAAAGCATTTTCAGGAGGAGAAAGAAAATAAAATGATGAAGAAAAGCGAGATCCAGCAGGCAGATTAAAGGAGCCGTTATAACGACAGTTACAGGTTATAAAGCATTACTTTATATTCACATACACACAATATCATCAACTTTCTCCAACTTTTCTATAAATAATGACCAGTTGTATCAATGCCACTTCCTTAAATAGCCAGTGATGCACATTTTGCAAACATCCAGTTCGTAGAAAGCACAACCCACTAGAAACTCACTTCTCCTCTGGTCATTTCATTGCTGTCTGGATGCGAGAGTTTTATCACTGACAAGATGTGTAAAAAAATATATTACAGATGGCCTGTTGATAAACTAATTCCATCCGAATAGGGCTTTAGACAGACTCGCTGCTTTTGCCGCCGTGTCGGTGTGGCTCTTTACACAACAGGCAGACACAGACGCACAGTTAGACAGTAACATATGTGCATTTCACACTGATATTATAGATCAACAATAATCTAGTCTGCAGGAGTCCATTCTCCTCCCTGAAACAGAGCTTCTCTCCTCCGCAGCTGGCCTTGACGAGGATGAGGGATCTTTACGTGTGTTTCTAATACTAGTGAACTGTTTGGCTAAGCAGCATATTTAAACTGAATTAAATATATCCTTAACAAAAATGTATAATCTTCCTTTTTTATAGTGACAGTATTATAGTGCTATTATAGTGTTTTTATTCTTCAGAGATTGAGCTTAAAACATAGAAAGCATAGCACATAGCATTTTTAACCAAACCTTACACATTTAATTACACAGTGTTTATTCTGCACAGCTGCCTTCCTTCTCAATCACAGCTAGCTTCCGGCTTCCTGTTTCCTGCTTCCTGCTTCCTGTTTCCTGTTACAGGTAACAGCTGACACTTACACACAGGAAAAGCCACATTTCACCAGTTTGGGATAAAGAGCACAGACCACTGGCTGAAGGTTCAGTGCTAGTAATTTCAGCTGTATTAGTTTCTCAGGTTGTAGTTTCAGGTAGCTAAAGGTAAAAGGTAGTATTTTTGAACAGGAAAAGGTTCAGCTGCTTCACATCCTGAAAGTGCAGTAAAACACTCTAGTACAGAACAACTCACGATAACACGGGGATTGGTGTCCACACGATACAGTACGGATAGCGACTGGCGGTTAGGTCGATCTTCTCAAACGCTATTTGATAATTCTTCACGGACTCTATTTCAGCAACATCCGCCATCACCGTCAAGCCCCGCCCCCTCTCAGCCACTTCCTGCTGGCGTCTGGCGGATTGCTACGTCATCACCGTCAAGCCCCGCCCCCTCTCAGCCACTTCCTACTGGCGTCTGGCGGATTGCTACGTCATCACCGTCAAGCCCCGCCCCCTCTCAGCCACTTCCTGCTGGAGTCTGGCGGATTGATACTGAAGCGTCGTTACTTCTGATCCGGGCATGTCTCTTGAAGAATCGGGTTTAACATAAAAATAATTGATATCATATGTTTATTTATTTATCAGACTGAATATATACCATCTGCTAATGAAAACAGAATTTTTTTGAGAGAAAAAGATGAAAGAAACATACGTAGGAATAGGAACTACTTTTCTCTCTGGCTTCTTCCTCCTCTCTCTCTCTCTCTCTCTCTCACACACACACACACACACACACGCTGAAAAACCAGTGCAGTCTCATATATTCACAGTCACACATACACTCACCGTCCACTTTATTAGGAACACCTGTACACCTACTTATTCATGCAGTTATCCAATCAGCCAATCACGTAGCAGCAGCACAATGTATAAAATCATGCAGATGCAGGTCAAGAGCTTCAGTTAATGTTCACATCAAACATCTGAATGAAGAAAAAGTGTGATCTCTGTGACTTTAATCGTGGCATGATTGTTGGTGTCAGATGAGCTGGTTTGAGTTTTTCAGAAACTGCTGATCTCCTGGGATTTTCACACACAACAGTCTAGAGTTTTACAGAAGGGGGGGGGGGTGTCTGCAGGCTGAAACACCTCACTGATGAGAGATCAGAGGAGAATGAGCAGACTGGGCTGAGCTGACAGGAAGTCTACAGTAACTCAAATAATCACTCATTACAATGTTGGTGAGCAGAAAAGCATCTCAGAACACACACATCAATCCTGGACAGCTGAAGGCTGGAAAAAGACCAGGTGATTTTTTTTTTCTAATCTTGAACTGTCCAGTTTCAGTGAGTCTGTAGATTCCTCAGATTCCTGTTCTTGGAATGTTCTTTGACTGGAGTGGAACCTGATGTGGCCTTTTGTTGTTGTAGCTCATCCATCCTCAAGCTTTTTGTGCATGCTGAGATGCTTTTCTGCTCACCACAGTTGTAAAGAGTGATTATATGAGTTACTATAGACTTCCTTACAGCTCGAACCAATCTGGCCATTTGGAGTCCATGCCTCAACGGGTCAGAACTGTTTCGGCAGCACAAGGGAACCTACACGATATTAGGCAGTTGGTTTTAATGTTATGGCTGATTGGTGTAAGTAGGTTTCTGCCTGATGCAAATATTTACATAGATATGAGGTGATTCCGTGCCTGAGCCTATAGTGTAGGTGTACTGTGTCCCCTGGAGTGATGCTTTGGGTGTAATGTGTTTCGGTGTGATTCATCCAGCTACTGATGCATTATCCAGGGTGATGGTGCTGAAAACGGCATTGTTAATATCAGAAAGGCTCTGGCATTTTTTTTTTTTTTTTAAGGCTTATTAAAACAAAGAAAGTGGTGATAGTGGTGAGTTTTTTGTGTCTCAAGAGGTTTTAACCCTGTAGTCTGTCTATTCAGTCTCCCTAGTGGTCTAGACGCTGGCATCCACAGTCTGACTATTGTGCAAAAATAGCTTTCATATAACAATATCAGCAAAAACTGCATGTCATCAGTTATCTATCTGTATATGAAATTTGATCTTTCTCTGTCTTTTTGTTGTGGAGCACTTAATAACTGAACAGACGTGTCTCCTTGGGACTTGTTTACAGCCTGCTGGAGCTCCTGATGTAACGTGGTCAAGTATTTGGGACATCACAACCCAGATACTTTTACCATCAAAAAATGATGTTCCAACAATAAAATCCAACTGATGGGTAGAAACAACAGTTGTATCATAGTTTATTTAGTTTGTTTAGTAAAATGAAACATTTTTAAACTATGATCTATTTTGTCACATGTCTGTCCTTTCATTTAAGTACGTAGTCATTGGTGTGCATGGCTTACAGTGAGACTTAAATTAAATGACCCTATTTTGCCCTCTGAACAAAGGGGTGTTCAGTGGTCTGAGCATTAGGGAAATGGCCCAAGACATTTTAACCCCATAAACAATTATGTGAACACTGGTTCATGTAGGGAAAGTAGGCATTTATGCAACATAATATGATTTTAAACATGAAGAAGGCTTTGGGCCATGCTGATCCTATCAGTGCACATAAGGTGCTCAAGCAGAAAAGGACCTTAATCTATTTTGCATTGAAGTTCTCTCAACGTTGCAAGACATTAGTAATACATAGGTTCTCACTGAGCAAGCCTTATTGTAATGTAAGTATGACTTTTCCATTTCTTTTCATTATGATTTTTTTTACCTATCAGTGTTTGTATATCAAAATAGGCAGACGAACAGTGATATCTGCCATTTGGTTCAGTGTTGGGAGTTGCCATGGTTGTTAAATCTGTAGCGCAGCGTGAAATGATGACATGTCAGAGCCGGATTTCACCTTCCAATCAGGTAGCACTTCCCTCTTGAATATGAATGAGCATTCTCCTGCCATCTTACATTTCTGAAATGTTATCCTTCAAACTACAAGGGTGTGTAAATGCACTGGTATGTTTTCGATATGGAGCACTGAGAGATTAGAAATTAGAGAGAGGAAATAGGGAGGAAAACATGGAGATAACAAGTGGCAAGTGATGATCAAGATTGTGGGAAAATTTTGACTCGTTATTACCAAATAAGGTCAATTATTATTATTCTGTAATGGACATTTTTGTGTGTCATTAGTAATGCATTGTTTATTACTTATTTTAACCTGCAAATTTTGTTATTATTATTATTATTATTATTAGCTGAATTGACTTACAATAAGAACACATTGTCAGTGTGCCAAACACGAAAATGCTGCAGCACCACAACCTAATGATGGTGATCAAGGCAATGTTGGAGGTCCTTCCTTTGGTGATTATTTTATTGTAATATCTTAACAAACAAGCATATTCTCTCCTGTTCCTCCTGATCTAATATGCCTAACATGAATATAGGCTTCAGGGCCTTTATTAAGCTTCTGGATCCTACATACATTCCCCCAGTAGGAAGGCCTTGAAGACAATGATGGAAAGAAAATATTAGGCCACTGAAGAGACGGCTGTGTCTGAGGCTGAGATGGGGGAGGTCTCAGCAGTTCTACTGTTCTTCTGGGGGTAAAAGAGATTCCCCAAACCCACTTGCAGCTCACATGGCCAAGGCCAAGATTGAGTTGTCTGAAGAGAAAAGGGTCTAAAAGTCATCCATCTTGTAAAGATGTTAAAAGATCATATAGACTTGTCAGACATAACATTAAAAACAACTTGACTGAAATATTATCTTTAATAGAAAGGTGACTGGGCAGCATGGTTATGCAGTGTTGCCAATTCACAGCTCCAAGGTCCCCGGTTCAATCCTGAGCTCGGGATACTGTCTGTGTAGATGTGGGTTTCCTCCGGGTTCTCCAGTTTTACATTTACATTTATGGCATTTGGCGGACGCCTTATTCAGAGCAACTTACAAAAGTGCTTTGAAGTCTCTATCAATAAATACATTCTGATAATGGTTCTCTAGGTCGCAAACTAAGAATACCATCAGTTCAAAAACTCTGTTGGGGAGGTGATTTAGTAACAAGTGCTCAGACAATACAAACTGCTAATTTAAGTACTTTATGAAGAGGTAAGTCTTTAGACGTCGTTTGAAGACTGCCAGTGACTCAGCTGTTCGGACATCTAGGGGAAGTTCATTCCACCACCTCGGTGCCAGAACAGAGAATAGTCTCGATGCAGGGCTTCCTTGTACCCTGAGAGATGGTGGGATCAGTCGAGCAGTGCTAGAGGATCAGAGGGAGCATGGTGCAGTGCAGGGTGTGATAAGTGCTTTGAGATAAGTGGGTGCTGGTCTGTTTTTGGCTTTGTAGGCGAGCATCAGTGTTTTAAATCTGATGCAGCAGCTACAGGAAGCCAGTGGAGGGAGCATAACAATGGGGTGGTGTAGGAGAACTTGAAAGTAGGTTGAAAACCAGTCATGCAGCGGCATTCTGGATCAGTCGCAGAGGACGAATGGCACTCAGATGAAGAACAGAAAAGGACTAAGTACTGAGTCTTGTGGGACACCAGTAGAGAGAGTCTGCAGGGAGCAGATGTGGATCCTCTCCATGTCACCTGATATGACCGACCCTCCAGGTAGGAAGCAAACCATTGCCATATTGCACCACGAATTCCTAGGCTCATGTGGGTGGACAAGAGAGTCTCGTGGTTAACTGTATCAAACGCTGCTGAAAGGTCGAGGAGGATGAGAACTGATGATAGTTTGGCTGATCTAGCAGCATGTAGCTTCTCAGTGACAGCCAAGAGGGCAGTCTCTGTGGAATAAATGGAGTGTGCCGGTATGAAGGCAGACTGGTTAGGATCTTGGAGGGTGTTCTGTGAGAGATAGAGAGACAGCTGATTGTAGACAGTTCCTTCGAGGAATTTAGAAAGAAAAGAGAGCGATACCTAGTACAACATGAAATATACCAGTTGTCTCCCTCCTCCCAAAAACAGGCCAGTAGTTGGATTTGCTCGGATAAATTGTCTCTCGGTATGAATGTGTGTGTGTGTGTGTGTGTGTGTGTGTTTGTGCATGGTGCCCTTCAATGGACTGGCATCCTATTCAGGCTGTGTTCCTACATAAGGCCCAGAGTAGACAGGATCGGCTCCAGATCCACCGAGACCCTGACCTGGATAAAATGGTTAATGAAAGTGTGTGAGTGAGTGAGTGTGTAGGTGTCTGCCTTGTCTTAGGGCTACACTGCTGAACCCTAGATTTAAAGAACTTGGATTCTATAATGTCAGTGCTCAGGCAGCTGTGGAAAGGCAGTCAAGAGAATGTGCCAGTTTCACAAGCAACGCCCGGGTTAACCTGAGCTGTAGCTCCGGAGTAAAATGGGCCCTAAATCAAAAGGTATGAAATAATATTTAGGTTTTCAGTCCAGCAATCAGAAAAGTTTAAAATAAATATTTCTGCTGACTCCTCCCAGTTCAATACTTCATTGAAAGAGGTGCGATGATTAGTTTAGTTGGTCATATTTGGCTTTTGTTTTGACAGTGGGAGGCTTATGAAGTCACACAGGAGCAGTCCTGAGGGCTTTTGATATTAGATAATTGTTATATGTTGGATTACAGAGAATATATCATAGAGAATATATCATAGAGTCTGTTTCTGTGTCACCACAACATTAGGGACTGGCACTAAAGTGCAGCAAAAAAGTGTGAAATGTTTTATATATTACCTTAACCTCCTACTTTCAGTAGGGTCTTGCTGAACAGGAGCTAAGAGTGGCTGGGTAGCTGCTATCAGAGGTGGAAAAGGAACGAGAAATTATACTTAAGTGGAAGCATCCAACCAAAAATGAGCAGAAGCAGCCATTATTTGTCACCTATACTCTATTTCTTTGCATATCTCAGCTTGTTAGGAAGCTGGGGTCAGAGTGCAGGGTCAGCCATGATACAGCACCCCTGGAGCTGAGAGGGTTAAGGGCCTTGCTCAGGGGACCAGCAGTGGCAGCTTGGCAGTGCTGGGGCTTGAACCCCCAACTTTCAGATCAGTAACCACTGAGCCACCACTGCCCTTAAATATACTCAAGTGAAAGTAAAAAGGTGCTTCTTTTAAATGTACAAGTATTAAACATGTCTTTAACTGATGACATTAAGTTCATGTTTTCTTGTGAAAATGAACTTTTATTACTTATCTAAAACTGTTAGATGATTTTTGTTTTAAAGCAAATACACCATGCATATTGATTTTGAACTTATTGTTTACTAAATCCATTGTCCTATTTGATTTCATTTCATTTTACTCTAAATGCACACTTTTTACCCTTGAATTTACTCATTCTTTGCACTCATGTACTTTTGTACAAAGCTCTACCTCAGCTCGTTTGTGAAGGCTGTACCTGTTGCAGTAAACAAGCTTTCCTAGTGTCTTTTCTGTGAAGTGCGCCCCCTGGTGGCACGGTTAAAGTCACAGAGATCAGACTTTTTCTTCATTCTGATGTTTGATGTGAACATTAACTGAAGCAAACTAGGTTTTGCAACCATACTAGTCAGAGTAAGCTAATATACCTAACCCTGTCGGTTAGTTAATATTTAACTGTGTTAAAGGCGTATCTTGGGTGTGCAGGAACTACATGACGGAAATGTTCACATCAATGTTTATATTGCTGTGCTAGCGCAAACATTAACACTATCTACCTTACTTAGGCAAAGGTAACATTTGTTGCCTAGCAATGGTATGCGGTGGTTATTCTAACAACTAACAGTTGCTGTGGTTAACATTAGTTAGCTCAGTCGTGTCTGTGTAGAGAGAAACTCATATGTTAGCTCATTTTTATTAGTTATTGCAAGGAAACACACCTCTCACACCCTGAGAGATCAAATCAGGTGGCATTAGGGAACCAGTGGAAGGGATGCAGATGATGCTGTGATTGCAGAGCACAGTTCTTGTTTAAGTGGTAACGCAATTTAAGTTGCAGCACATTGCACAAGTACCATATAACTTCCATATAACTTATCTTCGTATTGTGGAGTCTGCGGAATATATCCTTAATGCCAAAGAAATGTGCCATTGTTAAAGTTTTTGCAGATTCTCTTTGGTAGGAGAGATTGCGGACACCGAGCAGACCTGAATAATAGGACAACAACTGGCCAACATACTTCCAGATCCTTTCAGGATGAGAATCATGAAATTCCAGAACAGTTTTTTTTGTCAGGCATAGAAATAAGAATTTTGTTAACTCTACATGTTGATGATTTTGAGGTTTGCAACCCTCTAGGTACTTTTCACATTACACATAAACTGTGCCTTGGGTAATGTGCCACCAGGCTAGCACTTATAACTATCCTCCGTTTACCTGGTGGTGCTGTGTACAGCTGAAGAGCTGAAGAGATATAGTTATGATTCTGCCTTAGAGCATCTCGTTCAAGATTTAATAACAAAAGAGGTTAGGTCAGATGCTTTGAGCATCAGAACAATGGAACTGCTGGAGTCTCGCATGAAAATCGCAGCAGAGAATGGTGCCAGATGTTTTGGGGTGAAAAGGCATTGTGTATTCTCTAAACATCTCACCCCCTTCAGTGTTAGTGCAGGCTCTAGCCCGGACATGTACATGATTGGTTTGAGGGCATAGTGCCTATAGAAGTTGCACGTTGCTTCACCTTTCTAATTTCAAGCTTGAATGTAAAAAGCAATCCTGACTTTCCTTCATAAGTGGGGAGACAAGACAAACAGGCCACATGCAAAAAAAAAAAAAACACAAAGGAAAATTGGGCCCTTTTAAGATTCCATTTGTAATTGTGTGCATGATAACTGAAGGAGAAACAGCATGGGATTTGGCGCTTTCCTTAAGGACATTATTGAGCTCCAACACACACACAAGAGTCCACTGGTCCATTGCCTATCTAAGCTAAAATTTTAGAGCACAGATTGAGATACCAAGAATTGTTCCCTGGTGTGAGACTGCTGCCTAAACATACTGTACTTATTTTATTCAAAGCATTATTCAAAAATGATCAGACTGTTTAGTCCTCTTGTAGGGGTGTGGACTATGGTGTTTTGAGGTCAAGCATAGTTTTAAAGCAGTTTTTGCGACACACAAATTGCTTTAAGAATTTCTCTCTGGCAAAGAAGCATCATCTTATGATATGAAATCACTTGCAGTAATCTAGCCTCGTATGTTTCAAATGCCTGGCCTGTACCTGCTGAAGATTTGACTGAAGACAAAGCTAAGACTGTTGCTGAGAAATTCCCTGGAACGAGTGAAGTTCATGTCACCAATCAGTGGTGTAGAATTCGGAGAGGAGATGATCATTTGCCTTGGATCTACAAGTGCACTGGCTGAGTTTGCACAGATTGTTCAGATTGTGCAAATTCAGCCAGTGCACTTGTAGATCCAAGGCAAATGATCATTTCATCTCCGAATAATATTTGCATGCATTACATCTATAGGTTTTGGGGGTGGGGATGGATACTGTACAGCTTCCAAATTTAAGACTGTATAACACTACCAAAACACTGCCAAATGGCTTCCAGTTGGAATCCAATCACCTGTTCAAACTTGTTCCCCATGAGCTCCACTTCCCTTTTTTTTGGTAGGATGTGTTTAATGAAGAGTAGATGGAGTGACTGCAGCACAGGACAGCAAAGCAAACAAACAGCATTTTAAATTATATTTACCGTCAACAACTAAACCATTCGATTTTACACTTTTTTCCTGGTCAAAATTTTCAGCCTTTTTTTGCTCTTTTTTGAAAGAGCCGTTTCCGGCGGCATCCCTAATAAATACAGTTAACTGATGTTATATGCATATTTAATGATGGTTAAATCAGACTCACATTGATAGATTTTATTTCACATTCATCATGAACTAAAAAAATCTCCATTTACCGTTGCATAAAGCGAGACCGCCACATCAGGGGATATTTTAAAACGGCTCAAAAGCTGTCAGTCATTCTGGATTCACATGTCTATTGACTCATCTGATGGTTTTTTTGGCATTTTTTTGTGTTCTGTTGTTAAAATGGAAGCTGCTATGTAAAATGTGTAAAGTTCAGCAGATCTGAAACATCATTGAAACCTTTCTTTTTTGGTATTTTTCATCTCACCTTAGCCCCATTTGCAATTCATTCCCCACAGTCTGAGTACTTCTGCCCTGTACACTGAAAAACGGGAAGATGTGGTTGGTCAGATTTAAGAGAACATATTGCATATAGTTTACATAAAAATATTACAGTTTTTCTCAGTTGCTTTGGTACATTTCTCGAATCATCCTTGATATTTGCAAACCAGTATGTGCATTTCTCAAAACAATTCATACAAACAGCACTACACAATGGATTAACCTGCAAAAGCCTGTAACTTGCTCAAAATCTTTAGTTCATCTCTCAAAAGTAAGTATTTATGTCAATGAACATATCAGTGCCATCAGAATGAAAAGTCCTTCTGTCATTGTTCACAAACAAGATAGTCAAAATGCTTTGTCATGTTGTCAATATAACAGTGTACTCTGTCAGTGTTACCTGATGTGAACTATGGCTGCAGTTTGGATGACAGTTACTGTATTGAAAATTCACTTCTTCTGTATGGCATATATGAATTTCTACAGTACAAATTTACACATTACTGGATGTGGGATATTGATTGAAAGAGACTGGACAGGATTCACAGTTACGCTTTTACTAGTGGTCTGACAAAAAGAAATTACATTACAATGTCATTGTGATATAGAAAAGAATAAGACAAGGGGCACAAAGGGGAAAATACAAAATTAGAAAGGTAAACACAGGAAACACCCTTTAGGCAGAACTTTGCATTTGCATGCAGCACTGTATTAGGAATTACAGTGCAGTCTGTCTACACCTCCTGACATCCCGGTCTGTCGGGTCACAGATTCTCATCCACATCACAACGGATATCTTCCCTTGCAATGCAACGTGGAAAAAATCTTTTGGAATGTCTTATCCAGCCTCTGCAGGCATCTTCTGTGATGTCCTCACATGCTGCATCCATGGCAGCCAGCTCATAGACCTTCCACCTCCATGCTGAGTAGAACTCCTCAATTGGGTTAAGCATTGGGGAATAAGCTGGGAGGAATTCCATCAGCAGGTGGACATACCTGTTCTCTCTACGAAACGTTTGAATTATTCAGGACACGGTCGATCTCCCAATATTCGGCTGCACCCTTCGACCCGCCTCAGCCATTGTAAGGCCATGATTGACAACATGGTCCACAATAGTGGCCCTTATCTGATATGCGCCTATGTCCTTGGCATCTTCCTCTGTTTTGCCTCCGTACCCTTCCACCATGGATCCTTACTCCTCTTCCTCCTCTCCGCTGTTGACCCTGTTCTTTCCTGGTTGTCCATCCATTGTCAGAAATTGTAACTCTCTGTTGTGTTCTGTCTATACACTGTATGCTTGACAATTGAAGGTTCATGAGATGCACCTTTGAGCTATTTTAGAGAACTGGTTGATCATTGGTTGATCTAACACTTTACATTCCCTTCATTAGTGAAAGTCAAGATTCACCTGCACAATTCATCTACAACTAGTTCAACCATTTTGCATTTAATGACTTATGCAAGGAACTAATGCCTAGATGTTTTGAGGGGTAAGACTATTCAACAGGGAACCATATAATATATTTTGATCAACGTGACATAAGCAATTGATAATGTAGGAAACAGACACTTGTACATAATCAATTGCATGAATGTACCAAAGCATTTGCAATTTGTTCAAAAGAATGAGAAATTGCTTTTATGATGTGTGCAAGTGACTAGATGATGTGGAGTTTGAGCAAGTAATTTTGAGAATTTCAGTTATGATCTGAGAAATGCACCAAAGCGACTGAGAAAAACTGTAAGTTTCTCATCAAAACATGATTTTATTGCTAATATATTAAACTTCATTTAAACAAATTTCTAATTACTAGATATAATTATATTATGGGTAAAAATGTGGGGTTTGACTTTATACAGGACTTTGAAAAATAAATGACCAAATCATGTTGGATGTACAAAAACAAATTTTGTTAATATAACTCAATTCAGTCACGTGGAACCAATGTGTGCATCTAGATAAAGTAAACTATAGTAATAGGCTTATGATAGGGTTGCGCAAACCAGAGCACGTACAGCTTCCAAACTTACTATTCTATCAGATATCCATGCCAATATTTTTGTAAGCTAATCTTTTTTCATGTACTTAAAATGAATTATAAAAATATGTGCATGCAGTACAGCCACATGCCTAGGGGCTGGAGCATTTTTCTAAACCAATATTTGCATGTATTACATCTATAGGCTTTGGGCTAGCGTTATTGTTATGTCAGACTCTGTTAGAACACTGCCACAAGGTTTGGAAGCCAATCATTTTCATGTAGAATACGTGAAAGGATGAACACTACCTTCGGCATTCAAATAGGATTACCCATGGATATCAGACAATTATCACCTAACTGAACAACGAGCATCATTGCTCTAAAGAAAGTTCCTCAAAAATGCACGTTTTTACCAGGAATACAGCAAGTTCATGGAAGAGGTTTTATCAAGTGGACATGCCGAACGTGTGCCCCAAGAGCAGCTGAAATTGGAAAAATGAAAAAAGTGGTGCATACAGTACCACATCATGGAGCACGTCACCCTAGAAAGGGAAGTTTGTGGGTGGTATTTGACTGCTCTTCTTCCTGAGGAACTTCTCTCAATGGCGATCTCATTCAAGGCCCCAATCTTACAAACACATTGACTGGCGTGGTAGTTTATTTTCCTCTGGATAATGCAGTGATCATGGATGACATGGAGAAGATGTTCTATTAAGTATGGGTCTCGCCTCAGCATTTAGAGTTAGAGTGTGCAGGATGTTGGGAATTTCCCTATTCCAGCAGACAATCTTATATATCAAACAGCGAGAAGTTTCTTCTTCCCCTGCAGAGGGAGCTCAATTCAGCAATGCAGCATCAGTGAATTATCACTTCAGCTATACAGCAGGAGTGAGCCCACGCTCAGAGGAGGAGTAGCTCTTTTTATAGTCAGCTGTAAACAATAGAAACATCTCACAGGATACAAAATAATGAATAATCATAATTGTATAGACAGGGAGTATAAAAGTTTCTACACCTCATTACTAGGTAAGAACAGCTTCAGAAGGTGGTTCCCTTTAACTTAAGCACTAATCTGCACAGGAACACTCAATGATAGACTCATCATATAAAAACAGTGATTACAGAGATAACACATAAAAGCAAAATTCTCCAACATGCACCTTTTTGGAGCTACTTTGTCATCCAGCTGTGGAATCTATGCTTTAAGAAGGACAGCTGTAAATACCATAGGTGGTTTCTCAGCTGAAACAACCACCACAGACAAGAATAAATTTTATGTGATGCTCTGTTGAAAGTTCATGTGATGGCCCATGCTATTGTACCTTACCAGGAGCTGAAAGCAGTATGTGCAGCAGGAGGCTTTAATCTGACACAGTGGGTTAATAGCAGTCAAGCTGTTTTAGCCTCCTTTCCTGAAGCTGACATAGCAAAAAAAAATGAAGAACCTTAATCTTGATGTGGAAGATTTACGTACTGAAAGAGCACTTGGGATCCATTGGTGTGCTGAGTAGGACAACCCTCTAGTTCCAATTGTCAGTTAAAAATCAACCATGCACCAGACGAGGAATTCTATGACCTTCTTGGATTTCTTGCACCATCAACACTCCCAGCAAAGCACATCTTGCAGGAATTATACAAACTTTGGGTTGGATGAAGAAATTCCAGAGTTATACTCTGTAATGAAGTCAGTCCTGTCATGAAATGCATTCAGGCGATGAAATCCTGGCCATGAAATCCTAGAATATGGAACAAATTAAACTTTGAAGGGGAGATAAGTAGACTTTCAGCCCTGCTGCTGGTGTCCATCATGGAGGCATATGGGAGAGAGTGATTTGAACAATGCCTTCAACCAGTAATGTGTGAGGCTGAAGATGTTCTTAACAGCCGTCCCTTGACTACAGTGTCATGACCCAAAAGACCTGGAACCATTAACTCCTAATCATTTGCTACAACTGAAGGTTATTTACAGAGCATCTCTATGCCAGACACTGCTGGAGGCAAGTCCAGTACATTGCTGACCTGTTCCGGGTACATGAGCCCCTCCCTCTTATGCAAGAATGACAGAAATGGTCCCGTGTTCGACACTACTTCTGCCCTGGAGCTGATTCCACAACACCATCGGGATCCTGGATTATTGCAAGAGTCATTGAAGCCAAGCCTGATACTGGTTCTGGCCTGAGTCTTATTATGCGTCTTCGGACAAATCTACTTGAAAGGCCCATTAGCAAGATGTAGCTACTGGTAGAAGACCAATGGCACAAGTTCGATTAAACACACTGGCGCACATGCATTCAGTCATACACTTATCCGTGCTGATTTTTTTCACACTCAAGTTGGTAAAACAAACAAACAAAAAAGAAAAGAGATTAAAGGCTCCTTAGTAACCTGCCTGGTAAGGACCAATGGTGTTGAAGATCATGTTCAGCGAGTGAGGCGTGAGTCCACCATCACTGTAGGTTTTTCAAAGTATTGCTCAAACTCTATCTGTAGTTGTTCCATGATCTCTGGGTTATTAAAATGCTATTCTTCAATTTCCATAGATTGTTTTTTTTTTTTTGGTTTTGGTTACTCAAAGAGTAACTGGTGCATGATCGAAATATCTATAGTACCTATCTCATAATCTTTACTTCTATGCCTAATTTTCCCAAAAACTAAAAAATAATTAATTCTTGAGTAAACAGTGTGTAGATTGGAATAATGTGTATAGTCTCTCTCTATAGTCAAAATAATCTCTCCACACGTCTAATAATCCTATATCTCTCATTAATGTACTTAATGGTTTGCTCAGTGGATTTGTTTTTTAAAAGAAACCACTTTGAAAAAGCTACTTCAGGATTTAGTCAGACATTCAAGTAAGAGCTACTTGTGTTTTAGAAGCCATCTGCCTTCATTTAGAAGAAAACAACTCTAAGTCTGTGACTTCCAACCTTGGGGTCAGCTCATATCGGCCCTTAAAAGAGCACAGCTGGAAATGTTGCTCTGTGGGATTAGCCTCTGCTTCTGCGACTGAGCAGAGGGCCTATACAAGTGACACATTTGTGTGGATATCACTCGTAAAATTAAAGTCACAACTTGGTTTAGTTATATCAGAAGGTTTAGGTGCTACTGTTCTATGGGCTCTTTCAGTTTCAGGCTCAAAATCAAGGGTCAATTCTAAAAACTTTACCATGTCTGGGAACTTCTTCAAACCCCTCAGGAACTCCATAAATCCTGATATATTTCCATCTGGACTGACCTTCCTGGTTGTTTAGCCTAGCTTTGACTTTTTCCTGTAGCTTTAGCATCTCTCTGACATGTTCTTCTGTGTTTTGGATCCTCGTTCAAGTGTTTTCAAATCTTTGCTTGGCCTCCTTGATTCTTTTGTTTGATTTATTCAGTTCATCTTTTATGTCCCATAATTGTAGAGTGCTGTCTTGGCGAAATTCTCTTATTTTATTTAATATTGTCTCTAAGCTAACTTGCCCTACATTTATGCTAGCACTCGTCAGCTCTGAAGCATTGTTACAGAGTTTCTTCTTTGTCTTCCCCTTGTTTGCATCATATCCTCATCCATATTTCATTTTTAAAAAAAATGACTTTAAGGCTTAATGTAAGTGCAGGATTCAAGAGCGTGTACATTAAGCAGCCATCAGCTTATGGCCATAACCAGAAATCCTGGTAATGAATTTCATTATTGATTAGATGGTCTGTGTTATGAAGCATACTGTGGAAGAGAACATTCAAACAGAGAACACACACAATAAAACTCCTCCAAATTATGGGAACACTGCACATTACACTTCAGTGTAGGCCTCATGACATACATTCCCTTCCGAAAGTATTGGAACGGCAAGGCCAATTCTTTTGTTTTGTTTTGTTTTGTTTTTTTGCTATACATTGAAGACTTCATCAAAAGATGAATATGAGACAATCAGAATTTCAGCTTTCATTTCCTGATATTTACATCTAGATGTGTTAAACAACTTAGAACATGGCACCTTTTGTTTGAACCCACCCATTTTTCAAGTGATCAACAATATTGGAAAATGTGACTGACAGGTGTTTCTTGTTGCCAGGTGTGCTCTGTTAGATTGCTTATTTAAACAATTAATAGCTCTGAATGTCTACTCTTGGTTTGAGCCCTGGGATTCTCTTGTGAAGACTGCATTTGTTGTTAAAAAGGATAAACCAACATGAAGACCAGAGAGCTGTCTCTGGGAGAAACTCAAGCCATTTTGAAGCTGAGAAAAGAGGGAAACTCCATCAGAGCCACTGCACAAGCATTGGGCATAACCAATACAACAATTTGGAATGTCCTGAAAAAGAAAGAAACCACTGGTGTACTACCAACCAGACATGGAACAGGAAAACAGCAGCAGGTGATGACAGAAACATTGTAAGAGCTGTGAGGAAAAATACAAAAACAACAATCAGTGACATCATCAACAACCTCCACAGGGCAGGGGTGAAGGTACCACAATCCACCGTTCAAAGAAGACTTTGAGAGCAGAAATGTAGAGGCCACACCAAAAGATGCAAAACTCTCATCAGCATTAAGAGAAGGCAAAATTGTGATTCACAAAGAAATACAGAGATGAGCTATAAAAGTTCTGGAACCAAAATTAACCTCTACCAAAGGGATGGAAAGGCCAAAGTGTGGAGAAAAAAAGGATCTGGACTTCATCGGGGAAAAAAGTGGAAGGTTTTAGACTGGCCAAGTCAATCACCAGACCTTAGCCCAATTGAGCAGCATTTCACCTCCTGAAGAGGAGACTGAAGGGAGAAACCCCCAAAACTAACAACAACTGAAAGAAGCTGCGCTAAAAGCCTGGAAAAGCATCACAAACGAAGAATGCAACAGTTTGGTGATATCAATGGGTCGCCGGGTTGATGCAGTTATTGCAAGCAAGAGACATGCAAACAAACATTGTGTTATTTACTTTAAGACTATCTGTTCCTATACTTTTGCTCAGTAAAAATTGGGTGGTCTGCCACCAAAGGTGCCATGTTCTAAGTTTAACACATCTATATGTAAATGTCTCAAACCCAAACGACTTCAGTGTATAGGAAAAGCAAATGAATTGGCCTTGCTGTTCCAATACATTTGGAGGGGACTGTATGAATGTTGTGCATGTATAAGGGGTTATAATTCGGGATTGGTTGATCACAGTAGGGCTTTCCAATGGTTCAATTATGTATTTGCATATTGCATGCTGAGTATTGTAGTGAAGCTGCATCAATGGGTGAAAAACAGGAAAGCAATACAAAATCATGAATTCTGTTAAAAAGCTGACACTGGCCAATACAATACAATACCATGCAGCAGTTAAACACACTGACGAGCTCTGTGTTTCTCTCATCATGATTGTTGTCATGAGCTGCATCTCAAATCTATTTACTAATCTAGAAAATCCAGAAGACTGGTACACAAAACAGAGTTTTTGGTAGGTTTGAAGGAAACAAGACATTATAACCTCATCAAAATCATCAACTTGTGTACTAGATCCCTTACTTACATGTTTCTTCAAACAGATAATTCCAGAAGCAGTAGAATTTCTTCTAAAAATAATAAATTTTTCCCTGGCTATGTACTTAAGTCTTTTAAACTAGCAGTTATTAAACCCCTTATTTAAAAAACTGACCTTGTACCCTGTCAGTTGTCTAACTATAGGCCAATATCAAACCTCCTCTTTATTTCCAAGGTCCTAGAAAAGGTTGTAGCACAGCAGTTATTCTCAAACTTACATAGGAATAACATTCATGAAATGTATCAGTCAGGATTTAGGCCTCATCACAGCACAGACACAGCGCTGGTTAAAGTGGTAAATGACTACTGGACTCTGATCAGGGTTGTGTCTCCTTGCTGGTGCTGCTTGACCTTAGTGCAGCTTTTGATACCATCGATCATGCTATTCTCCTCGATAGACTAGAAAATGTTGTAAGCGTTAAGGGAACGGCCCTTTCCTGGCTCAGGTCTTATTTGACTGATCATTATCAGTTTGTAGATGTAAATGGTGCCTTATCTATGCATACTAAGGTAAAGTTTGGTGTTCCGCAAGGTTCTGTTTTACACCCACTGCTCTTTTCTTTATATATGCTACCTCTGGGTAAAATTATTCATAAACATGGTATTAGCTTCCACTGTTATGCTGATGACACACAGTTGATTCTGAAAAGACAGAAGTACTTGTACTAGGACCACATGCAGCTAGAAGTAAGCTTTCTGATTACATAATAACTCTGGATGGCCTTTCTGTTTCATCATATGCAGCAGTAAAAGACCTTGGTGTGATTATCGACTCCAGTCTTTCATTTGAAGCTCATGTAGATACTATTACTAGGATAGCCTTCTTTCATCTCAGAAGTTTTGCTAAGATAAGAAATATAATGTCACTATGTGATGCAGAAAAATTAATTCATGCTTTTGTTACCTCTAGGTTGGATTATTGTAATGCCTTACTGTCTGGATGTTCCAGTAGGAGCATAAACAAGCTCCAGTTAGTCCAGAATGCAGCAGCGAGAGTCCTTACTAGAATCAGAAGATATGAGCACATCACCCCTATCTTATCCACACTGCACTGGCTCCCAATCAAATTTCGCATTGATTATAAAATACTATTATTGACCAATAAAGCACTAAATGGTCTCGTACCACAGTACCTGAGTGAACTTTTGGTCTTTTATGATCTGCCACGCCTACTCAGATCAAAAGGTGCAGGCTATTTGTTGGTACCTCGAATAGTGAGGGCTACAGCTGGGGGTAGAGCTTTCTCTTACAAAGCCCCACAGTTATGGAACAGCCTTCCACTTAGTGTTCGGGGCTCAGACACAGTCTCAGTGTTTAAGTCTAGTGTGAAAACAAATTTGTTTAGTTAAGCCTTTTGTGAATAGTTTTTTCTTAGGTAAAGGAGCAGGTCTGGAGGGTTCACAGGCATAGAGTGTTGTGGTGAACTGGGATGTTTGGATGCTGTCGCCCCCCCACTCTCACACGTTCACTCAGGTTTGTTGATGGTGGAGTGGATGCTGCTTTATGTCCCAGGACTCGCTCATGTCTGTGTTAGCTTCTGGCTCTCCCTTTTAGTTATGCTGTCACAGCTAGTCTTGCTGGAGTCCCTGCTTGCACTCAATGTACATTGTCTTTAACCATTATGTGACAATTAGCATACCTAATAATCTCTCTCTCTCTCACTCTCTCTCTCTCGCTACATATGCTACTCCTGAGATATCAGTGATCCTGACTCCTTCTGCTCTCCAGACCTGCCTGATCCATCCTGATGCCCTACTTCCAGTTGGAGTTCTCATCTCCTGAAAACCACTCCCTGCTGCTGAGGATGGCCCCATATGGACAACCTGAAGATACAGGTTAGATTGAAGATTACTGTGGATTCTACCACTTAGAAACCATGAAGATGGCTTAGGCTACAATTGGCTACAATTGCCACAAACAGTTTTGCACTCCATCCGTGAACTATTTGATAACTTCAACAAAATAGACTTCATATGAAAGCTATAATGATTTACTGGTTACACAGTTGCACTATTTGTCCATGTAGTACACAGTTATAGAAGGAAATGATTTATAATTGCACTATTTGGTGTTACCCAGATGAGGATGGGTTCCCTTTTGAGTCTGGTTCCTCTCAAGGTTTCTTCCTGATATCATCACAGGGAGTTTTTCCTCACCACCGTCACCTCTGGCTCACTCATTAGGGATAAATTCATAGGGATAAATTCATAAATTTAAATTTTATATCGTGAATTTATATATTTCTGTAAAGCTTCTTTGTGACAATGTCCATTGTTAAAAGCACTATACAAATAAAAATTTAAATTGAATAACCATTATAATATAATTATACAAGACAATAAACAAGGTCTAAAGTCTAAAGTGACTGGTGTTTGCAGTAGAATGGGGGGAGATCAATTATAAGACTATGCTTATAAAGAATAAGCTAAGATAAGTACATTTTAGAATAATATAAAAATAAAAACATTAAATGTAAAAATATATGAAAAATATTTGGAGGAGTTCTTTGCTGCACAAATTAAAAAAACAGCGACATCCTGAAACAGTTTTTGCATTAACTATGGAAAATATGACTAGTCTACTCTAATTGTAGTTGTGCAAGCACTAGTGGGGAAATTGTTAATGGAAACCATTAGGCTGGTATCAGAATTTGTTGTCTTACCACCAGCACAGAAAATAAAAGCATATATCGGGATTTTAAATGGTTTTTTTATTTGTACGCAACAGTGTTTGGTTTTAAATTAAGATGAATGATTGCTGGATTTTGCCTCTGTATACGGAGGTGTTGTAGTTCTGTGTATATGGAGGTGTTGTAGTTGTGTGGAGGTGTTGTAGTTCTGTGTATACGGATGTGTTGTAGTTCTGTGTATACAGGGGTGTTGTAGTTCTGTGGAGGTGTTGTAGTTCTGTGTATACAGAGGTGTTGTAGTTCAGTGGAGGTGTTGTAGTTCAGTGTATACAGAGGTGTTGTAGTTCAGTGGAGGTGTTGTAGTTCAGTGTATACAGAGGTGTTGTAGTTCAGTGGAAGTGTTGTAGTTCTGTGTATAAGTAGGTGTTGTAGTTGTGTGGAGGTGTTGTAATTCTGTGTATACGTAGGTGTTGTAGTTCAGTGGAGGTGTTGTAGTTCTGTAGATACGGAGGTGTTGTAGTTCACGGAGGTGTTGTAGTTCTGTGAAGGTGTTGTAGTTCAGTGTATACAGAGGTGTTGTAGTTGTGTGGAGGTGTTGTAGTTCTGTGTATACAGAGGTGTTGTAGTTCAGTGGAGGTGTTGTAGTTCAGTGTATACAGAGGTGTTGTAGTTCTGTGGAGATGTTGTAGTTCTGTGTATATGGAGGTGTTGCAGTTCTGTGAAGGTGTTGTAGTTCTGTGTATATGGAGATGTTGTAGTTCAGTGTATAAAGAGGTGTTGTAGTTCAGTGGAGATGTTGTAGTTCTGTGGAGGTGTTGTAGTTCTGTGTATACAGAGGTGTTGTAGTTCAGTGTATACGGAAGTGTTGTAGTTCAGTGTAGGTGTTGTAGTTCTGTGTATACAGAGGTGTTGTAGTTCTGTGTATACAGAGGTGTTGTAGTTCTGTGTAGGTGTTGTAGTTCAGTGTATACGGAGGTGTTGTAGTTCTGTGTATACAGAGGTGTTGTAGTTCTGTGGAGGTGTTGTAGTTCTGTGTATACAGAGGTGTTGTAGTTCTGTGTATACGGAGGTGTTGTAGTTCTGTGTATACAGAGGTGTTGTAGTTCAGTAGCGGTGTTGAAGTTCTGTGTATACAGAGATGTTGTAGTTCTGTGTATACAGAGGTGTTGTAGTTCAGTCGAGGTGTTGTAGTTCAGTGTATACAGAGGTGTTGTAGTTCTGTGTATACAGAGGTGTTGTAGTTCTGTGTAGGTGTTGTAGTTCTGTGTATATGGAGGTGTTGTAGTTGTGTGGAGGTGTTGTAGTTCTGTGTATACAGAGGTGTTGTAGTTCTGTGGAGGTGTTATAGTTCTGTGTATACGGAGGTGTTGTAGTTCAGTATATACGGAGGTGTTGTAGTTCTGTGTATACAGAGGTGTTGTAGTTCTGTGGAGGTGTTGTAGTTCTGTGTATATAGAGGTGTTGTAGTTCAGTGGAGGTGTTGTAGTTGTGTGGAGGTATTGTAGTTCTGTGTATATAGAGGTGTTGTAGTTCCATGGAGGTGTTGTAGTTCTGTGTATACAGAGGTGTTGTAGTTCAGTGGAGGTGTTGTAGTTCAGTGGAGGTGTTGTAGTTCTGTGGAGGTGTTGTAGTTCTGTGTATACGGAGGTGTTGTAGTTGTGTGGAGGTGTTGTAGTTCTGTGATGGTGTTGTAGTTCTGTGATGGTGTTGTAGTTCTTTGAAGGTGTTGTAGTTCTGTGTATATGGAGATGTTGTAGTTCTGTGAAGGTGTTGTAGTTCAGTGGAGGTGTTGTAGTTCTGTGTATATGGAGGTGTTGTAGTTCTGTGAAGGTGTTGTAGTTCTGTGTATATGGAGATGTTGTAGTTCTGTGAAGGTGTTGTAGTTCTGTGTATATGGAGATGTTGTAGTTCTGTGGAGGTGTTGTAGTTGTGTGGAGGTGTTGTAGTTGTGTGGAGGTGTTGTAGTTCTGTGAAGGTGTTGTAGTTGTGTGGAGGTGTTGTAGTTCTGTGTATATGGAGATGTTCCACTGCGTTCATGACAATTGGGAACTCTGAATTTTCCAACTTTCCACATGAGAGCGTTAACGCAAACTCATCTTTCTGAACTGAAGTGGGAAATAAAAAGAATACTCACTGTGAGCTGTTTACAAAAACCGGAATTAAAAAGTTGTTTGGTTAGTGATTCATTTTATGTACAAAGTGGGTGTGATAATTCACTGTGTAAAGGGCAATGTGACCAAAATGTCCTCACTCCATGTTTAGTGATTACTAATAATCACGCTGTTTTTGTTTTTACTTTTTGTTACTATGAGAGCCGCCATGTTGAAGTTCTGTGTATACGGAGGTGTTGTAGTTCTGTGGAGGTGTTGTAGTTCTGTGTATACAGAGGTGTTGTAGTTCAGTGGAGGTGTTGTAGTTCAGTGTATACAGAGGTGTTGTAGTTCAGTGGAGGTGTTGTAGTTCAGTCTATACAGAGGTGTTGTAGTTGTGTGGAGGTGTTGTAGTTGTGTGGAGGTGTTGTAGTTCTGTGTATATTGAGATGTTGTAGTTCTGTGTATACAGAGGTGTTGTAGTTCAGTGGAGGTGTTGTAGTTCAGTCTATACAGAGGTGTTGTAGTTCTGTGTATACAGAGGTGTTGTAGTTGTGTGGAGGTGTTGTAGTTCAGTGGAGGTGTTGTAGTTCTGTGTATATGGAGATGTTGTAGTTCTGTGTATAAGGAGGTGTTGTAGTTGTGTGGAGGTGTTGTAGTTCAGTCTATACAGAGGTGTTGTAGTTGTGTGGAGGTGTTGTAGTTCAGTGGAGGTGTTGTAGTTCTGTGTATATGGAGATGTTGTAGTTCTGTGTATACAGAGGTGTTGTAGTTGTGTGGAGGTGTTGTAGTTGTGTGGAGGTGTTGTAGTTCTGTGTATATTGAGATGTTGTAGTTCTGTGTATACAGAGGTGTTGTAGTTCAGTGGAGGTGTTGTAGTTCAGTCTATACAGAGGTGTTGTAGTTCTGTGTATACAGAGGTGTTGTAGTTGTGTGGAGGTGTTGTAGTTCAGTGGAGGTGTTGTAGTTCTGTGTATATGGAGATGTTGTAGTTCTGTGTATACAGAGGCATTGTAGTTGTGTGGAGGTGTTGTAGTTCAGTGGAGGTGTTGTAGTTGTGTGGAGGTGTTGTAGTTCTGTGTATACGGAGGTGTTGTAGTTGTGTGGAGGTGTTGTAGTTCAGTGTATACGGAGGTGTTGTAGTTCTGTGGAGATGTAGTTCTGTGTATACGGAGGTGTTGTAGTTGTGTGGAGGTGTTGTAGTTCTGTATATACGGAGGTGTTGTAGTTCTGTATATACGGAGGTGTTGTAGTTCTGTGTATAAGGAGGTGTTGTAGTTCTGTGTATACAGAGGTGTTGTAGTTTAGTGGAGGTGTTGTAGTTGTGTGGAGGTATTGTAGTTCTGTGTATATAGAGGTGTTGTAGTTGTGTGGAGGTGTTGTAGTTCTGTGTATACGGAGGTGTTGTAGTTATGTGGAGGTGTTGTAGTTCTGTGTATACGGAGGTGTTGTAGTTGTGTGGAGGTGTTGTAGTTCTGTGTATACGGAGGTGTTGTAGTTGTGTGGAGGTGTTGTAGTTCTGTGTATATGGAGGTGTTGTAGTTATGTGTATACAGAGGTGTTGTAGTTGTGTGGAGGTGTTGTAGTTGTGTGGAGGTGTTGTAGTTCTGTGATGGTGTTGTAGTTCAGTGGAGGTGTTGTAGTTCTGTGAAGGTGTTGTAGTTCTGTGTATACGGAGGTGTTGTAGTTGTGTGGAGGTGTTGTAGTTCTGTGTATACGGAGGTGTTGTAGTTGTGTGGAGGTGTTGTAGTTCTGTGATGGTGGTGTAGTTCAGTGGAGGTGTTGTAGTTCTGTGTATACAGAGGTGTTGTAGTTCTGTGGAGGTGTTGTAGTTGTGTGGAGGTGTTGTAGTTCAGTGGAGGTGTTGTAGTTCTGTGTATATGGAGATGTAGTTCTGTGTATACAGAGGCATTGTAGTTGTGTGGAGGTGTTGTAGTTCTGTGAAGGTGTTGTAGTAGTGTGGAGGTGTTGTAGTTCTGTGTATACGGAGGTGTTGTAGTTGTGTGGAGGTGTTGTAGTTCAGTGTATACGGAGGTGTTGTAGTTCTGTGGAGATGTAGTTCTGTGTATACGGAGGTGTTGTAGTTGTGTGGAGGTGTTGTAGTTCTGTATATACGGAGGTGTTGTAGTTCTGTATATACGGAGGTGTTGTAGTTCTGTGTATAAGGAGGTGTTGTAGTTCTGTGTATACAGAGGTGTTGTAGTTTAGTGGAGGTGTTGTAGTTGTGTGGAGGTATTGTAGTTCTGTGTATATAGAGGTGTTGTAGTTGTGTGGAGGTGTTGTAGTTCTGTGTATACGGAGGTGTTGTAGTTATGTGGAGGTGTTGTAGTTCTGTGTATACGGAGGTGTTGTAGTTGTGTGGAGGTGTTGTAGTTCTGTGTATACGGAGGTGTTGTAGTTGTGTGGAGGTGTTGTAGTTCTGTGTATATGGAGGTGTTGTAGTTATGTGTATACAGAGGTGTTGTAGTTGTGTGGAGGTGTTGTAGTTGTGTGGAGGTGTTGTAGTTCTGTGATGGTGTTGTAGTTCAGTGGAGGTGTTGTAGTTCTGTGAAGGTGTTGTAGTTCTGTGTATACGGAGGTGTTGTAGTTGTGTGGAGGTGTTGTAGTTCTGTGTATACGGAGGTGTTGTAGTTGTGTGGAGGTGTTGTAGTTCTGTGATGGTGGTGTAGTTCAGTGGAGGTGTTGTAGTTCTGTGTATACAGAGGTGTTGTAGTTCTGTGGAGGTGTTGTAGTTCTGTGTATATGGAGATGTTCCACTGCGTTCATGACAATTGGGAACTCTGAATTTTCCAACTTTCCACATGAGAGCGTTAACGCAAACTCATCTTTCTGAACTGAAGTGGGAAATAAAAAGAATACTCACTGTGAGCTGTTTACAAAAACCGGAATTAAAAAGTTGTTTGGTTAGTGATTCATTTTATGTACAAAGTGGGTGTGATAATTCACTGTGTAAAGGGCAATGTGACCAAAATGTCCTCACTCCATGTTTAGTGATTACTAATAATCACGCTGTTTTTGTAGTTGTAGTTGTGTTGTAGTTCTGTGATGGTGTTGTAGTTGTGTGGAGGTGTTGTAGTTCTGTGAAGGTGTTGTAGTTCTGTGTATATGGAGATGTTGTAGTTCTGTGAAGGTGTTGTAGTTCTGTGTATATGGAGATGTTGTAGTTCAGTGGAGGTGTTGTAGTTCTGTGTATATGGAGGTGTTGTAGTTCTATGTATATGGAGATGTTGTAGTTCTGTGTATACAGAGGCATTGTAGTTGTGTGGAGGTGTTGTAGTTCAGTGGAGGTGTTGTAGTTCTGTGTATATGGAGATGTTGTAGTTCTGTGTATACAGAGGCATTGTAGTTGTGTGGAGGTGTTGTAGTTCAGTGGAGGTGTTGCAGTTCTGTGTATATGGAGATGTAGTTCTGTGTATACAGAGGCATTGTAGTTGTGTGGAGGTGTTGTAGTTCTGTGAAGGTGTTGTAGTTGTGTGGAGGTGTTGTAGTCCTGTGTATACGGAGGTGTTGTAGTTGTGTGGAGGTGTTGTAGTTCAGTGTATACGGAGGTGTTGTAGTTCTGTGGAGATGTAGTTCTGTGTATACGGAGGTGTTGTAGTTGTGTGGAGGTGTTGTAGTTCAGTGGAGGTGTTGTAGTTCTGTATATACGGAGGTGTTGTAGTTCTGTATATACGGAGGTGTTGTAGTTCTGTGTATAAGGAGGTGTTGTAGTTCTGTGTATACAGAGGTGTTGTAGTTCAGTGGAGGTGTTGTAGTTGTGTGGAGGTATTGTAGTTCTGTGTATATAGAGGTGTTGTAGTTGTGTGGAGGTGTTGTAGTTCTGTGTATACGGAGGTGTTGTAGTTATGTGGAGGTGTTGTAGTTCTGTGTATACGGAGGTGTTGTAGTTGTGTGGAGGTGTTGTAGTTCTGTGTATATGGAGGTGTTGTAGTTCTGTGTATATGGAGGTGTTGTAGTTCTGTGTATATGGAGGTGTTGTAGTTCTGTGTATACGGAGGTGTTGTAGTTGTGTGGAGGTGTTGTAGTTCTGTGATGGTGTTGTAGTTCAGTGGAGGTGTTGTAGTTCTGTGAAGGTGTTGTAGTTCTGTGTATACGGAGGTGTTGTAGTTGTGTGGAGGTGTTGTAGTTCTGTGTATACGGAGGTGTTGTAGTTGTGTGGAGGTGTTGTAGTTCAGTGGAGGTGTTGTAGTTCTGTGTATATGGAGATGTAGTTCTGTGTATACAGAGGTGTTGTAGTTCAGTGGAGGTGTTGTAGTTGTGTGGAGGTGTTGTAGTTCAGTGGAGGTGTTGTAGTTCTGTGTATATGGAGATGTAGTTCTGTGTATACAGAGGCATTGTAGTTGTGTGGAGGTGTTGTAGTTCTGTGAAGGTGTTGTAGTTGTGTGGAGGTGTTGTAGTTCTGTGTATACGGAGGTGTTGTAGTTGTGTGGAGGTGTTGTAGTTCAGTGTATACGGAGGTGTTGTAGTTCTGTGGAGATGTAGTTCTGTGTATACGGAGGTGTTGTAGTTGTGTGGAGGTGTTGTAGTTCAGTGGAGGTGTTGTAGTTCTGTATATACGGAGGTGTTGTAGTTCTGTGTATAAGGAGGTGTTGTAATTCTGTGTATACAGAGGTGTTGTAGTTCAGTGGAGGTGTTGTAGTTGTGTGGAGGTATTGTAGTTCTGTGTATATAGAGGTGTTGTAGTTCAGTGGAGGTGTTGTAGTTGTGTGGAGGTGTTGTAGTTCTGTGTATACGGAGGTGTTGTAGTTATGTGGAGGTGTTGTAGTTCTGTGTATACGGAGGTGTTGTAGTTGTGTGGAGGTGTTGTAGTTCTGTGTATACGGAGGTGTTGTAGTTGTGTGGAGGTGTTGTAGTTCTGTGTATATAGAGGTGTTGTAGTTCCATGGAGGTGTTGTAGTTCTGTGTATACAGAGGTGTTGTAGTTATGTGGAGGTGTTGTAGTTCAGTGGAGGTGTTGTAGTTCTGTGGAGGTGTTGTAGTTCTGTGTATACGGAGGTGTTGTAGTTGTGTGGAGGTGTTGTAGTTCTGTGATGGTGTTGTAGTTCTGTGATGGTGTTGTAGTTCTTTGAAGGTGTTGTAGTTCTGTGTATATGGAGATGTTGTAGTTCTGTGAAGGTGTTGTAGTTCAGTGGAGGTGTTGTAGTTCTGTGTATATGGAGGTGTTGTAGTTCTGTGAAGGTGTTGTAGTTGTGTGGAGGTATTGTAGTTCTGTGTATATAGAGGTGTTGTAGTTCAGTGGAGGTGTTGTAGTTCTGTGAAGGTGTTGTAGTTCTGTGTATATGGAGGTGTTGTAGTTGTGTGGAGGTGTTGTAGTTGTGTGGAGGTGTTGTAGTTCTGTGAAGGTGTTGTAGTTCTGTGTATATGGAGATGTTCCACTGCGTTCATGACAATTGGGAACTCGGAATTTTCCAACTTTCCACATGAGAGCGTTAACGCAAACTCATCTTTCTGAACTGAAGTGGGAAATAAAAAGAATACTCACTGTGAGCTGTTTACAAAAACCGGAATTAAAGAGTTGTTTGGTTAGTGATTCATTTTATGTACAAAGTGGGTGTGATAATTCACTGTGTAAAGGGCAATGTGACCAAAATGTCCTCACTCCATGTTTAGTGATTACTAATAATCACGCTGTTTTTGTTTTTACTTTTTGTTACTATGAGCGCCGCCATGTTAAAGTGACGTCACGGAACTGCAACTCAGAGAAGTCATAGCTCTGGGGAAAAAAACAACTCCGACTTTCCGAGTAGGAATTACGAGTTTGAGAGCCTTTCTTCACCACAGATCTCTCCTACTGGGAACTCTGATAATTTCCCAGCTCCCGCTTGGTGCTGAAGGTAAACACGGTCCTGTCACTTTAAATCTCCCAGCGAGTAGCGAGTAGCGGGGAGGGGCGGGGCGAGGGGGCGGAGGGGTGCACGCGCACGCTGAGTATAGTCGCTATTAAAGAGCCTGCGAGCAGCACAGAGGATTAATCTCTACAATGGGTGTTAAACTGTACTACACGACCGTCACCGCTTCAAGAGAGGTGAGAAAGAAGGCCAGTGAGCATTATATTCAGCACTCAGGGAGTGTGTGGGCTGTAAAGCAGGCGTTTGGGCTGAGGGCAGGTTAGCAGACACACCCAGTGCTTTAGCAGCGTTGCGTCTTTTTCAAACCCGGAATGAAACGCAGTCTTGTGCACACTGACACTAGCATCTGACAGCTCAACACTGAGCACTGTAGAAGCAAGGAGAGAAAGGGGAGCGAGCTGTAGAGCAGGCAGACAGATGAAGAAGCCCTTGTCGAGGCAGTGAGAAGCGGAAGTGCGGATGGCCTGGGCAGGTCTGACAGCGGCTCGCGCTTCCAAACTGTTGCTTCATGCACAAGTGCAGAGATGAGGGAAGATAAGGGAAGTAGCATGCATGGACTCTAAAGGCTAATGTTTAACTGTTTAACTTGTAGCCCATTGCAGAGGGATAAACGGTTCAGGACAGATGACGTGTAGCTGTTAACTCGTGTCTCTGTCCTGAGCAGTGGCTTACACACCTGTGCCAGGTCCTGCTGTCTGCACCGCCCTGTGTGCTAGAGTTCATCCTTTAACTTCCCTCTGCAGATTAATCATCAACTTTCACACCGAGAAACCGAGCACGCCTTTTTTTACAGTCACAGGAACTCTGTAGTTTCCATACACACTAAAATAACTAGCCCTTATTCATTACATCATCCTTGTTTCCATGGACAGCTGTTATAATGAGCTCCACTCTTCTGGGAAGCTTTCCACTAGATGTTGGAGCGTGGCTGTGGGGATTTGTGTTCATTCAGCTACAAGAGCATTAGCGAGGTCAGGCGCTGATGTTGGGATGTTGAGGAGGTCTGGGGTTCAGTCGGTGTTCCAGTTCATCCCAAAGGTGTTCAGTGGGGTTGAGGTCAGGGCTCTGTGCAGGACACTCGAGTTCTTCCACTCCAACCTTCACACACCATGTCTTCATGGAGCTCGCTTTGTGCACAGGGGCATTGTCATGCTGGAACAGGTTTCAGCCTCTTAGTTCCAGTGAAGGGAAACTGTAATGCTACAGCACACAGAGACGTTCTATACAAGTGTGTGCTTCCTGCTTTGTGGAAACAGTTTGGGGAAGAAGCACATATGGGTGTGATGGTCAAGTGTCGAGACACACATTTATTTATTTGTTATGTTTTGTGTTTTTTATATATATATATATATATATATATATATATATATATATATATATATATATATATATATATATATATATATATATGAGCACACACACTCACACACACACACACACACACACACAATCTAAGACTAATAATAAATGCATCCAGATGACTTTACTGTACCAAGACAGCTCAAAGGTCATTTTTTTGCTCTCTGACTTTTAAATTAAAATCTTGTTTAAATCTTGTTTTTTCAGTCTCTGCTCATAAGTATGAGAATCAAAATAAGTTAGCAGTGTATCCACCATTTTGTGCCAAATCTCAGATACTTACAGTTTATTTATAAATTACAACGATAAAATAAGATATATTAAAAATGTATGTACACTTTAAAATGAAAATGTACATGGTACACATTTTCATGAATCTTTTCATATTCATTCATTTGATCCATTAGAGCTCCTTTTTAATTCCTGAGCTTTCCACACACCCAGAGGTGTATCTGAAACACTGTTTCATACCAACATCACTTCCTAGTTTTATTAAAATTGCATTTAAATTCCAAATTATTAATACTATTTTTTTAGTTTTAGTTAGTGTCAGATGAACCTCTTAGCCAGGTTCAAAGCAAGCCAGTTAGGCTTAAATTAATAATTAAGCCAGTTATGATAATTAAATAATAACTAAAACAACTGGGTCATTCCATGTCAGTTCAAACAAATTCCAAAAAGCTGGTTGCATCAGTGTCTTCGAAATGAATTCAGACATATTCTAGGCTAAGATTCATACTGAGACATACTGAGTACTGCTGATCAGAGCTGGTTTTATTTGGGATGCTGTTGAATTTCTTGTGAAACTCTTTAAACTTCTTAAATTTCCTGGTCAGAGGTAAGGTACATCTCAGAGATGCCAGATGATGTCAAACTTGTTTGTGTGTTATTTTCTGAAATGTGGTCCCTGCAAAGCATTACGTTTGCATTAGAAAGTCATTTTCCCGATGTTCACAGAAAGGTCAGTATTGTGGATTCAGACTTGACATTTGCTGGAGATTTACAGTAGCTGACACGTTGACGCGTTTCCATTTTGGAATTGTTTTGAACTGTTTTCCCTTCCTCACGCGATCATAATGAGTGTCTGCCGTAACGTCCTTAAAACTGAATATTTTCAAAGACAAATGAAGAAATATCATGAGCATTGCTGTGGCCCTCTCTGCTCAGCGTCTTCAAAATGTACCAGCTTTAAGCTTCCGCAGCTTCCCAGCTCAGAGTGACCTCAGGAGACGACGGTTAACAAACTGACATCGCGAGCGACAGCGGACATTTGACACCAGATCAGCTAGTTGAACCAAAACCACCAACTGTCGGAGAAGACTGCTAAAAAGTGCAGTGCCTTTGCTCTTCGAAAGGAACGGCTACAGAATTCAAACCCCACAGCACAGTGCATGGCAGAGAAAGGCACTAGATAATAACAAACACCTAACAAGAAACCTTGTACTGATTTATTATTATTATTATTAGTAGTAGTAGTAGTAGTAGTAAATTATTAAACATACTTTTACATGATGATAACATGGCTAGCCTACATTAGTAATACTTCTTCTTATAGCTATGGGTTATTTTGTTTAAAAAAAAAAAAAAAAAGGACAGCCCGACATGTTAAATTGTTGAGGAAAGTCTTAATTTAATCGTAATAATTTAGGTTTCTAAAAGCCAGTCTCATGAGCGGTGTCATCTGAAGACACGCACAAGCCACTTTGCAGTGAACTGTGCGAGCTAACATTTGCTTGGGTGTTTGTTTCTGTTAATAGATAGTTTCTTGCCTCCATAGTTGTGTATATATAATGAAGTATACTGTTTGCAGCCTTTCTCCAGCTTTCTAGCTGGTGTAAATGTTTTTACACATCTGATCACCGTCATTGACCTTTATCTTCGGGAGGTTTGGCAGAGGCCGATTGTAAAATCCTGCAGTTACGACTGTAGTGAATGAACCAGAAACACAGGAACTGTGGTAAAAATAATGTGGAAGTGTTTGTCCAAGAAGCTCATTATGCTTGTGTAATCACTTCTATTTCCCAATGGGGTAACTTGTCTTTCATCAAAAGAGCGCTTTTATAGTGCTAACCAAAGCACACAAATAGTTGGTCAGTGATCCACCAGCTGGCTGTCAATACAGACATAGGACAAGCCTGTGGATGTTCTCCCATGCAAGCGCAGATAAGTTGATAGGTTTGCTGATAAACTGCGGCATCAACATCTTTAGTAGAAATGATGGGTTTGGCCACATTGTGTGTCAATGCAGATACTGCATGCCAACCGATAACGCCTCCATCTGGCTGTAGTAATGGCTAGTAAAAAAGCTGTCATAAGTGAAAAACCACCTTGTTTGCATCTTCCATTGGTTAACAGTTAAGGCTCTGAGTTACTGATCAGGAGGTCAGGGGTTCAAGCCCCAGCACCGCCAAGCTGCCACTGCTGGGCTCTGATCCGGGGTGAGGTATCATGGCTGACCCTGCGCTCTGACCCCAGCTTCCTAACAGGCTGAGATATGTGAAGAAAAGAATTTCACCCTTCTGTAATGTATATGTGACAAATAACAGCTGCTGCTTCTACATATGCCGAGTTGCACAAACTGCTTAGCATCTATTCCAGATAACACTGTAGGATGATTTGTGTTAGGGTCAGAAACATTCCAAACATCTAAGAAAGCTCTAAAACATCATTTATGATGCAAAACACGTGGTTTATGCTCAGTGTTTCACATCCTGCTTGCTGAGATGCAGCCGCTGACACCATATCAGGGTGTGTCTCGGTGCGTGATGTGGCTGTAGCTCGCTTCAGCTTTGTACTTCAGTGCGCTGTTGGATTTCTGTAGTTTGCAGTAGTTGCAATTTATTGAGATTGCCAGACTGCCCAGATTGCTTTATATTTCTGAATCCCAGTAAAGAAACAACGTAGATAACCATAGCAGTTCAATTTTTAAAAATCCAACACATCAATAATTCTATAATTGCTAGAATTGTGAATTTAAACAGTTAAATTGAAGAGCTCTTATGCATCATTTGCTTGGTACTTCTTACTGAAGATGAGTGAAAATGCTTCCGAAATAATTTCTGTGCAAATTCAGTTATTGATCTTTTCCATCCCACATTTTTCAAAATAAAGTTGCAGATGTGCTATCAGCTCTTTATTATTCCTACATCACTTTAGTCTGCGCTACAGGGGTATTGACATGAGGGTGAGCAATAATTAGTATTTAGCACTTTTTTTAATGAGCATGCATAAATAAACAAATCTATAATTAAATCCACAAATAGGTACTGCTTCACTGAATTGTTTTTTTGGTGCTTAATGATTACTGTAGGATATATTGAATATTCCTCACTAGCATATACTGGTTATAACTCACTGGGGTAAAGTAGGACCATTGAACTTAACAACATTTATATTTATGTGAAAGTCAAAAGTTCTGTTCATGTGACATTATACAGTAAACGGGGATGTGGTTAGCATCAAACGGGAAGTTGACTCCAGCGATTTGAGGTAGGAAAAATAACGCAGGCTTTGGCTATTTTTTTCAGAAAGTTATAAATGTGATTATATACATCACACATGTGGAACATATTAGTCATAAGATGTTCCACTAAACTAAATAAGCACAAAGTTAGTTCAAATAATAGATCATATTCAGATAATTGAATTATTTTCAAGAAAGAAAGATACAAATATTGGGACTACATGGTTCAGGTTAATTAGGACAGTCTTAAAAACGTGTAATAAATGGAGAGAGAAAAAGTGAAGGGATGTAACTGACTGCATGAAATGAATTTTAGGAAAGATTGTGAATTGGTAAAATATTGAAAATTGTCTAAACTCTGTTATTGCTGTAAGAAATGAATTATAGAACATCACTCAGGTCAACATCATGTCAAGTGTCAGCTGGGTTTTTAACTGTCATTCCTCTATATAGTTTGTATACACTGGAACAAAATATCGCTTCTCCAGGACTGTAGTGCGACACAACAATACACACGACTGCATAAAGTGATCAAAACACTGCAGGTATACTGTACAAGCCAGTAAGAAATCAGAAGTCAAGCTATACATCATCTACATGAAGATGTGTGAAATATTTCACTAAATACTTTAATGCACTTATCCGATAATATAGAAATAAATGGTTTAAATAAATGGATATTTAAAAAAACTTAATGGTTTGATATTTGATGTGTTTATTTAAATGTATTTATAGAAATATTCTACTCGTATCTCTTACCCTGAGTTTGAAACAATAGACTGCAGATTATAAGACTGTAACTTGGTTGTTCTGAATGTTCAGAAGTCAGTATATGATATGTACCACTTGCGTGTTTTCCAGGTGAAATCCCAGCAGGGTGAAGTGATGCGCATATTAGAGAGTAAGAACATCCGGTTTGAACTGATTGACATTTCTGTGGGCGGGGACGTCCGGGATGAGATGAGAACCAAGTCGGGTAACCCTAAAGCTGCCCCTCCGCAGATTTTCAATGAAGATCAGTACTGTGGGGTAAGGATAAGGTCTTACAGTCTTGAGAATATTTGGCCTGTTTAGCTATTTTGTTCAGTTATTTATTTATGTAGAGAACAGTAATGCTATAATGAGTAAATAATCTGTATGCTTGTACTGTTATTAGTTCTCCCTTCCTGGAGAGTTCAGGTTTAATGGATGCTATACACATGAGATGAACTGAATTTTGACTCTGTTATCTACACCTAATTAAGTGTGGTTTATGCTTATGCATTGAAGCGTATTTGTGCCACGACACGCCGAATGGGTTTATGGGTACAGTGCGTCAACAAACCTTCAGGCAGGCTGATTGGTTGAGGCAGGGAGGTGTGTCCTGTTGCATATCCAGAAACTTTGTGATGAGAAGTTATGAAGTTTCAATGTCCATTAATATAATTATTATAATTCAATGTCCATTATAATTCTTATTTATATTATATACACTCACCGTCCACTTTATTAGGAACACCTGTACACCTACTCTTTTATGCAGTTATCCAATCAGCCAATCATGTGATTCTGTGTAAACTCTAGAGACTGTCGTGTGTGAAAATCCCAGGAGATCAGCAGTTTCTGAAAAACTCAAACCAGCCCATCTGCACCAACAACCATGCCACAGTTAAAGTCCCAGAGATCACACTTTTTCTTCATTCTGATGTTTGACGTGAATGTTAACTGAAGCTCTTGACCTGCATCTGCAGGATTTTATTCATTGTGCTGCTGCCACGTGATTGGCTGATTAGATAACTGCATGAATGAACAGGTGTTCCTAATAAAGTGGACGATGAGTGTATATTATATTCTCTACTCTGACTGCAAGCCTGGCATCACTCTGGTGCAGCTGTATGATGAGCAGAAAGCATGTGCAGTGAGATAAGAGAGAAAAAGAGGTGTTGCTGCAGATCCTTTAATCACTGTGAGTGCAGAATGCATGCACACAAAAATGTATTTTATTTATATAGCATATAGAACTTAAAATAGCGTTTCAGGCTGTTAGTTAGTTAGCTAAATAATAGGGGCTTATTCTATATTCTCTTTTAATATGCACTTGAAGAATTTTTTTCCTGACAAAAATCTGAAAAATCTCCAACTGTTGTGTATTTGTTGGGCTTAAATACAGTGATTTAGAACCTGGAAGTGAGTAGCACAGATTCACTTCTTTCTTCATTCTGCAGTTAAATGTGGACTTTTTCACGTGTGTGAAAATTAAAAAATAAAACAAGCAACATGAGTGTCAAAAACAGTTGCATTTTCTTCATCATGTCAGTATTTCATGGCCATAATCCCGACTGAAACGCTGTAAGAAAAAGAAAAGCCAAACTATATCACATTAGGCTACATACCTCACCAAATGCAAATTAAAAAATAAAATTGATAAATACAATCAAAATCAAGCGAAAAGTGCAAGTATGCCATCCAGTTTTCTGCATGGACATGCTGTTAGTGCCAAAAAGAAAAGGGAAATGCAGATGATCACTGGCGCCACCTGCTGGTCTTTACTCTTCCTTTCGCAGTTTGCCTTTTTGTGAAAAGGGCGCGGCTAAGACTTGGGTGACATTATTTCATGTTATTTTTCATTTCGGAACCATCTTTGTGCACAGATATGGGAAAAGCAATAGCAAATGGGGGTTTGTGTTTTAATTTTATTTTTGGCACAAAATACGTAGCGCATACCACATCACAGACGTGATCAGCAGCAATAATCAAATGGCACCGTGCCATTCAGACGTTCTTCACACTTACCACTGGCCAGTACGTAATTACGACAGGATAATATCATGGGCTTGTCTTGCTTTTGACCAGATTTTGATCCTTTCACCATCATGATCATCATCATCATCATGTGACAAGGTCTTTGCTGGTTGTGTCCATTCAACATAAAGTGGTGCGATCTGAGATGATATTCTGCACACCACTGTTGAATTCGGATGAGATCTACCAGGCTTTATCTACAAACCCTACAACACACAGTTATAATAACATTCAAATAAAAAATCAGTCAATTAATCAATCTTGCTCCTACGTTTTCTCCAAAATCACACCTGCTTGAACCAGCTTGCTGTTGATGCGTGCAGATTGCCCCATCACGTAATCAGTTAGGTGTACATGCTGCCAAAAGAGTCTGGTTAGGTCTGAGAAACTGAAATGGGTTAACTTTACACAGAAATGTGGAATTGTGGTTTTTTGGGTAGTTTAATAAATTGCTGGGGAGGATTAGCTGAGTATTTTGTGTTTCTCTTTGGGCAGACATGTTTGATTTGTTTCAGTAACAAAAGTGTAAAGACTTTTTTTATACTGTACTGATCACGCAGTAAAAATCTTTCCTAAAAGTTGTAGAGTTATAATTATGTGCAACATAACTTACATGGACTGGACTGCAGACGCTTATGTCATTTGTGCCATGAGATTTCAGTCACTAACATGGCTTCCCCTTAATGAATGCTTTGTGGTTTCAGAACAAACCTAAAACCAGATTTTTTTCCCCCCAAGTGTTTTAACTCAACCTTCTTTTTGAAGCCTGTGTGTCTGATGTCTTTGGGCCTCATTTTTCCAGCTGGATATGAACGGATTTCTGCATAAATCGTATCCTACTCGTGCTCCTTAGTGTGTGTAAATTTACACATAAGTAGACTCACTAATGTAAACCTTGACTTCAGTAATCCGCATGGATTACTGCACTTTTCTATCTGAAATATTCTGTGGAGTTTAAACTGTTTGTTTATTACTATGTTTTATAGAAGAGCTTTAGAGTCTCGATCAGAAACACATCCTCATGCTAGTTCACTCTCTCAGGGACTCAGAGCTCCATCCAGAACATTTACTCAAAACCAGTCGCTTTATTTTATTGCCTTTAATTAAAGAATATAAAAAAAAAATAAAGAAAGTGGGTCATCAAAAACTCGTATATTATGACAAATAAAACCAATCATTCAATTATAATGAGAGAAATGGTGGTGTATAGATGGAGGACGGGCCGGTCTGTCTGCGCAAAGCCGTAAGCCGTAAACAAACACCTCCGCTAACGCAAGACTTACAGCTAACTTATTATTATTATTATTATTATATATTATTAAATATTTTTATTAGCATAGAATTGAGTCAAAATATCTTCCACTTCTGCTTTTCGGCCTTTACCCTGATCATTCAATTCATGCTCCCAGCTGTCTGTATGTTTTACCTTTTATGGAGTTTTGTGGGCGTCACTACATGTAAATGAGCTGTGTCGTTCACGCGATTGGTTATTTGCGGGTGATTAACGTTCATCAACATACACACGTGAACGTGGAAAAATCAGCTTTTTCCAAAACCTTTGTAAATCCGGCAGAATATTTTGAGTTCGGTTTAGTTTATGCAAATATTTACACACAACTTTACTGAAAGATTGATGAATAAGGTCCACTGTTCAGAAACTCATGCTCTGGACTTTTTTCTCTTCCTAACAGGACTATGAAATGTTTTCTGAGGCGGTAGAGTCGGACACAGTGGAGAAGTTTCTCAAGATTGCATGAGAGTCCTACCTGGTAGCATCCAATGCCTTTTCCTCTGCTTTGCTGGTCCAGGAGTCCTAAAATGAAGACCTGCCTCGTGTCCTCTGCTCATTGGCAATGTCTACCATTCTTTGTATCTATGCCATTTTAATATGCCAAACACATGTTCCTGTCTGCCATGCAGTGACCTGAAAGCACAGAGTACTCCACTGGATTTGCCCTAATTATTTTTAATATGGTTGGTCATGTTGTCAGTATTCATTTGTGCACGAATCAGCGCTGTCATTGATTTTTCTGTTTCTAAATGTAATTAGTTATGTTGCTGGAATCAGTGGAGCTCCAGAATATGGAGTAAATAGATAATCTAATCTCGATTGAAATCACTTTCTACTTAATCTGAATCTAATCTACACTCAAACACAACAAAAACCTGATCTCCTGTGGACCAAAAAATATCAGTTACCTATATATATATATATAGTCTTATTTTTTTTTATCTGTTGTCCTTTACAGTTGCTTGTCTTATCTTGACAAACCAAGTCCATGTGATTAGTGGACAGCATGCTAAATTTAATCGTAAGGCATTCCTTAAAAATAGTGGCTGCTTTTGCATTTTGATGCGGACCAGGTGAATATGACCTTCAGTACCACCAACTGCTCTGAAAACACTGTTTAAAGTCTCTGTATATGTGGCAAGATGAAAAATGTTACCAAGGTTCATAGAATGAAAGCATTCCATTGTATTCAATTGTGCCAATAAATGTCCCTGAAAATGCAGTTTCCACATTAATACAGTCTCCTCTTCTGAAACATGAGCTTTGCTGTGGTTAGAGCTTGTATTCCAGAAAAGCCCAATAATCTTAAGAGTCAAAAATTACAGTATTTTAAAGTGAGAAATAATTGGCAGGTTGGTCTTATAATTGTTTATTATGACCCATATGGCTGCCTGGACCCTTTAATGTCACAAGATTCTGATAATGAACTGAATGTCTGCATGTCCATGATAAATACCTTCATTCCTTTAGGAGCAGTCTAGTTCAGTTCTTCTACAGAATGGCAACACATTAATCTGAAAGTTTCTGCATTATCTAAACTGTAGTTCCAGGACGTGTCTGTAATCCAACATCTCTATTTCAGACCAGACTTTCATTCATTTGTCTTCACTAACTGCTTGCTAAGGGTTGCAGTGGATCCAGAACTGGTTCTGGTAACAATTTAGTGCAGCCAGTCCGCCTGCCTGCCTGTTTCTGGGCAGTGGGAGGAAACCCATGCAGACACAGAAAGAACGTATGATACGCCACATTGAGCCGGGGACCATGGAGCTGAGGGCCGGCAGTGCTACCCACCGTGCCACGCTTGATCTGAACATACTTAACTAAAAGTTTCCGCAAAAAAATTATTAAAGGAATTAATCCAAGTGATGCATCTCATGTTATATTTGAAAGATAAAGGTTCATTCAGGAAATGTGCCACATTTTCATGCTCATCCAAAAAGTAGTGCTTTACGATGCCAGGCCTGTGGACATCAAATGCACCTAATGCAACTGAGCTGTTAATCAGCAACCACTTGTAAAGTGTCTCAGGTATGTTATATGCAATCAGAGTAGAGACTGAAAAACATTGGCCTTTCTTGGAATGACTGTATCTGTGTAATCTGTAGTTGTAAACTCAAATAAAACATTTACCTTGCTACTATTACCTATGGCTCATGCTTGTGACCTTTTCAGTCATTAAAACATAAGATATCTTTCACTGTCAGTATATTCCATGAGGATTTTTTTTTGTGTGTTTTGAACCAGAAAATCTAGGTAAAGAAAATGCTTAGAAGATGACAAGCTTGGCTCATATGAACAGAAAACACAAAGCCAGTGATGTGTCCAATGTTGTGGTTTCAGTCTTTTTTTTTCTGTACCAGCTTATGAAAGTATTGGATTTTTTTTGTTTTGTAACTATAAATTAGTTTGACTGTGATTAAATATCTTAATTTTTAAAACTCAGAACTAAAAGCCAGTTCACACTGAAGCATTTTTCTTCTAATGTTTCAATTTCACCACAAACCAAATATGTTTAATTTTATTATGGCCTAAAGTGCTAGTTTTTGTAGCTGTGGTTCTGTGAACAATTGATAACCTCTAGGGGTGATCTTTAACACCGGGACATGTTCTTGTGCATGTATGCGTTATACCTCCCACAAAGTCCTGTAATGACAGGGACGTAGTGTGTACTGTACGTACCCAACATGCCACCACTACAGCTCCTGGAACTCTATTCAATTCAATACAATTTTATTTATATAGCACTTTTAATAATGGACATTGTCCCAAAGCAGCTTTCCAGATATCTGGGTGAACTGTAGATCCCTAATGAGCAAGAAAAAACTCCCTGAGGTGACATGAAGAAGAAACGTCTTTCACAGCTCTATACTACAGAGCCAAGCAGTACTGAGTGTGCTGAAAGGATCTTCACCATCAGGGGCTTTTAGTTGTAAAGCTATAGTATCCAAGGGAACTTTATCCACTGAAGAACTGGGCATAAACTGTTTTCAGTCAGTACAATTTTTAGGCTCAACAGCATCACAACAACAGTTTAGCAGAACTCTCTCTGACCGTGAACCTCCTGGAGCATCCACACAGCAAGGCCTTACAATAATCCAACCTAGAGGTAACAAAAGCATGAACTAGTTTTTCTGCATCATGTAGTGACATTATGCTTATTATTTATTATTCCTATTTCTAAAAATATTCCACATATTAAGTGTTGTAATTCTGTATCTGTATATACACATTCACTGTCCACTTTATTAGGAACACCTGTTCATGCAGTTATCTAATCAGCCAATCATGTGGCAGCAGTGCGATGCATAAAATGCTGCAGATGCAAGTCAGGAGCTTCAATTAATGTTCACATCAAACATCAGAATGAAGAAAAAGTCTCTGGGACTTTAACTGTGGCATGGTTGTTGGTGCCAGATGGGCTGGTTTGAGTTTTTCAGAAACTGCTGATCTCCTGGGATTTTCACACACAACAGTCTCTAGAGTTTTACACAGAATGGAGTGAAAAACAAAAAACATTAAGTGAGCAACAGTTCTGTGGGTGGAAACACCTTGCTGATAAGAGAGTCAGAGGAAAATGGCCAGCAGAAAAGCATCTCAGCATGCACAAAACATCGAACTTTGAGGTGGATGGGCTACAACAGCAGAAGACCACACTGGGTTCCACATCTGAATCCTAAAATCTTTTGCCCATCTCTATTGATAAAACTGCTCAAGCTCTGTCATACTGGATGGAAACGATTTGAGAACAGCAGTTTTCAAGTCTTGCCACAGATTCTCAATCAGATTTGACTGGGCAGTTCTAACAGGGTCTTTGTATTGAAGCACTCCAGTGTTCCTTTAGCAGTGTGCTTAAAATGTGCACTTTTCATAACCTAGCTCGGATGTCTCGTAGTAAAAGATGAGTCAAGCATGTGATGTTAAATCCAAATAATAATAATAATAATAAAAATAATGATGATAATAATAATAATAATAATAATAATAATTATTATTATTATTATTATTATTATTATTATTATTATTATTGTGTAATAATAATAATAAGAAGAAGAAGGTAAAGTGTAGTTATAGTGATGCTGTTTTCTAAGTGCTGTAGATTTTATAGGGTTTTCTTAATGTTTTTAAGTTATTTATTTGAAATATGCACATAGGGTTGTTGTTGTTGTTGTTGGTTTTGTGAAGGACACTTTACCTGGGTCTGAAATGTATTTTACTCACTCAAACTCACTTTCAGTAATCTCTTTAGCCTGATCAGGGATCCGGAGCCTATCCCAGGAACCCTGGGTGTGAGATGATGGGATGCCAGTGGACCCCAGGGCAAACTGTATTTAGCTGTAGTTTATTTGTAGGTGTTGTATCAGTGGGACACGAATGGCAGCCAGTCATGGACTCACTCAGTAGCTGCAGCAGCACTCCAGAAGATGTCGCCAAAACCAACAGAATAAGATATTTAGCAACCACGTGATACAGAAAACATAGGCAACTGATCCTTGGGCTGATTTAGGCAGCTGGTGAATGCTAAGGATTTCTACATGTTAGTGAATATTAGATATATAAGGCTAATATAAGGCTTGCTTTTATTCCACTGCAGCACTTTTATAGTCTCGCAACAGTTCTTTTAGACAAGGTGTATAACCATCAGGGGACCTGGGCTCATTTAAAGCAGTCATGGAGATTACTGTAAATATCATTTAAGAAGCGTTCACTCATATTTTAACAAGATATATGAGACGTTTAGTGATGGCTTGTTATGCTGAATTCTACACAGATGTTGTCACAGACAGATGTGTTAAACGCGCACGTGCTGTGCAGTCCGCAGTTTATGCACTTCTTCATGCACTTTTCCCCCTTTGACTGATGATCAGAGTGTGAAGGAGAGGAAAAGAAAGGGAAAAGAAGGGGAAGGGAAGGGAAGGGAAGGGAAGTGTCCTGCTGGGGAGGCGCTGTATGCCTCCTGTAGAAGAGCTTCTCGCCTCCAACACCTCCGGACTGTATCAGAGCCTGTGCAGGATTGGCAGATGCTTTTACTCTTTTTTCCTCCAATTTTTAATCAGCTTTATTACACTCTCCTTCCTCTCCGGGTGGATGACTATGCAACTCGCACGTCTTTCTGGGATTTCTTTTCAGCCGTGAAACTTCTTTCCAGATGAGATGAGATGAGATGAGATGACCTGAGGAGTGGGGAGGATGCAGTGATCATGTCTGGACGCAGTAAACGCAGATATAATACACCATAACCAAGGCAAGTACAACACTGACTCACTGCCGAGGTCTAATCTAGCTGTAATCAGAGAACCTAGAACATACACAACATATACAACACACACAACATCCACAACATATAAAACATACACAACATATACAACACACACAACATCCACAACATATAAAACATACACAACATATACAACACACACAACATGTACAACACACACAACACACAGAACATACACAACATGTACAACACACACAACACACAGAACATACACAACATGTACAACACACAGAATATATACAACACACACAACATCCACAACATATAAAACATACACAACATATACAACACACACAACATACACAACATGTACAACACACACAACACACAGAACATACACAACATGTACAACACACACAACATACACAACATGTACAACACACACAACACACAGAACATACACAACATGTACAACACACAGAACATACACAACATGTACAACACACACAATATATACAACACACACAACATCCACAACATATAAAACATACACAACATACACAACATATACAACACACACAACACACAGAACATACACAACATATACAACACACACAACACATAGAACATACACAACATATACAACACACACAACATCCACAACATATAAAACATACACAACATATACGACACACACAACATGTACAACACACACAACACACAGAAGATACACAACATGTACAACACACACAACACACAGAACATACACAACATGTACAACACACACAATATATACAACACACACAACATCCACAACATATAAAACATACACAACATGTACAACACACACAACACATAGAACATACACAACATATACAACACACACAACATATACATTATATAGATTGATGCTGTGTTATTAAAAGTAGATTGGTGCATTTCACTGTTTTGATCTTAAGGGTCTTAATTCATGCCTCTCGGTTAGTTTTTGGTCTTGAACTGAATAAAAGTATTTTTCTTGAACGTCACACATCTCTTCTGCTTGCAATAAACTGCTTCCTGTAATTTTTTAACAAGTCAGGAAATGATAATTGAATTGCATTGAGAGAGCACACCATGTGTAGTGTAGAGGAATGGGAGATACAGGCTGTAAGTTTGTTAAGTGATAAGCTCTGAGCAGCTGCCGGAGACCTGGACAGTAAAGGCAGTGATCACATTCCACCTGCCTGCATTTCACACATTTATCTGCTGAAGCACTGTTTAGCAAGCTCAGTGTGATCATGGAGGGAAGTTCACTGACATGTAGTGTACCCAGATAATATACTACAACTGAAAAAGAAGTGTACAAAGCTGCACACTGGGGTTTTCTCCCCAAGTACCCCTTTCTGCTCACCGATCCCCGTCCTCTGCCTGGTCTGTACTGCACATGCTCTAATGTCTTAATAACGACACACATTACGAAACTGAAGTATCCACATTTATAAGGGCGTTTTCACATACAGTTCTTTATGAATGAACCGTACTCAGTCCTGCTAAAGTGGACCTGAAAGGGAACTAGCTGTAAATGACCTCAGTACTTTAGGTGTTCACGGTACGAGTGGACTCAAAAGGGGACTCAGTTCTCTTTCTGAACATTTTAACATTTATTAGATCTCAGACCACGTGCTGTTGACACCACAACCACTTTACCGTAGTGTAATAGCTGTGTAACACTGAGTTATGGGGAATGTCATTTAAAACGGTTGCTTTACATGATGCTATCATAGACAGCAGAACAGGACTGAAGTGAAACCTGGCAGGAAAAGCAACAAAGACTTTTAATGCTGAACCATTAAACACAACTCATGCTTCATGCCATAAAGCTACTACGCTTAGCTCATGTGAGTGGCGTAGATAAAGTACATGCATACACCTCATTTATTGCAGTGATAATAAATATAGAGTAACTTTTGCTCCTGACACTGACACATTATTATTATTATTATTATTATTATTATTATTATTACTGCCTAACTACACAAGCTCCATAGCACAGTTGCTAGTGCAGTTCCTAACAATGTGTGCAGTGTGGCACATTATCCTGCTGTAAAAGGCCACTGCCATCAGGGAACAGTCACGAAGGGGTGTACCTGGTGGTACACATGCTTAGGTAGGTTGGACATGTCAAATCGACGTCCACATGAATGGCCAGACCCAGAGTTTCCCAGGAGAACATTGCCCAGAGCATCACATTCCCTCCACTGGCTTGGAGTTTTTATTTTCTGTGTGATGACATAAAACTGGAGCTATTTGTGTACAGCAAACTGCAAGTTCTTTATCCATAAAGCAAAATATGAAGTGGACTGAGACTACTTTGTTTTTAAAATGCACGAATCAAGTGGTATATAAAATGAACCACAAATAAACCATGCTCAGACTCCCGCTGGAGGTGGTCTTGTAGGTCACTACAGAGGGATCTGAGTTCCTTTGTGGACTTCACATATAGACAAAATAAATTGCTGAGCCATCGAGAACACTTGGATCACTGAAACGGACCAAGTGTGAAAACACCCTAATATACATACAGTATGTGACGCAAACCCTGCGATGTATTTAATGGAAAAGGCCATGTATATTTTTATTTATTCAGTAAAACTCTGGTTACTAAAAGTCAAGTCAAGTAGGCTTCATTGTCATTCCTCTCATCACAGATAGATGTAATGTTAGGAATGAAATCAGGGTTTATCCTGAGTCAAAACTGGCCTGCAGTGGTACCTACACGAACACTTGATGTATCGACGCAGATATTAACTACTCTACCTTTAAACCACACAATCAAAATGATGCTAGATTATTCTTCCTTGAAAACTCTGTCTGCTCTCATCTCTTATCTAGATATAGTTCATTTTTGTTCCTTCTCTGGCCTCACTTCACATTCCTCACTTTCATCCTGATTGGGAGTGATGAATAAATGATTATTTATATTTTAATTAAAGTCATTTTTAATGTTTTATGTTTAAATGTCACATCATTACATCATCAGACTTAAGATCACTTGTCATCCTCCACATTTCTTTCAACACTGGGGGAAAAAACAAGTGATTTTCCTGCTCATAACCTGACAAATATTACAAAATGCCATAGCTGGGTTCAGAAAACAATTACAGATTGTAATTAACTCATTTTACATGCCATGTGTTAAATACTTAACAAAGTTCGGAGAGTTCGGATGTGGTAATTACGATGTGATTGTTCAAGTGGTTTTGGTTGGAAAAATGAACAGCATGAGAAAGCTATTTCTTTTATTTGTATTATCAATGAGAAGAAGTTTATTTTGCCTTACTGAAAGAAAATAAAGAACTGAACAGTTAACATGCATAATTACTTAAATCTTATGCTGTATTTGATATACCTCGGAAGTGGGAAGTTGAAGCTCAGAATGACGTTATTTTTAACCTCCAAGCATTCGAGGATCAAAGTGGGGAAAAAAACACGGACGGCTCCATGTAGGTCTTTTGTTAGCAGCAAGCTCTTTCTCCAAACATGACAAGCTGGAGAGTTCTATTTTTTGTTTCATCTGATCAGAGTATAATGTTCCAAAAGAGTTCTAATTTGTTTAAAGGCATTTCGATTTCCTGTACTCTTTCCGGCTGTCCTATAACTCTTTTCGAGTGACTGCTTGCTTCTCTCTTACCTTCCTTCTCATTATTCTGAGAGTGTGTTGACAACTTGTGTGTGGCACACGTGTCTCTTTTACAGCATTTACATATAGTTGCCTACAAAAGTAATGGAATGGCAAGGCTAATTCTTTTGCTTTTGCTATACACTGAAGACATTTGGGTTTTGAGGTCAAAAGATAGATCAGAATTTCAGCTTTCGTTTCCTGATATTTACATCTAGACGTATTAAACAGCTTAGGACACGGCACCTTTGGTGGCAGATCATCCAATTTTTAGGTGAGCAAAAGTAGAGGAATAGACAGTCTTGAAGTAGATGAAACACTTAATATTTGGTTTCATGTCTCTTGCTTGCAAAAACTGTATTAAGCCGGTGACCCACTGACATCACCAAACTGTTGCATTCTTTGTTTGTGATGCTTCTCCAGGTTTGTAGCGCAGCTTCTTTCAGTTGTTGTTAGTTTTGGGGAGTTTCTCCCTTCAGTCTCCTCTTCAGGAGGTGCAGTTGCGTTAAGGTCAGGTGATGGACTCGGCCAGTCTAAAACCTTCCACTTTTTCCCCAGATGAAGTTGTTTGTTGTGTTGGTAGTGTGTTTTGGGTCGTTGTCTTGCTGCATGATGAAGTTCGTCCCAATTAGATTGGATGCATTTCTCTGTAAATTGGAAGACAGAAAGTTTCTTTAGACTTCTGAATTCATTCTGCTGCTACCATCATGAGTTCCTTCATCAATAAAGATGAGTGAGTCTGTTCCAGAAGCAGCCATGCAAGCCCAAGCCATGACACTACCTCCACCATGCTTCACCCATGAGCTCGTATGTTTTGGATCATGAGCAGATCCTTTCTTTCTCCACACTTTGGCCTTTCCATCATGTTGGTAGAGGTTAATTTTGGTTCCTGAACTTTTGTGGATCATCTCTGTATTTCTTTGCAAATTCCAATCTTGCCTTCTGATTCTTACTGCTGATGAGAGGTTTGCATCTTGTGGTATGGCCTCCATATTTCTGTTCTCTATAAGTCTTCTTCAAACAGTGGATTGTGGTACCTTCACCCTGCCCTGTGGAGGTTGTTGGTGATGTCACTGACTGTTGTTTTTGGGTTTTTCTTCACAGCTCTCACAATGTTTCTGTCATCACCTGCTGTTGTTTTCCTCATCCGATCTGTTCCATGTCTGCTTGTTAGTACACCAGTGATTTCTTTCCTTTTCAGCACATTCCAAATTGTTGTATTGGCTATGCCCAATGCTTGTGCAGTGGCTCTGAGGGATTTCCCCCCTTTTCACAGCTTCAAAATGGCTTGCTTTTCTCCCATAGACAGCTCTCTGGTTGTTGGTTTTTTAATTTTTTAACAACAAATGCGGTCTTCACAGGAGAAACCCAGGGCTCAAATCAAGAGTAGACATTTGGAGCTATTAATTGTTTAAACAGCTGATCTAACAGTGCTCACCTGGGCAACAAGAAACACCTGTCAGTCACATGTTCCAATATTTTTGATCACTTGAAAAATGGTTGGGTTCAAACAAAAGGTGCCATGTTCTAAGTTAACACATCTAGATATAAATATCAGGAATATCGTCTCATATTAATACAGTTATGAAAGGGGAGACTATATGATTTATTGCAAATGAAGCTGGAGACATTGGGAATGCTAGCCACCCTGTTGCATATAATAGACATTATTAAGCCTTAGCAGTTTAGGTAGGCCCCTATGAGTGGTTCCACTGCATGCTGGCATGCTTAAACTATCACAGACAGGAAATTATCCTCAGAAATTATACCCAGATTTCCACTACTGCCCTCACTTGTGGTTGGAACATCCTGGGAATGATTAAAAAGCATCGGATTTGCCCCTTGATATGGTGGGCAGACTGATGCCTATGTCTTTACATTTCAGGAGCACTTGAACCATAACACAAGGACTTTGTACCCTGGTAGGTTTTAAGCTTATAGCAGTGTTTCTGAGAGGAGCTCGGTTCCCTCAATCTGCCACACTCAGGATTCAGATATGGAATGTCCTCTGTGTGAATCACTCAATAGCTCTCTGTATGGACCCAGACAGGATGCTTGTCTAGAAGGAATATCATTGTAGACAGCCTTTTTAGGATCACCTCAGCAAAGGACTGGGAGAGCTGCATGCCTTGGAGATAACAAGGATGATCTTGTGACCAAATTGCTAAGGTTCCTAGCTAAGGTTTGTGTCTCTTAGAACCTACCAGTTGACATTGCAGTGTGCTACAAGGAATGTCCACTACCATGTGCAGAATGTTCTTTACCGTGTCCAGTACGCACACAATGTCTGGCTAAGCAGAGTTTTTGGCCAGCAGGTAAGGGGTCATCATCATGGCTTGTCAACAGTGTAGAAGGCAGTCCTATTGTGATGGGCCACACCACAGGGAGTTTCATCCTCACTGACTCTGTTGAGACTGTGTGCTGTGTGTGCTACAACTATCTGGGCATCACCATGCACCACTCCACTTTAAGGTAAAACCTGTGTTTGTATGAACTGCTGCTGCATGTTCTGCACATTGCCTATTTACAATCGCAGTACTGTCTTGTGTGTGACCAAGGTGTCTGAATTTTTTGAAGAGTGGCATGGAACGTCCTGGGAATGAGTAAAAAGGCATTGAATTTGCCCTTTGATATGGTGGGCAGACTGATGCCTATGTCTTACCATTTCAGGAGCACTAGAACCATCAGGGGTGTACATATTTTTGGCCATATAGTGTATCTTTAAAATAATATGTTTTTTTGCCATTGGCCTATTTTTGTGATTTTTGGAACATATCAAAGCATATGGGCTTTATATAGTAAACTGCTCCCGTTAGGGGTCACGACAGCGGATCATTAATCACATATTTGATTTGGCACAGTATTTTAAAAAAAAACACTGGATGCCCTTCCTGACACAACCCTCCCCAGTTTTTTCTGGGTTTGGGACCGGCACTGAGAGCGCATTGTTGCACGCAGCCCCAGTTTTTTGGTCTGGTTCCCTGACCGGCAATCGAACCCAGGCTACAGCAGTGAGAGCGCTGTGGCCCAACCACTAGTCCTCCAGGGACCCAGCTTTACATAGTAAACTAATCATTTAAAATTTGTTGTTATTAAGTTGTTTATTTTTAAAAATTACAATTCCATTAATAATAATAATATTAATAATAACAATAATATTCTTATAGTTAATTGTTGAATTATTTATCAGATCTGTACAAATCAGTCATTCTTATGTCAGATACCATTTCTATAATAAATGACACTTTGTGTGTAAAATATCAGGGAACAACATATAAAGGCTAAAGCTTTTTATTGTGTCAGTTTCATATTGTTGTGGGCAAACAAACTATTAACTATGCCAGATTTGATTTCCTGATTAAAAAAAAAAAAAAAAGCAATGCACTACACTTGCTGGTCATTTCATTATGTATACATTCCATATAGGTCACTTTGTACAGATGTACAGTTACTGAGTGTAGCTCATCTGTTGCTCTGCACAATATGTCACAAAGGGACCACCACAGGACCACAGGATGGATCATTTTCATTAACAGTGACACTGACATGGTAGTATGTGTGGTGATGGTATGAGTGTATCCAACCATCTGCTCTGTGGTGGTCCCTATCTATTGATGGAGAGAGTAAAGGGTAGCTGATAACCTGTGCAGAGCACCAACTGCATAGATAAACATCTACCCTCCACTGAGCACTTGCCCTCTCAGATACTGACAGCTTTTGAGGATGACCGTGGAAAGTGAAAACAGCTCTAGCTTTTAACCTTTAACTATCTAACACATTGGTATGCTGCATAAGCTCTTAAGTTCTTAAGCCATTGTGTTTTTAGCAGAAGTTAACCTGTAAGGCATATATCCATCAACAAAACAAAAAAGATTGCTCCCACTAACAGGGTGCTGTCCAAAACTGAGAAGATGTGTTGTTTCAGAGAACTTTTAACTCTGTGACTAATAAGCAATAAATTGTAGCCTAAGGACTTATTGTTTGCAAAGCAATAACAAGGCAATGTGAGGTGAAAGAAAGCTAATATGTAGGGCCTTTGTAAGGCAATGATGACTTTTACTTTGATCATTACACAAGACTGAATACTTTAAATAAATTTACTAAATAATGTTTGTTAGCTATTACAATGCCATTCCTGCCTGCTTCTGAAGGGATTCTGACCAATCCTGTCCCTTCCCACATATATTCTTTTCTAATCCAACCTGCTCCAATAGAAAGTGTGACCAATCCCATTCAACACTTATTTATCTTTATAGCTCTAGTAGCTATATTACAAACATAAATTTATTATTTCAGATGCAAAAACAGTATCCTTTCTGTTTAAATCAAATATATTAATTACTATTAATATATACTGTCTTTTAAATTGATGTTTTTCATATATCAAAGCTATCTTGAAAGCTATTTACAACTTGCTGTTCATCAAATGGTATTTTAATTGGATGCACACATTCACATTCATCACAAAAGTCCCATTACATGGAATTTGACCTTGAATAAATCATTGATTTTGGTGGAATTTACACTTTAAACATTTAAGCTTGTTTATCAGCTGCATCTTCTCTCTATTAACACTGTGTTCTGGGAGACTGCTGCTGATATGTGAATGGCCTTGGCACGAATAGCCAACAGCAGCTGCATGCTCAGTTCCTCAGAACATCTCCTCCTTTCCGTGGACTTTTCCTATAGATGTTGCTTTGCTTTTTGGGGTATTTGGGTTGACTATTACCGAGAGACCACTCAACAGTGAGTCCTCTGCCCTTTCAGCCAGATGTGGAAAAAATGCTGAGAAATTATATGTGAAAATGAAAGTATAGATAAGTCTTACTCAGTTAAAAGTGTAAGTATCCAGGCAAAAATGTTTTCAAGTGAAAGTAAAAGAAAAATGTCCTCAAGTATTAGAAGTATTAAAAAGTAACTGTTTTTAACTGATGAACTTAACGTAATGTTTTCTGTGAAAAGTATTATTCATATTTATTATGTGTCTAAATCTCTGCAAGTTTGCTTAACATATGCATGACTAATGCTACATAGTTTGATAATAAATCAAACAGTAAAATATGTAAAAAGCCAATTACCATTAGCTAGAATTTGACTTGCTGCCTGGGCAGTTTATGTTAGCTGCTGGAATTGATTTGGGTCTAACCTGGCATTAACGAAGAAAACATGCCAACATAGTTAAATACACTCACCAGTCACTTTAATAGAAACACCTGTACCTATGCACATTTATGCAGTTATCCAATCAGCCAATCATGTGTAATGCATAAAATCATGCAGATGCAGGTCAAGGGCTCCAGTTAATGTTCACATCAAACATCAGAATGAAGAAAACGTATGATCTCTGTGACTTTAAGCATGGCATGCTCTTTGGTACCAGATGGGCTGGTTTGAGTATTTCAGAAACTGCTGTGACTGAGTGGTGAAATAAAATCAAAAGGTGCTTCAGCAAAGTTTAGGGGTATGTTCACTTATGCAACTAGGTTATTGTAAGTTTTTTATATTTCTTTTGTTTCTGATTGTTTTTCACTTTATTTGTATACTTTATACGTAATTTCACGTTAAAGTTGGGAAAAGATCTGACATGATTTATCTGAGTGTCATTCTTTTACTTCACAAAAACCATAAACACATCTTTTCTGTGAATTGGCTTCTGAATTCACATGAGCCTCCTCATAATTTCCCAGTTCAATTACCTTTGGTTTTCATAATTTAGTTATGCAAGATGCCACACTTGAATACCCAACTGTATGTATGTAAAACGACATTTGTTCTTGGTCTCTGTTATTCTGTTATAACATTTTACCTTCCCTTCATTTGCAGAGCCAGAGAGTTGGAAGTATGAGAACCCACAAGGCCTCTCAGCGTTTGCCATGCTTCAGTCTGAGCTCCAGGAAGAAAAAAGGAGGGGTAGTCCAGGGTAAAGTGCGCATCCGCTCCCTGCCGGGGGCATTCCTGGTGCTGGGGATGATAGTGGTGGTTGTTGGCACAACGCTGGCAGTGGTGGGGTATTGGCCATACCGGGTGCAACGATCAGCAGTAGGTTCAGTGACTAAGAGCCCCTCTCAGGGATCCAACTGGGGCCTTGGAGCCAAAGGGCTGTTCTCAACGGCGAGTCTGATTCACACTGACAGGATGAAACTACTGGGTCCCGTTATTATGGGAGTGGGACTATTTATTCTCATCTGTGCTAACACAGTACTATATGAGAATCGGGACAAAGAGACTCAAATTCTGCTGTCTGAGATGCAGAGTGTGATGTGTACCATGTCTACTGTGCCCTCAGCAGACTTCACGCAAGTAAACTCACTGATCAGGCACTACCACTGGGTTGGCAGTCTGCCTGCAGCCCACTTGAACATCTTGTGCCTTAAAGAACTGGCCTCCTCTGATCCATTGCTGCAGGCCAAGACCACAGAAGAAGAGAGAGTTTCACTTCAGAGAGAAGTGATGCACACTGAGGTCCTTCGTCATCAAGAGTCTATGTTCATCTCCTCTATTCATTCATCAGACTCCTGCAACTCCAGCAAAGGAGTCATCAGCACTTACCTGGATGTAGAAAAGGGAGAAGACTGTGGCCCCCAGCCAGGGGGTCACTGTAACCTCAACAAGTACCTGACTTCGTCCTTTATGTCTACCCCAGAGGGGGAGGACTGGGAGCTAACCATGGTCCCTCCAAGGCGCTCCCATAGTATGAGTTATAGAACTAACTCACACACATTGTCCAAGCCCTTAGTACACTTGGAGGAAAGGGCAGTGCAGAATACGCGTTGCCTTAAACAGTTCCCACAGTCATGCATCTCTGAGGTATGTGTGAATCAGCCAGGGATTAGCACAAAAACTCTTGACTTGGACCTTGCACCTGTGGAGGGTCAGAAGCACCACAGTTGGCCTTGACCTGATCGTGGATATGCTAGGATGCATCTCAAACAATCTGGAATGGTTTTTCACTTTGGGTCTGAATTATCTGGTTACCCAAGCTCAGCCATTATCCAAAATGGAGCAGATTCTTTACTTGTTTTGACATCTGTGGAGTATAAAGATATGCTGTGGTCAGCACCATCTATTTTGCAGTGCATTCTAGGATCTATAAACAGACCTATTGGACAAACCAACAGTCAAATGTATTGGATAGGAAATGCAACACTGTGTGACCAAAGACAACTTGACAGATTGCCCCATTTCTGTGTCAGTTGGACAATAACAAAAAGGACTCTGCTTGTCACTGTAGCCAAACCTTTGCTTCTTTCCAGGACATCTTCAGTAGCATAGAGCACAGTCTATGCTTTATAAGTACTAACCTCCCCAAAAGGGTTTTTGACTGATGGTACTTTAAGTTTCTGACCTAGTGAACTTGCGTGAGGATGTGTTTTCATTAAAGACTACAAACTTCTGTAAGTTGCTCTGGATAAGGGAGCTAAATGCCTTCAGTGTAAATGTAAATGTATCAGTTTGAAGATTATAGATACAATATAAAAAGGGCTTTCATTGGATTTGTGTGCAGACATCAATGCTATAAATATCTACAGGACTGTTTATTTAACCAAAGACAAAGAGAAAAACTGTATGTTTTTGTCCATTATCAGGTTGTCAATAACAAAACTTTATTAGTTCTTTTTTAGATTTGCAACGGGGAACATTTCCATCTTAGCCAGTACCTTTGATTGTAGTATTCATGACCTATACTCCTAAAGCTACCTCTCCCCCTGCTCCACAACGCAGCAGTAAAAGAACAGCATAGAAGGGAAAGATAAACGATCATACTGGCTATGTTATTAAAGTACACCCTGGACATGTTTTGCCTGTTTTATTCACACTGTGCAAAACATTTGTTTTCTAATTAATGCAGAGAAGATCTGTTAAAAAATACATTGAGCTCAGTTCATAAATATATGGAGCTCAGTTCATGAGCTTAGTTTTGATGATTATTTCATGTCACAAAACATACTGTTCAATAAAATGTTATTTGTATAGTGCTTTTAAAAATAGACATTTTCAGAAGGCAACTTTACAGAAATCCGGGTGCAGATTTAGAAGTGGTATCTTCGGGGTGATGCCAGATAGTGGGATTTATAAATCATTACTTATCTGCAGTTGTTTGCTATTAAGTCAAACAGTATGGAGTGTGTTTAAAGTATGTGCTAAGTAGGGAATTAGAGTCCTGGAATAAGCACAGGAAAATCTTTATAGTTACAGCATTTCTTAGGTATAAATCTATAGTATATGGTGAGACTTGGGCATGAACTGTTTTGGGAAGTGCAATCTTTAGTGTGTCCATGTGGGATCGTTCACAGCATCAGAGAATGACAAGTGCAGAAAGCTCCAAGCAGAAGAAGTAGCAGGAGGAATCAGGCCGGTCCAAAGGGAGAGAGGCGTCACATCAGCAGAAATGTGTCAGGACCAGTGGCATCACACCAGGCAGCCGAATTACATCTACAGAGAGAGAGAGAAACAGATTATTAGGTATGCTCTTATCTTGCAGTGGTTTAAAATGTTTTTACAGCTTTGAGCTAATCACATCTGAAGTTAGAATGACATGGTATTCAGAAACTTTACCCACAGAAGTGGGGTGATTGGTGTGTTGAGTGCTTTTGCCGAATGAACACTTATTCTTATGGTGTATTTTGATAAATGATATGATGTATTTTTGCAAATCACTGAGAATATGACTAAGAAAATTAAGACTCAGTACTAAAATCACACTTATGCCGACCTGTGGCTAATGTGTGCTTCAATCTTAAGCCTTGATGCATGACTTTGCATGCTTGTGCAAAAGCAGCTGCAATGCGAGTGGCATCTTCTGCGTACTTTATGCGCATCTGGAGGATCAAATGCGACTTCTGCTAGACGGCACATCAGAGCCAAGCGTCCCTGTGTGTAGTATCCAATTTAGCAGTTTTAAGCACAGCAATGTTAAGACACACTGATGAGCTCTGTCTTGCTTACAACTTTCTGCCATCTTTGTGATTGCTATCATGAGCTGTGTCTCAAATTGAAAACTCTGACCTTACATTTAAAAGTACTGACTAATCTAGAAAATCCAGAAGACTGGTACGTAAAACAGAGCTTTTGGCAGGTTTGAAGGCTACATAAAAGTTTTTCAAAAAGCAAACGCTGACCGTAATCGTTAAATCAGGCATAGTACTCAATAATGGTCGAGAATAGTACACAAGTATGTCATTTAAGACACAATGCTAGGTTGTTTAGTTTAGTTGCATACCTGTGTCAGTATATTGCCCTCACTGTTGCACCACATGGACGGATAACATTCATTTTGGAGGACGTGCATAAGCCACGCTCCAAAAGACCGCAGAACATGCGCGGCAGCCATCTTGTGTACACATACGTATACTTTAAAGCAAGTTTAATTCAGGCTTTGGAAAAAAAAGGGTTCCTTAAGTGTTCCTTAAGGGCTCATTGGATAATTAAGTATAGGTCTTGGAACCCTTTCTGAAGGGGGAATGGGTTCTACAGAGAATCTTTAAGAGTTTCCTCAGAGGGAAAACTGAAGTTTTCTAAGTTTTCTTTTTAGCTGGTTATTAGCTATTTGGGGTGACAGGAGAATGTGCAGCGTTTCTAAATTGCATATTGTTGTATGTTCGTGTATGTTCAGGCAGTAAAACTGTAAACATATTCCTAAAGCAGTTGTAATACTTTTGTAGGCATTAAAAACATTAATAATTTATTATACTACATATGTTACTTTTAATGGGTTAATATGTTTAGGGCTACTTTAAGATGACTGTTATTGCATGCAGTAATGTGCATTTTCCCTCCAGTAGGCAGAGCTTAATTAAACTCTCCTGGCTGCTTGGAGAAGGTCCAAGTCAACTTTGTTTTCAAATCCATCTGTCTGTTGTTTTGTGTTTTCTGTATGCTGCATGTGTGTTTTGATTGTACGCTAAACAACATCTGTATTCTGATCGATGGTACATGTCCACCAACCACTGAACTGAATTTCATATCTGTGTTCCAAATAAAGGCAAAGCAAAAAATTTGCTTTCCTACCTTTTATAAAAGGGCTAAAATATTTATTTTTGTGGTTGTTACTTTCACTGTTGCTATGTGTGTAAAAGGTCAGGCATGATGCTTGCATCCTATCTTCACAGTGACATGTGCTGTGTCATTCACAACATCACACGCTCTGGCTACATAAAATATGTCAATGCATCAACCAATGAGTTATAAATATTGCACAGAGAAAGGGCTCTCTCAGGTGCTTCAGAGAGATTCACCACACTCTGTTTGGTTTGTCATTGGAGACATTACTGGCCATTAAAACAGCTGATTACAATATATATTGCATGATAGTGCTGGAAAACATACACTGGTTTGGCCAAAAGGGTGTGGACACCTGACCATCATGTCTTCCTGGAGCTCGCTTTGTGCACATTGTCATGCTGGAACAGGTTTGGGCCTCTTAGTTCCAGTGAAGGGAAACTGTAATGCTACAGCACACAGAGACGTTCTATACAACTGTGTGTTTCTGACGTTGTGGTAACAGTTTGGAGAAGAAGCCCATATGGGTGTGATGGTCAGGGGTGCACATACTTTTAGCTATATTGTCCAGCATTTGTTAAGATAGCCTGTAGCTCAATATATAAAAACATACTTTTACAGTGAATTTATTTGCATTCAGCTACATTCACGTAATTTGGCTATATTTATTAGAAAATGTTTATTAATGTACAACAGTTTGTCAAAGCAATCTAAATTTTATTTTAAGTTTAATTTAAAGAAATGTGAAGTGGAAGATGAGGCAGGAGTAGAAGAAGAAATTCCTCCACTGTAATTATCCTCAGTAGTGTACTTCTCTGAGGCCAACTTGTCCCCTCTTATTAGACTTTATAGTTTCTTCCGGGCATGTAAGCCGCCTCTTATGATCTTTTTTCATTAAATTGGTCGTTTACAAGATGGCTTTAGCAGTTCTTACAGCCTGTAAAGCTGGCTTGCTAATTCCTTCAGACTGAAGGAGTGAGCCTGAAGGAAGATCCACATCTGTGCATTTGTGAATGAACACTTCCTCTTATTTATTTCTGTCTAACAATATACTAGCTATTATTTCGAATTAATTTTTCAGGGAGTGTTTGACAGTGGTACTGGACTAAGTTGTGCTTGCAGAGGTTTTTGCTCCTAGTATGGAGTTGTGCATATTACCTTTAAATTTCTGTTGGATTATAAACAAACCCGAAGCTTTTTTATGTGGATGCGAGTTTTAAGCAATGTGTCATGTAGCTCAGAGCGTTGGGTGTAAGGATGTTCACATGTTTTTCTCAGTGTGTGTGCATCTGTGAGCAGGCGATTTGTGGCCTAAAGCTGGTTGTAATTTGTTTTTACTGCTGCCGGTCTCTGAGGCACAGTTTTATTCCCCTGTATTTAGCAGTCAATAGGATCCAGGTGTAGACATAAGACACAGCAACAAGCTGAAATGCTGCACAGCAGGGGTTTACTTTAACTCAGCCTTCCTACTTCTCCAACAATATATAAATCTGTATTTCACATTCTTGAGGGTTAAACAGTAGAGACACAGAAAAGTTTATGTGTGTGTATGTGTTAGTTTCCTGCACTGAGTGTCTGAGATCGCTGAAGCTTCATGTGAAATCACCATTCACTCTGGGGCCTTGAAAAACCAGTGAGCGGAAAATTAGTGAGCAGAATAAATATCAACTTACAATGGAAAACTTTTACCCAAACATTTTCTGGAAAGATGAAGAGAATATGAAGAGGAAACAAGTTAGCATTAAAGGAGAAATTTAAGTAAAGACTTGTGCTGATGAGCTTTTTCATTCATTCCTCTTCAGTAAGTGCTTTTTCCGGGTCAGAATGGCGGTGGATCCAGAGCCTATCTGAAGAGCACATCCTGAATGTGACACTAGTCCATCTCAGTGTACCATGGACACCACACACACTTTCACACACCTAGGGCCAATATAGAGTAGCCATTCCACCCATCAGCAGGTTTTTGGGAAGTTTGGAGGAGAACCCTGAGGAAACCCACATGGATACGGGTCGAACTGGGGACCCTGGAGCTTTGAGGCAACAATGCTACCCACCACTGTGCCACCCGTCGTCTTATTCCAATAGACTATTTTTTCTCTTTAAAATGCTGTGCAACTGACAGCAGCAAGGAGAAGGAGTGGCTTTTGTTTTTTATTTTCTTTCTTATTTACTTTATTTATTACTGTATGCCCTTTAAGTGGGCATTCGCATGCCACCAACCCCAGGCAAGTATTTACTTCTGAGTAGGAACTGAGAAGAAATCTCTCTGTGCTGGTCTAAACAATACAAAGCTGAGAAAAAAATTATTTGACAATCAATATCCAATTAACAAGGACAGGATCGCATCTCCAATTGCTTGACAATCAAGTTGTGACTTGTTGCACTAGCCCTCAGGCATTCTAGCCTAGACTATGTGTGCATGTATTTTGGAGGGAACATTGAAGAAATAGAGTGTACTGTATTTGTTCAGATTTTTCATTTCGTATCAGTTAGATATCAACTAATTCACCTAAATCAGAGCTATCGCTAATGTCTGAATGGCTCCAGAAGCAGAAGTGGGGGCTGTAAGAGGCTCAGGTTGCTCTTTGGTAATAAAATGCTGCAATATGCAAGAAGTGCAGAAGATGTCCTTGCACTGCCATGTAATCTGAGATGACAACATTATAAAACATCCCAGTTTAATTGAATGAACTTTGTATAGATTTACAGGAGCCAGGGATGGTCTTCATATTAGAATATATGTGTCAAGATTTCCTCCTCAGAAGGAGCCATCTACATACCAATTACTGCTCTCCGAATTGAGTGCAGTATCATTTATATGGTATGGTATAGGTAGCCTCTATAAGTTCATTGCTACAACCATCTTTATCTCTTTTCTATTTTCATCCTACTGAAAGTGGACTTCAAAGATACTATCAGATAATTGTTTGGTACTTGTTTGGGAGCATCTTCGACAGACACTCTGGAACCTTGCCCTCACTTCAGCCTAACAGCGGTAGTGATGCTTACAGACTATGAGAATAATTAACTGTTAACTATCTCTTACCTTCTCCTGAGTGCATTGTTGCAGCAGGGAGTCCCCTAAAAAGAAAAAATTAAGTGCCTTTGCTGGAGCAGAGGGCTTGGCAGCTCGGCCTCCTAGAAAGAGAAAAATGAGCACCTTTACTGCATATCGGAGGGCAGAGTATGGGGATTGGCAGCATGTATGAACCAAATTCAAAAGCTGTTGAATGCAACAATGCAGAGCTTGAAGGAGCTTAGGACATCTGCCTCACGTAGAGGTAGACCGCGATGTACTCCTAGGTGATTTCAGCCATCACCTTTATGCAAACTGCCGGATATAAAATTTAAATTGGTGGTGAGGAAAAAATCCCTGAGGAGAAAAGAGGAAGAAACCTTGAGAGGGACCAGACTCATCTGGGTGACACCGGATATTGAGAATATAAATCATTTCTCTTCTGTAACTGTATACTATAGAGTCAAGTAGTGGGAAGTGTGTTGAAAGGAGCTTGAGTATGAACTTTACGTCTATTGTATCAAACTGAAGTTATCAGTGTCCTCTTTGCAGGACACTTGAGTTCTTCCACACCAACCTTAACACACCATGGCTTCATGGAGCTCGCTTTAGTTCCAGTGAAGGGAAATTGTAATGCTAATTGTGTGCTTCCAACTTTGTGGAAACAGTTTGGGAAAGAACCACATATAGATGTGATGGTCAGGTGTCCACATACTTTTATATATAGCCTTTATTAGCCATGGTACAGCACCCCTGGATCAGAGCCTTGCTCAAGAGCCCAACAGTGGCAGCTGGGGCTTGAGCCCTCAACTTTCTGGCCCTAAAATCTTGGATGGAAGCAGCAGTGCCTCTGGTGAGTGTACTCCTAGCTCTCAACAACCATCATGGTCCTTTTTATGTACTAGGACTCACAGTACCCATTGATAAATGTTCCAATGGGTACATTGGAACATCACCTTCAGGACAACTGAAGGCCCCAGTGAGGATTGAACTCACAACCCCTGGTTTACAAGACCAGTGCTCTAACCACTGAGCTATGGAGGAGCTGACTTGGCATTCAGTGAGAATGATCTTTCTAGCTCTGTTTTAATGCATGGCCTCACTGGAGTCACGCCCTGTTCCAACTGTGGGAGCTCTGAGGGGTTCCTCAGTCACAGGTAGGGGTGATTGGATTAATGAAAGGAAGTCTAGGAGATGTGTTTTTAGAGACTCACTCCCCCCCAGAAACAGTTTTGCAGTGCTTGAGGTAGTTGATGAGGGCAGTATGTCTGAGCGTGGGCAACAGAACTTCATGGATGTGGAATCGTTTAGTAAACACTTTGCTATGAATACATGGCATAAAGATTGGTGCTTATGTCCGATGCAGTAATATGCTCTGGCCTAATCCCTATGCAGTGGCGCTGTAGTTTACAGCAGGTTATGGTCAATGAACTGCTGGATGTCCAGGTGGTGCTCCTAAATCAATGTGGGCTTCATAGATAATTGGAGTAGTTTTGAGGACAAGGCTGGCCTGTTAGGGTGGGCCTAGTTAATCGGGGACAATCCAGAGCCGAGGCCAGGGAGCAACCAAACAGGCTAAACCGACCGTCTGCTAGCACTGAGTCGACACTGAGGTTCCACTATACCGAGACTGTATCTGTTCCCCGAGCTAAACAAAAAAACCTCAGAAAATTTGTTTTAGTAACCTAAGTAACATATAATTAAATCATACTGAATGCAAAGCCAGCACCTTTGATCTGAAGCTAAGACTGTTGAATATTAGATCTCTTTAGCTTTTTACTATCAGGAGTTTGATGTACTGTGTTTAACAGAAACGTGGATTAAACCAAATGAGTTTGTAGCATTAAATGAAGCTAGTCCTCCTGGATACAGTTACATACATCAGCCCCGTCTAACTGGCAGAGGAAGAGGAGGCGTCGCAGTTATTTATAATGATAATCTAGGCGTCACACAAAAACCAACATGTTTGAAGTTTTTTATACCAACATAACATACGTAGGCGAAGTTCTGCTAATTATTATTTACAGACCCCCAGGGCCATGTTCTGAATTCCTTTGTGAATTTGTGGATTTGATCTCAAACCTGGTTGTTTCTTTAGACAAAGCTTTAACTGTTGGAGACTTTAATATTCTCCAATATTTAATAGCTTTCTGATTACATAATAACTCTGGATGACCTTTCTGTTTCAACATGTGCAGCAGTATAAGACCTTGGTGTGATTATTGACTCCAGTCTTTCATTTGAAGCTCATGTAGATTATATTAGTAGAATAGCCTTCTTACATCTCAGAAGTTTTGCTAAGATAAAAATATATAATGTCACTACATGATGCAGAAAAACTAATTCATGCTTTTGTTACCTCTAGGTTGGATTATTGTAATGCCTTACTGTCTGGATGTTCCAGTAGGAGCATAAACAAGCTCCAGTTAGTCCAGAATGCAGCAGCAAGAATTCTTACTAGAACCAGAAGATATGACCACATCACCCCTATCTTATCCACACTGCACTGGCTCCCAATCAAATTTCGTATTGATTATAAAATACTACTGTTAACCTATAAAGCACTGAATGGTCTCGTACCACAGTACCTGAGCGAACTTTTGGTCTTTTATGATCCGCCACGCCTACTCAGATCAAAAGGTGCAGGCAATAGTTTTTTTCTTAGGTACAGGAGCAGGTCTGGAGGGTTCACAGGCATAGAGTGTTGTGGTGAACTGGGATGTTTGGATGCTGTCGCCCCCCCACTCTCACGTGTTCACTCGGGTTTGTTGATGGTGGAGAGGCTGGAGCTTCATGTCCCAGGACTTGCTCATGTCTGTGTTAGCTTCTGGCTCTCCCTTTTAGTTATGCTGTCGCAGCTAGTCTTGCTGGAGTCCCTGCTTGCACTCTGCACACAGTGTACATATTCTTTAACCATTATGTGACAGTTAGCATACCTAACAATCTCTCTCTCTCTCTCTCTCTCTTTCTCTCTCTCTCTTTCTCTCTGACTATATAGTGCACAGTTATAGAAGGGAATGATTTATAATGGCACTATCCGGTGTCACCCAGATGAGGATGCGTTCCCTTTGAGTCTGGTTCTTCTCAAGGTTTCTTCCTCATGTCGTCTCAGGGAGTTTTTCCGCACCACTGTCACCTCATATAAATTTAAAATTTATATCATGAATTTATATATTTCTGTAAAAATGTCCATTGTTAAAAGCACTATACAAATAAAATTGAATCAAATTGAATTATTTAATAAAATGGACTTCTATAACTGTATACTATAGAGTCAAGCAGTGCTAAGTATGTTAAAAGGAGCTTGAGTATGAGTATCATTAGAGTTTTAACTTTAAGTCTGTTGTCTCAAACTGAAGTTATCAGTGTCCTCTGCGCAGGACACTCGAGTTCTTCCACACCAACCTTAACACACCATGCTTCATGGAGCTTGCTTTGGTTTCAGTGAAGGGAAATTGTAATGCTACACATACAATTGTGTGCTTCCAACTTTGTGGTAACAGTTTGGGAAAGAATCACATATGGACATGATAGTCAGGTTTTAGCCTTTATTTGTCACATATCCTTAGCAGTATAGTGAAATTCTTCTTTTCTTCACATATCTCAGCTCGTTAGGAAGCTGGGATCAGACCGCAGGGTCAGCCATGGTACAGCACCCCTGGATCAGAGCCTTGCTCAAAAGGCAGCTGGGGCTTGAGCCTTTGACTTTCTGATCGGTAACCCAGAGCCTTAACTGTTGAGCCACCATGGCCGTAAAACCTCAGGTGAGTGAACACCTAGCTCTCAACAACCTGCTTGGTCCATTTAGGTACTAGTACACATGGATAAATGTACCACATAGGCCCTCAGGTAACCAGCTGAAGGCCCCAGTGAGGATTGAACTCACGACCCCTGGTTTACAAGACCAGTGCTCTAACCACTGAGCTATGGAGCCCTGTATTCAGTTGCTTCAGGTAGTTACAGTCACAAGCAAATAATTTCATGAGGAAGTTACTTACTCTGACACAAAACGAGAGGTGAGTGTTGAGTGCTGGTGACTATTGTGAGAAATATTATGATTAATGGCATTGCAGTGTTGTGTTTTCCAGATGCTAATGTGCTGGGTATGTATATGCAGTTTGCCTCACTGTTAAAGGAGATAGCAGTTCACTTCTATTGTTGTTGTTGTTGTTGATGATGTTGTTGTTCCTGTTCCCATGGGCAAAATAACACACTGCCTAGGAAGTCAGAAAGTTTTATAGGAACATTTTAGAACTTAGGTGAAGACTGTTGTGGGTTCAGGCTCTAAAATGATTGTCACTGGCCCATTGCCCTGCCTTAAAATGGGCTTAGAATCATTTAGTAAACACTTTGCTTTGAATACGTGACATAAAGATTGGTGCTTATGTAATAAAATGGACTTCTTTGAATGAATATCTTTGACTTGTTTTGGCTTGCCTGTGATTCACTGGCATCCCACCCAGGTTGTACTTATACCCAGGGCTCCCAGTATAGAGCCACCACAACTCTAATCAGGATAAAGTGCTTACTCAGAGTGAGTGAGTAATGTTTTGGCCGAGGCCTGTATTTTGCAAGAAAGATGGGGACCATTTCAGTCTCAGAGGCTCTTCTGTGTTGTCAAGTCAAGTGGAGTTTATTGTCATTTCAACCATATACAGCCAGTTATACAGAGTGAAACGAAACAACGCTCCTCCAAGACCTGCATAAGACAAACACATAACAACACAGAACTACAAGGGACTACATAAATTTATACATAAAGTGCACAAGTGCAAACATGCAGACAGCACAAGACAGTACAGTGACTACTGGGATAGACAATGGGCACAGTAAGTCCCAGTGCAGCGCCGACCAGCACACAGTTCTATCTGAAAGTGAATCTAGTGAGAATAGTGCAAAGAGTACAAGAGTACAATAAGAAGTAGCTGAAATAGTGTAAACATAAGAGTAGCAGCCTATGTACAGTATAATAAATATTGTAGCAGCATAATGTAATGTGCAAAAACTTGCAAAAAAATTTGCAAAGAGGATGGAGGATGCTCAGTTGTGTGTGTGTGTGTGTGTGTGTTCCTTCAGTCCAGTTTCTGAGTATTGAGGAGTCTGATGGTTTGGGGGAAGAAACTATTGCACAGTCTGGTCGTGAGGCCCGAATGCTTTTGTACCTTTTACCAGATGGCAGGAGGGTGAAGAGTGTGTGAGAGGGGTGTGTGTGAGAGGTGTGTGGGGTCGTCCACAATGCTGGTGGCTCTGCAGATGCAGCGTGAGGTGTAAATGTCTGTGATGGAGGGAAGAGAGACCCTGATGATCTTCTCAGCTGTCCTCACTATCCGCTGAAGGGTCTTGCGATCCGAGATGGTGCAATTCCCAAACCAGGCAGTGATGCAGCTGCTCAGGATGCTCTCGATAGTCCCTCTGTAGAACATGGTGAGGATGTGGGGTGGGAGATGGATTTCCTCAGTCTTCTCAGAAAGTACAGGCGCTGCTGGGCTTTCTTAGTTATGGAGCTGGTGTTGAGGGACCAGGTGAGGTTCTCCGCCAGGTGAACACCAAGAAATTTTGTGCTCTTGACGATCTCCACAGAGGAGCCGTCGATATTCAGTGGAGAGTGAGTGAGAGTGTTGTCTGATATTATAAATAAAACCTCTGTCAGATTGACAGCAGGAAACTCCTGTGTATCAAAGAGCATGAATGGTGGAAGTTTGTAACTTGCTAAAACTTGCAGAGACAGGATTAGAGTGTCTGTGGCTTTCACTGCTATTGACAAGCTTGAGAGTAACCTTGTAAATCATTGTAAATGTTCTGATAATAAGATTTTAGAACCTACAAATCCTACAAATACAGTATCTCTATTGTGGATGACTACCACAGAAAGATTTTCCTACTCAAATTAGGGAAACAAGCCAAGCTAACCAATTAGAAATGACATTGTAGTGTTAAGCCAGCAAATCTCTTAGAAATAACCATCAGAAATCATTGCTAGCAGCGTTAAGTTACGCCCAAACCCAGACTCAAATTGGATATTTGTCCTTAGAGCATTTATAGCATACTAATAATAGACACCATAGTTTGTACCCATGTACATATATAGACTAGCATTAATGTAAATGTCATATGTTTATCAAAAATGGTCTCTCCTGAATATGGCATATGTCTGACAGTGGAGAGTAATGGTCAGTCTGTACGTGCACGAACATCACACGTTCCTGACACTGATTGCAGTATATGATCTTTGTCAACGTTATAGGCACGTGTTCTATTAAATTTGCCACTAGAGAAAATACACCTGTTTCTCAAAAGAATTTAGCTGAAAAGGAATTTAATAAGTAGCTTTAAATGATGTTAGATGAAAAAACAGCATTGTTTGTTTGTTGTTCAGGTTTCAAAGATATTTTAGGGAAAAAATTAAGTAAAAAAAAAAAAATTAATGCTTGGGGATTTTAAAAGCAAACATAATAAACCAGATGGTGCTCAAGTTCAGGAGCCGACAAATGCGCACCTACCTGCATGTTTTTGGACCATGGGACGGAAGCTGAGAACCCAGAGGAACTCCACATGAACCCCACATGAACGCTAATTTAGTGAAAACTATTTGTGGTAAAATAGGGTAGAACATGGTAGACATATTGTGAGGTTAATTTCAAACATATAAATGGAAAATTACACTCCTCCTGGCACAGCACTTTTCTGTTAAGTTATACCTTGTTACGCTTGAAAATCCTGTTGCTGATTGTTACTCAGATTGAAAACAAAAGAAAAACAGAAAGTGATTAAGTGCATAACCCCCCCAAAAAAAACAGTTTCTCATTACAAAGGAAGTCATATTTTCACCCGAGGAAGTGTGGAGGTGCCAGCATTCCCTGTGAAGGTGTCCTATGATTTCTTTATATGTGATATAAAGAAATAAAGATATAAATAACGAAACCTACAAAACACTGATACAGTATCACCCAGATTTGTTTCCTTACACCATAAGAATTTGCCTTTTGGATCATTTAGCCCCTCCCCCTCAAATTTATGATAATTTCCCTAATATGCAAAACCTACTGTTTGTGAACTAGTCCTACGATTTTTGCCATATCATCAGAATTTTTTTTGTATTTGTTTGATTTGTAAACAAGATGGCCGCCACATGCCAATCATTGTAACTTAATTTACTCAAACGACTATAAGACAGGGTTATCATTGAGCTAAAGCCTCTAGTAGTTACTGCAGCCCCATGCAAACTAGTTACTAGGGGGTGCTGTTCATGTTTATGCACGTAGGAACAAGCATATCACTTGTAAAATAAGATGTACTGTAAGTTTTTTTCCAGTTCTGTGGCTTACATAATAATAATTTGCCATTTTCCCAAATTAGCTCCTCCCACTCATATTAATGATAATTTTCATAATATGCTAAATCTACTTTTACAAACTAGCCCTAGGATCTTTGCCATATCTTTACAATATTGATGTCAAATTACTCAGCAGAGTCTGAAACTCAGTAATTATCAAAAAACACGCTGAGATCTTTAAGCACAGTGGCTGCAACATGCCAGTCAATAACTGCACAGCAGAGCTTAATTTACTCAAACAGATATAACATATTTTAGATCGAGTCACGCAAAACCTGAATGACTTATTCAGGATTAAATACTGAGAACACCTGCTAAGCTTAAAATAGATTTTTGAATTTGTGAGAAAATATGAGGTTGATTAAGTGTCTGAGCCAGAATTCGGACACCTCCGGCTTCCTTCTAGTGTTTCCATATTTAAAATATTTAATGGAATAATTAATTATTCCATTACTTTACTTGTCTTCCGTGGTCTTCCAGGCCTTTCGATGTTGTTGAGCTCACCAGTGCTTTCTTTATCAGCATGGCTGCGCTGGACAAAAGTACAGCCCTAAAGTAATACAACAAGCACTTTCAGCAGATTTGGCGCTGTATACTGGTGTTATCTACGCACTACGGTTTGGATAAATGACAGTGTTTTATCACATTATTGACAGTTTTATCTTATTTATGAGTATTTCATTATCCAGTGTAAATTAAATGCCTCACTGAAAGACAGTAACCATTAAGTTCACTTCAGATTTGTCTTCATTCAGATTGTCTACTACTTTTATTTAAAAATATGTAAATCATTCTACACAACATCACAGATCAATCAAAACACATTACAAAACGTTCAGGAGTCTAATTACAATGTGACTATCAGAACCAACGAAAAGTCAAAGTAATAAAAGTCCTACGTTTACAATGAAATGCTGAAAAAAGATACTCCAATAAGCCTTAATGCAGACTGCATAGGATTACCTTTCAGATGGGCTTAAATGTTTCTCTAGCTTCACACTGAGGGGAGAGGATATGATGTGTGTCTGTGTATCTTCAATAAAACACATCCATAGGGAAAGAAAGTGTATAATCATCTGAGGAAATATACCTGACTGTAGCTCTGTTCTGTAGTCATACAGAAACCAATCAATCAGACATCCATGATGCTTTAGTGCACTTTAGTCAGTTTCATTCTTTCAGCTGTGTTGCTTCATTACCAGTATTAAATACTATGTATACAGCCCTGCTCTTTCTGTCAAAAAGCCACACCTTTAAGAGACGCCTACTCTTTCATTTGCGGTAAATTCAGAGATACATCTGGAGTATGAGTCAGACAGATGGGGAATGAAATCCAACATTTGGTGAAATCTTGAAACTGAGACATACAATGGGACTGAATTTGAGTTTATTCAGTGCATGAGCTAAATAAGAAGGAATAGAAACGTTACATTAAAATTCAGTTTTCTCTTTCTCTATCCACAGAAGCAGAAAGGAAGGAGTGTCACAATGAAAAGACAAAACACTGAAAAGGACATAACACTTAGGCTTCTTTACAAAATCCTATTTATACTATTATTTAACAAAAAAAGCAAATTGGTTTAAACTGTGCTGGAGTTAAGCTTGATTCATTTTAAAAGGGCAGCAACCCACACCACAAAAACAGGTGATGTCTTTAACATCAGCAATAATGAGTAGCCAATATGAATAAATAAATTATAATGGTAAAGATGGGAACATTTTATACACAAGTAACTAGGAGCACCATTTATTTACTTTAATCAGTAACGTTACTCTGTTCTTGCTAACAGACTCTAATTCTTCTAATTACGTAGAGCATTAGTGAGTGGTTTGAGGCTTTGTTTATTTGAGTGCTATTTATGTATAGAACTAAAACTTCTATGAATATGAACAGTCGGGTCAGCATCACCGTATTGTGCATGTGCACATGCTAGGGGCTGCAAACACCAGCTTTAACATAATGGAAGAAATTTCTCCTGCAGAATTACGCTGTGACCAGCAGTGTGTGAAAGAGCACTTTCACCATCCAACCCCACTCAGTTTTTTTTTTTACAGTGGCACGTCAGCTCAAAGAGTCCAAGCTGGACTCATTTTGTGACGCTACCGAGGCCGGAGTTGGTGAAAAAAGCTCCCAGACTGCTGTAGACATCTCATCCTCCATCCATCATTAAACTACTAGGAGCTTCCATGATTTAACGAATCAACGTTTTCAGCTGAGCCACCAGCGCATTCACGAGTGCGTTTAAGAACTGGTGCATCCTTAAATACTGTAATATCACACACAGGTTTTACACACTTTTGCACCAATTGATTTACTTTCATCAATAAGAGTATAGCCTAAAAAGCACTGAATCTGGAAATTTAACACACAAATACAAATACACTATTTGGCCAGAAGTATGTGGACACCTGATAAGCTCCACTCCTCTAGGAAGGCTTTCCACTGCTTTGTGCACAGGGGCACTGTCACGCTGGAACAGGTTTGGGCCTCTTAGTTCCAGTGAAGGGAAACTGTAATGCTACAGCACACAGAGACATTCAATACAATTGTGTGCTTCCAACTTTGTGGCAACAGTTTGGAGAAGATCCACACATGTGTGTGATGGTCAGGGGTGCATATTTCGGCCATAGAGTGTAGCAGTATCCTGCTTAAACCTGCCTTGCTTAAACTATGGAAGAAACAGTCCAATAGTCAAATACTTTTTCGAATGATTGGTTGAGTAGATTAGTAGTCATTCAAGCCCTAGTGCATAAATGCTGAGACTTTCCAACAAAGACATGAAGAATGTTACAATACTGCCATCATTCCCTGGAACCTTCTTCCGAGTTCTGAATGATAACTCTGAACTGGAGTGCCTGTCCTTTGAAGGCACACCTCAACTGCATCTTTTGTTGCTTGTGTTCTGCTGGTGATGGGAATGTGGAAACGTACATCATGCGCATCCACTGATGTGAACCAGTCCTGTGGCTGTACAGCATGAGTTACATTTAATAGTCTTAGTATGCGAAAGGAGAAGGCTTTTAGGGGCCTGTCTGGCCTTGTCAAATCAAGAATTGGAGAGAAACCATTGTCTTTCTTCTGAACAACACAGAATACAGAGTAGAACCACTTGGCCTGGACAATACCTTTGCGATTGCTCCTCTATCCAAAAAGGAATGAGCTTCTTGGGTTACAGGGGCAAGTTTGTTGGGGTCTGACACTGTCAGGGCCATGAGACCTGAAAAGGAGTTTCTACTCGTGCAAAAAGGTCATCAGAGCCAAAGATCTAATGCAGTTGCTCCCCAGTGGCAATATTTTCAGCTGTGAAGCATCCCGTCAACAGTCCCTGCCCTTAATGGGCAAACTCTGTGTGACTCCTTAGTGGTGTGGGGCACAGTTTAGGGCCCGTCCCATGGGGTGAATGAGGAGTGCTCAGGTGCCTGCTGGGCAGATTTTGCAGAGTTAATTTGCACACAGCCAACAACACGGACTGTGCCAATGACACCTGGCTTTGTACATGAACCAGATTAGTGGAGAGCCCCCCATCCTAGCCCAGATGCTCCACTGCTATGAGCAAGGCCTCAACCAGCTCCCCAACAGAGGGATCAACATCTGTAGATTGAAGTGCTTGCTCCAATACAAGAACTAAAATAGCAAACATACTGCCCAGGTATTCCATACGTAAAGCAATATTATATGATCTCACTAGAAATTCATCATTGCTTCTGCACTCTCTGTTCAGGCAGCGTACATCTGGACATGCTTTGTCTGTGAAGGCCACCAGAAACAAAAGCTGCTTCTTTAAGATGATCAATGCCAAGACTGTGTCCACATGATGCTCATCCCTGGCTTCCAGAGGATACTGCGATGGGCTACACGACTGCGAGCATGAGCATGGCTTTGCAAGCTGTGTATTAGTTAACTTGGCAGCTAACTGAGGACAGCGTATGTTAAGGTGCGGGGGAAACACTATTTGAAGACATGAGTAGTATGTAACCACAAGCCACTAGTCTGTCTGAGAGTGGCATATGTGGGAGTTTGGAAGAGAAATACACACATACACGCTCCAGGAGGGAGAATGTGAATACTTTAGCAGCACATATTCACAGGCCTGCAGGACACTACACTGCTGATGAAGTGGAAACTCAGAACACCGGGTGAGACTCCACACAGGAACAGATGGGTGCTGTACTGAGCAACAAGGACAGTTCATAGATAACTCACAGAGTGCTAGCAAGCTAGTGAGGGAGTCCAACTAATGCAGCATTCACTTTGTGTGGATGGTGAAAAAGTAGGAAAGTTACACTCTTGCACCGCAGATGACAGACTGTCACCAGTGTTGAAGGACAGGGGACCTGCAGCTCTGAACATAGTCACAAGCTTCATAATGTGGTCCAACGTCTACAAGACAAGAAGAAGTAGTGGAAAGAAGGCTGTAGGACAATGTTATTTATAGCAAATACTACATCATACCTCACTTCATGACTGTTGGAAGGTCTCAGGATGTGTGTGCACATGCACAAGAATCGATCCAGGTGATGTTCACTGCACTTGGTGCTTAGGAGGGGTAAAATACAACTTAGACTGCATAAAACCTGCATGTAAAAGAGCAGGCAATCTAAAATGGTGAGTTCACACACAAAAAGAACAACTGAAGATACACAGAAAAATAGAATACAGTTTCACTGTCTGCACCCTTCTGCCACAACAAACAACAATTCCATTTGTGACAAAAGAATTCAAGTTAAGGAAAGTGAAGTGAAGAAAATCTAAAGAGAAGACATTACAATGATAATAATTAGTAAGAAGAAGAAGAAGAACTTGTTCACAATAATTAATATTCTTTAAAAGAAGACAAAGAACCAAAATTTATTTCAGATGCTGCTGCTCTTTTGTCCCGTGTGAAAAACCCCAAACTCCACAGTACAATTGTTTTATGTTTAAAAAATGTCTTAAAAATCTACTGTTTATCAAACCCACTAAAATCTACATTTAAAATTTCATTAAAACCATTAAAAGTCATGTCTTCATTTGCTTTGCTATAACAATTTGACATGAAACAATCAGCTGCAATATGGACATCTGGAGAGAGAGAGAGAGAGAGAGAGAGAGAGAGAGAGGTGCTACAGAAAAATGATGCTATAGGAAAAGTGGATTCCAGTAAAAGGTTGAATCCATTGGAACAGCCGGGAGATGCGTCTTCAGTAGTGTTCATCCTGCCGTTCCACTGCTGTCCTGTCAGAGGGAGGGGCCGCAGAAGCAGTCTGGAGCTTCAGCATGCAGTCTGGTGAGTACGTGAATCAGGGATGGATTCCTATGGCAAAGATGCATATCTCTGAGGTTACTAGATCCATATGGTAGTTAACATGCTGAGAGAAAGTTTTATAATGTCCTTGAACATAAAAAAGCCAAATCAAAGCTGTCAGTAAGACAAACTCGAAACATTTCAATCTGACAGCATGTAATGCACCAGAGCAAAAACGCGACACATGTGGTGATGGAGGATAAAAGTCTAGACACAAGACTTGCTACAGCAACAGGAATGGAGGGTAGCGAATGATAAAATCATCTGCACATCCTGAGACTAAAGCACTAAAGTAAACAACACATGTTTGATTAAGAGTAGAAGTCATCCAGAGCCATGTCTTTGCACGCACAGCATGGCCAGCCTCTGCGATCAGCCTGAGAGAGTTAAGTGTATACAAACCACCATGGCAGGGCACTAAACCATGCCAGACACACCGCACCTCACACAAACAGTTCCTCAATTACACACACATGGCTCTACTACCACCAATTCCTGTTTTTTCTTTCTCCTAGGACATGAGACATTACCTGCCTTAACACGGACCATGCAGCTTTAAAGTTCAGTAACGATCACAGATGTGAGGGTGTTGTTTAAATCACGACAGGACCGTGGCACAGTGTGAGGGCCTCAGGATGCAGAGGAGTTTATAGATACTTCTTACATTTCTTCACTCTTAATTCGGATTTTCAAGCAGACTGTGTACAAGGATGTATCGTACATGCTGGTTCTGAATGAACACTGTGTTATTGTATTAAAGGTATAGTATCTATCAGCAGGCATTATTAGCTTAAATCTGTGATGAAGGAAAACAGACAGTTCTCACCTGTATGGGTTTCAGATTTTACTCTGGGGTGATCTCAGTTTCCTGATGCACTACTACTTTAGTAACAGACATGTCTGGGTGCTGTTCCTTTGCTTCCTTTATCGCCTGAGCCAAAGCCTGGGGACCAGAAGTAGGTCGAAAACAACAGAAAAAAAAATCAATTAATATTTTTAATGAGTAACTGTTGATCAGGAAAAAATAACATCAATAAATAATAAATAGTAGTTTCCATGAGGTATTTATCATTGTATCACCACGTTCTCAGTAATTAATGGTAACCTGTGTGACACGACACATGAGCATGACATAAATCCCCAAAAGAACATAAATCAGTCAAATATATCAGAACTAATATATCAGCACAGAACAGAGATCATGCACTATACCTTATCATGGTCAATTTCAGAGTCACCGGTGATCACAATCCTCTTCTCAATTCGGGTTTCTGAGATTCCTCCTTTCACCATCTGAGAAAATGGAGAGGTTAGCTTAAGAAATGCAGCACTCATGTCCTATAAAACTGGCCTGAGAACACTCATTCCTTAAAGACAGCAGAAGAAGCCCCTCACCTTTGTGATCTGCGTAGTGGTTGTAGTGCTCAAAGTCTCTGAGGTAATGGTTTGTGCATTGAGCAGCATCCCTACATTCTCATCGGGCTAAAAGAAACACGGATACTTCTTCTCATATTATTCCCAAACATGCAAAACCAGACATATTGAACAAATACTCCTACAGACAACGAAGCTTAAGAACACACACAAAGCTAAAGAGAATAGCCAGAAAAGCCACAAACATCTTACAATCCTCAAACAAAAAAGGGAATACAAAGCAGGCAAAAAAAAAAAATTTAAAAGACATCACCAACTTTCCCTTACTTGAGCAGATTCGTATGTAATGGTCTTAGTCTCAGTGTGCAGGATCGGACCCTCTTTGGTGGCAGTCTCACTGATCGGGGAGTTGGTCACATCAGAAACAGTGACTGTATGCGTCTTCACTACAGGAGTCTGTACAAAAAGTCCACAAAGTTGAGGATGGCTGTAAGTATCACATCACATTACCTTTGCACCCACATAGATGCACCATGACTAGGGCTGGGTATCGTTTGAAAAATTTTTATACTGATGCCAAACAATACACACGTTATTGTAACCACAGCTGATCATACAGGCCAGAGGGTCCCAACCCTGCTCCTGCAGTACCACTCCCACTTTAAATGAGGAAGCGCTGTTCATTCACTTTGCAGTTAACTAAAATGTGCAGGGCAGGAGGTACTCTGGGCCCCAGGGTGGGAACCTGAGAGAGCCGAGGACTGCTGATATACTGTACAAGGCTGATGGCTCAACACCATCACAGCAGTCTCTAGAGTTTACACAGAACAGTGTGAACTTAAGCATGAAACCACAGATTGAGCTGGTCTTCGAACATATGTTTCAAAATACTCTTTATATAATTCTCTAATTTTGAGAGAATAAAGAACATCGGTCATTCCTAGGCTTTCTGTAGCGCACTAAACATAGCATCACATAACAATATTTTATATTCTGGTGACTATACCTTAGTACCTTATAAAGTGTAAAACCAGCACATGCTTAAATATAACAACAGTAACACACATATATTAAATTAAACATACGCTGCATGAAGCAGGTTATTCAGGTTGAAGGATGGAAAATGCTGACATCAAGCCAGCATGTAGCAAATCCTCAACACAGCAAACAGCATTTAAAAAATACAGCTCTTCACCACAGCTTAGGTCTGCAAGTGGGTTTTTTTGGTCAGATTTATGAGCTGAATTAACTTTAGGGAACACTCTTTAGGAAGTGAAAGAAGTAAACAACTGAAAGCAGAACCACATTTTGTAGTCTGTTTGCGGCCGTTACCATCAGTGTATAAGCCCAGAGCAAAAAAATAAGTCAGAGGCCACATTTTAGCTGCATACTGCCACCTACTGTACAGCTGACATGAGTGCATTCTGAAGTGTGCACTTTTCAGCAGAGGGGTCAGTCAGTGAGTGAGTCAGAGACAGAGTCAAGGAAATTATACGTATTATAAGTGCATCCAAACCTAAGTGCAGATATTCTGCTCTGCATCAGTATTCTTGGGGTACACTTAATGAGACGAGCCCATGATAAGCTAAGCATTATACCATCTGGTCAAATCAGTCTGAAAGATGAATTTAGAATTCATTCATTCAACATTTTTCAGTAAGAAAAAACTGACTGGAGCATGAACAGCATCAATTACAGAGCTTTAACACTAACTCTCATTGTTACATGAGGCTAGTTCAATCCCATGAAAACAGATTAGCTAAATGTGGCACGTATCGACTGATATCCCATATCTCAGTTTTTCCCTCCATCAACAGCATACACAGAACGTACACTTGACTGTACTCCATGTGCCATTGTAGTACTTCGATAATGTTCATTTCTAACACATGTGCTCGAATGTGGCTAGTTCTTTTAATGACCTACTCTGAGTCTCAGCTTACACCTCTCAACAGAGATGAGGCAACTGGGTGCGTGTAGAATGTCTGATTGTAGAAATCTCAACTACCACTTGTACAGACAGAGACTGAAAGAAAGAGCTTTCTCCAGAAACTCATCAGTCTATTGAGGTTTTGAGAAATAAAGGCTATTCCATGCGACAAATTGCCAAGAAACTGAAGATTTCTTACGAAGGTGTGTACTACTCTTTTCACAGAACACCGCAAACTGCCTCTAACCGGGAAGAGAAGTGTGAGGCCCCGGTGCACAACTCAGCAGATGCTGCATCGTCCGCCCGAGGAAAGACGCTCACTGAGCTATACTGCAGCTCATCCACAGGAGTGTAACATGATACACACCTTTATTATTCTGCACATTTATTGCACTGATTTTTTTATGTTCCTCTTTAACAGTATAGCCTAAAAGCTGGAAGGTGGAAACCAGTGTTTCAATCTGTGTGTAAAGTGTAAAGTTTAGGAATAATGGCTCAAATAAATGAATTTGGTGAAATGTACTGTATTTGCCCTGTTGTTCGTAAAAGTACATCTGAAATAGCTTTGTTCCTTCACCAACAAGGCATTTGGCTCTTTTTACTGAAGGGCAGGACTTATGTAAGACAGACATGATGCTCTAGACGGACATTATTCCATGCTCTAGGGATGTAACTGAATCCAAATGAATATCCGGATTGAACAGATAATGCATTTCAAATGAATACAAATACAGATATGAATGACAAGTGGAGTATTCTTCTTCTTTTTTTTTTCCTCAAAGAAACACTGTCAGAAAGTATCACACTAGGTGTGTACAAAGGGTCTGTGATCTCACAAACAAACAAACAAACAAATAAGTAAATAAATAAATAGGAACCCTTCGTGATCTTGTAGAGAGGGTTGCCAGGTTTCAGGAAAATTCCCAAACTATAACTCAAAAACTGCACAAATGTAGGTAAATTCTAACTCCCATGTCAGGAAACTTGCTTTTTACAAAGCACTGACCTTCCATATATGTTAAATAAATGTCTCCTAACAGGCTTAGATTATAGGAGTGGTAATGTATTAGAACAAGTCCATTAATATAAACCTTTCATCCTGATCTGATCAGCCATGTTGTGGTATAATTGGCCCTCTTCTTGGCACTTGTCAAAGTCGCTCAGATCCTTACACTTGCCCATTTTTCCTGCTTCCAACACATCAACTTCATCAACTGACTGTTCACTTGCTGCCTAATAAATCCCTCCCACTGTAACGAGATAATCAGTGTTATTCACTTCACCTGTCAGTGGTTTTAATGTTACGGCTGATCAGTGTATCTCTGCAGGGCTCTTCAAAAAATAATTATTTAATTATTATGTTCATGTCACATGTTTCTGTCATTATTAAATGACTGTTAGAAGAAAATCTTCTCAGGAAATCATATGGGCATTATAATGAAATGCTAAGCCAAGAACTGAAGTAAATCTGGTAAAATATTAATAGATGGATATTGTTGTCAATTGTTGCCTAAATAACAGTTGCTTGATTTGGGAAAATTTGCTTTGTTTTGAAACATATTCACATTAGACAGAAGTTGGAAAGCTTTTACAGGGTGTCTGGTTCAGGAGCTGAATAAAGTTACGTTCTGCAAATTGCTATTTGTTGTTATAATTTATTAATTTTCCAAGCAGCGCTGTTTTCCCATGTTTTCCAGTGTAGTGTTAGGGTTAACATTGTATTGTTGTTCTTATGTTACTGTGTATAATATTAACCCTGACACTATTCTAAGTCTTCTATTCTAATAATAATAATAATAGAGCTGAATAAATGTCCCAAATCAATACAGACTGCTGACACTGATACTGAACTTTATTATATTGTAATATTATAAATATGATCATTTCTTTATATATGAGCTGAACAGCAATAGCATCCTACTCACCACATCAGGCTGCATCTGGCCGTTGATGTTGGCTGTGCGAAAAGGTGAGTGTGTGGACAGGCGCTTGTCCCACTCGCTGGGCCGTGGCTCTGGGACGGACTCCATGAAGCTGCGCTTGAGCTCGCTGATACTGCTGTGGTGACGCATAATCCCTGACTGAGTCTTATCCAGATCCTTTCAGGGTGAAAGGTCATTATGAGAGAAGAAAGTGACAGAAAAAAATCAATTAAAAGACAAGAAGGCAGGAAAAAGTAAAGAATGCAAAAACAGATGGAAAGAAAAGATTTTTAAAAAATGAAGTAAATATAAAGTCTCCTCCAGAAGCCCTTGCTAAAGATGGGTTAAAAAAACAGTTATGAAAATGTGGTTGTGTTTAACACTGAAAATATGAGATAAATTTAACCTTTAATTGAAGTTGATTCGAATTAAAACATTTTTCAAAAATTATATTTTTCACCAAAGCCACGAGTCATAATTATTGGCAACCCTACAAAGTATTATGAACAAACTGTAACTGAAGCATTTATATTTCCTGTTATAAGATAACCTGAGTATTACAGTCGTCCATGACCTCCTGTTTCACTGGGGTATAAATATCTGCCCTCTCCGCATGCACGAGGTCACAACTGGCTGGTGTTGGTCTGATTGACAGGAGAGAGAGAGTGTGCCATCCCTCCTATGCAGAGAGCACGGCCAGATTAGACTCTACGGTGATCCAGATGATGGGGCGAGCGATTTTCTGCTGCAGCACTCACGAGCCCTACCAGTAGATTTAAATAAAAATCTGTCTCTGTTTGTCATGCTAAAACTGTTAATAAAAAAATTTTTTTTTTACACACACTAGGTTGTTGTGGAATCTTCCAGCAGGACATCCAAGTCCACACAAAAATGGACAAATAACTACAGAAATGAATCCATTAAAAACCTGTGAGGTGAGTCGGAAAGCTGAGTCCACAGGAGAGGACCTCGGACGCTGGAGGATCTGGAGAGATTCTCTAATGAGGAGTGTCTTAGATGCCTTGCTCTGTAATCTCTCATCTCATCAAGCATTAAAGGCTTACAGGCATGTGGTTTTGTTAAAAAAAAATTGATAGGGTTTTTAGATTTTCTTAAAATAAATTTACTTCAATTAAAGGTTAGCGTTCTCTCCGTTTTTTAAATGTAAAATTAATTTAATTACCATTATTATTCATTATATTACAATAATTTTCATAACAGTTCTCACCCATCTTTCCAAAGGGTGCCAATAATTCTAGATGATGTAGCACAGAAAGAAATAGAGAAGACTAGTGAAGTATAGTGCAGAAATTAGCAGTACTTTTCTTGGAAGGCCACAGCAACACTCAGTTTAGAGTACAGCTCTTATCAGCTACACGATTTGGTCAGCAGCCAGCTCTCCTCTGTCAGAGACAGCGACCAGTAGAGGAGGGAGAAGGCTTTCACGTGATTCCTCTGAGCCACGTGAAGCAGGCCAACTTTATCTTTTTCTAACTGCTGCTCATGCTGCGTCACAGGGTGGTGTAACACACTCAGATGGGATGATAGGGTAAACAGCTTTCTGCTGCGCAACTCAGGAGCCCTTATGAGTGGCGGCTCGTCCCTTACAGCATATACAGTGCTTCCAGAAAGTATTCACCCCCATGATTAGTTCTCTTTTTACTGTATTACTACATCAAATTTAAGGATATGAGAATGGGATTTTATTTTGAAGTGACTCTCTACAGAAAAAAATTAAATAAAGTATTTACATGTCCTCAGAATTATTTAGAAAATAAAACTAAAAACTGTTTAACTGATAAGTATTCACCCCCTTTTTCACCACTAGTATTTAATTTGTGAGAATTCACACTAAATATGTTGAACAGCGTACACCTGTGTTCATTTTAAATCCCCCTGCGTCCAGCTGTATGCTTACACGATAAATCTCTCTGACTTCGGGAGGCCGAACAGCTAAACCAAGCAGATCAGATCAGTTCTGCTGCCATGAAGACCAAGGAACTGACAGAGATGCTTCAAGATGGAGTTATTAGGAGGAAAAAAGACAGAGAATGTTATTAAAACATATGCAGAGTGTTGAGCCTTCTTAGGAGCTCTGTGAAATCCATTATAAAAAAAAAAAAACTGGGGGAAAAAATATGGCCCAACAGCCAGGTAACACCATTCCTGTGATGAAGCACGGTGGCGGTAGCATCATGCTCTGGGGTTTCTTTTCAGCAAGAGGAACTGGAAAGCTTGTCATCACAGGCAACATGAATGGAGCCAAATACGAGCAAACTGTTGAGGAGATCCTGTTCCAGTCAGCCAGACATCTGCATTTAGGGTGAAAATATATTGTTCCAGGACAATGAGCCAAAGCTCAAAACTACACAGGAATGGTCTGGAAAAAAAGGTTTGTGTTTTGGAATGGCTCAGTCAAAGCCCAGACTTGAAAACTGCTTTCCACCAACATTCTCCATCTAATTTGGCAGAGTTGAAGAAAATTTGCACTGAGGAATGGAAGAAAATGACAAAATCAAAATGTGCAAAGCCCATAGAGACCCATCTGAGACACAACCTCAGATCTGTACTTGCTGCAAAAGGACAATTCTTACTGAGGGGTAAATACTTATCAATTAAGCAGATTTTTATTTTCAAATAATTCTGAGGATATCTAAATACATTATTTAGTTTTTCCTGAAAAAAAAAAACTTTCTGATATCCTTAAATATGATGTAGTAATACAGCCAGAAGAGAAATAATCATGGGGGGTGAATATATATGCCATTTAACAAAATCTTAAAGTCCTCATTCACAGCTGCATAGATTTAAATTATGCTGAAATACTAATTACCTTTTTAGAGAGATAACCTTTAAAAAGTGATGTTCCTTTGATTTGATTCATGAAATCATGTGACAGCACTGCCACAGACTTAGTGAATTTTATTCTTAGAAAATTAAAACACTTTTCAAAAGTGTTTTTTAAATTAGAGATTAAGATTTTGTTAGCAATTAGTTGGAATTAAATCTAATAAAATTCCACAAAGAAAGCGCAGACAGTGTATTTTCAACAGCCTATAAGTGGGTTACTCTAAAATTCACTTGATACCTGCCTATAGCACGAGTCAACCGTAAGCCTCTTGACTTCATGTTGTTTAAGGCTATGTCGTTATTAATTTCATCCTTCCCACCAAAATCTATGGTCACATGCTGCTGCTGCCTTATCAGTGTTTAAACACTATACAGTAGAGTGAAGTACCTTTTACAAAACCTTACAAGCTGCTCACATTATACCAGCAAATTACACACAAGTGAAGAAAGCAAATGGACAGATCATCCATGTGCTAATGCGGCACTGGAGCCTTCCTTTCATCTGCCTTTTCTATTTTAATCCATAATGCTATAGCAAAAAAAAAAAAAAAGTTTCTGTATACCGACATGTTTATACACACAGGGCCATATTCAGAGTTGAGTTCTTCATGTGCAGTGATGATTCTAACACATGCACACATCAGTACTAAGACCTGAGACATAAGGAGACACTCAATCCATCAATCAATCAATTAATTAATCAATTAATCAATTAAATACTTAATTTATAGCACTGTCCTTTTAAAGTCCACAATTTTTTTTTTTCAAGGACTGAATTATTTATGGATAAACGTATAAATAAATAACACTTGAAGCGAGCTGTTAGCGTAGCAGATAAGTGCTCATCCAGGTTCCTTCAAACTGTGTGCAAGTTTTCTTACAGGAGAGCGCAGAGGATTGCGATTTCTTGAACCCTTTTTAGTATCTTGTGGCTTCATAAATTTGTGTGCACAATTAACTGTTGGTGCACAATAAAAAAACAAAAAACAAAATGAAACTAACAGCATGTGCTGGATCAAGTGCTATTTTATAAACTGATAAGTAAAGAGGATGGAAGCCATTCTGTAAATCTAAACCAAATTTGAAGTGATCGACGTGATTACAACTAGGAATATTCATGCAGCATTATATATTGGCAATATACTAGAGTGCTATTACATTTATTTTGATGTTCGCCATGTTCTCATTCATGTGTTTTTTTTTTAACTGTGTCTGGCTTTTATTTTACATTGTAATACATTTGACAGAAAAAAAGAGATCTGTTTCTTCAGTCCACATTTTCTATCCCTGATTTTTATTTTCAGGTGTAAAGGGCTTGTGTTTAGAGCCGGTGGTCTAGAGGAGTGAACTACACACAGGTGACTTACACACACACACACACACACACACACACACACACACACACACACACACACACACAAGTCAAGTGTGAAGCACATGTGTAGCCTGCTTCAGGAACACTGTCCCAGTGTAAATATTGATGTAACTTTTGGAATTAAGTCGCCACTGAATACGGCCCAAAAAGCATAAACTGTACTACTATGTAAAATTGTCTGCCATCCCTTTATTATTATTTATTTATTACAGCGGTTTTTTTTGGAGCATTAAGTGTTGTTTTTTAGGAATATTTAAAAATTCACTGTCCATCTTGACACTAATCACACAGAAGCAGACACAAAAAGTGACAAGAAAAAGACAAAGTGTGCCGCATTAGTCCACAGAACATCTGGGGAATTGCTCAAGAATCAGTGAAACACTCACATGAGATCCCACACTGTGGCTCTCGCCTGCTCACCTCATTTTAATCTGATCCTCTACATCAGTTTCGTTAATGACTTTCTGTTTCTGCCACATCAGCGTAGTGTGTTCTGGCACACCGCTATGTACCGCCAATGCAGAGTCCAGGTTATCTGTGTTATCTGTATTACATTATTTATTTCCATCTGAGATTCTTCAATTAAATGATATACTGTGATGCAGGAGCAGATGCACATGTGATACGCATGTGAGTGTCCCAGCATGGGTGTAAGAGACGTCCTCACACACACAAACCTTGGAGTCCTGGCGCATATAATAGTTTAACTGTTAAAAGAAAACGTCTCCGGTCTAAGAAAAACCATCAAGATATACATCCACAATTAAGAGACTGTCTAAAATGGAAACTGCTCATAGTGAAGTGTGATTTATTTACTTAAGCAACAGGTCACTCCAGGTAGTGTGAGAGGATACTGACATCTGTGAATACGCAGACACACGATATGGATTAATCACATCATGTTAATGACGTCATGTGAGAGTGAATATCTTTATATTAACTCAGAGATGAGAGCATGATCACAGGGTTCAGCGTTGTCAGTTCACTTTCTTCTATTTCCAGGTTTTGATGAAGGTAAGACAGTTGATTACAAGAATGGAAATAGAATTAAACGTGTCTGTCAATCATATTCAGAAAATATTTGACTGGGAACTATATAAATAGATAATATACACTAAGTGAGAAGCAGCCATGTACATTTCGATGTTTTATGTCACTCATATGCTGCCCTCTTGTGGAAATGTTTTTTTTTTTTAACTGGTGCTGACAAAGAGAAGGTTTGACCCCGGATCAGAGAAAATAAAATGATTTTAAGACAATTATTTAATAAGACAGACAACATTCCCAATCAGATATTTAAGCAATTTATATTCAGAATTTAAATGGAAGAGAAAATATCAGGAAGGAAACAGATACTTGCTTTAGAATTACTGAGATAAATTGTGCATGCAAAGAGTTTTGGACCAAGCTACAGAAAATGGAAAAAAACACAGTGAAAATAAATATGAGACAGAAATCATGCAATAAGACGTGCAACAGAGAGCAGGTAAAGAGTGAAACAGGACAATCTCCAGATACAAACCTCCAACATTAAGTTGCTGTGTCTGGTATAGAGAGTCTCACCCTCGATTTTCTTAGCTCTTTTCTGCAAAGAACAAAAAGAAAAAGAAAAGGAAGTGTTCACAGCTTGCCAGTCTGGAAGAGTAATTACAGAGAAGTCACAGGCTGTTCGACCTGCAGGAGCATTCAGTATGAAATGTGGATGAGAGATATGGTCACAGCATCAAATGAAATGAAAATGTGCAGGAAAGCAGAGTGAAAAGGTGTAAGGTGCAGAGGCAGGAGGGAACACTGGACTGCGTGCTGAGTAAAGTGTAGATACTGCATAATTATGCACTGAAAATGTCCAGTATGAAAGCTAGAGGTGAAGTGTTTCTACTGTTTACTGTTTGCTGAAAGGTCCAATGTCTTATTAATTTTTTCTTGAAACTCATTGCTCAGTGGCATTAAAATGAAAATATTTACTTATGTTATATTCAACAAATGGTAAGAAAGACAGTAGCTAACTAATGTCATAGCCTTACTGTGAAAGATTATCTAGCTATCTATCTGCACCACAACTATGTGCACCCCTGACCATCACATCTATATGCGCTTCTTCCCCAAACTTTAAGCACACAGTTGTATAGAACGTCTCTGTGTGCTGTAGCTTTACAGTTTCCCTTCACTGGAACTAAGAGACTCAAACCTGTTCCAGCATGACAATGCCCCTGTGCACAAAGCGAGCTCCATGAAGACATGGTGTGTGAAGGTTGGAGTGGAAGAACTCGAGTGTCCTGCACAGAGCCCTGACCTCAACCCCACTGAACACCTTTGGGATGAACTGGAACACCGACTGAACCCCAGACCTCCTCGACATCCCAACATCAGCGCCTGACCTCACTAATGCTCTTGTAGCTGAATGAACACAAATCCCCACAGCCACGCTCCAACATCTAGTGGAAAGCTTCCCAGAAGAGTGGAGCTCATTATAACAGCAAACACACGGGGAATAAATCTGGAATGAGATGTTCAACGAGCACATATGGGTGTAAAGGTCAGGGGTGCACAAACTTTTGGCCAAATAGTGTATCACATTTTATTTAGTAATCTGAGCATTTATTTATTTGTCTCTTATTGTCCTTGTACTGTCAGCAACAATTTTTGTATGATGCCAGCGTTCAATACAAACACTTTTACATGTCAGTTACATGTCTGTTGGCTCAATAGAATCAACTATTCTAGTTAGGCTGTAAAAATGAAGTGCACATATGACGTCATCACATGACTGCTCGTCAGCACCATTACGCAAAGTAATACTTATATTTTTAATACTTATTTTAATAAGGTCAAATTAAATTAAGAACTTAAAATGGCCCTCCCAACCCCAGCCCCACCTGTACATGCCCACTTGGTCTAAGAAAAAAAAAATATACTGAAAACTGAGACAGGCAAAAAATTACATTCTTTCTGTCATAAACATGCTTTTCTTTTATACGGAAACAGGCAACATATATAAGCACATGCAGAGACCATTCACGGCACCTTCAATCATTCATTACATTCTAACCACAATGAAGAGCCATAACGAGTTAGCTTGTACAGACACAGACATACAAGCAAGAACGAAGCCAGACACAGCCAGAAAAGATAACAAAATCTAAAAATAAATTGCTGAATAATCTCTATTTTGGAGTAAAAGACAAGTAGCAACAGCAAGGATGAGGAAGGTTGCTTCTCCGTCATGCTGTAACCGTCAAGCTGAAGTGGGGATAAGTTCCAACCTTGCGCATTCGCACCATCACTTGTGGGGGCTGTACAAGCCCCGGAGGGGAGGGAACAGACAGCCACATTAGAGCCGCTCACATACATTAAACCTCCATTAACACTTACATACTATAGACCTTCACGTAATCAAGATTTAAACTGTGTAAAACAAATACATTTCTCATATGGCATACAGTACTGTGCAAAAGTCACATGTAAAGAAATGCTGTAAATCAAAAATGCTTCAGAAATAAAGAGCAGTAACCAGTAATAAACAAGTCACAACCCTTTGTCTTTAAAAATACATCAATAGTCTCAGACACACGTTGTGCAGTTTTATAAGGAAACTGGTTGGTAAGTTTTTAAGCATGTTGGAGAACCTGCCACAATTCATCTGGAGACTTTGACTGTCACACTCTCACGCTTTCTTTTTTCAGGTAAAATCTTACAAGCAGCATTCGTCTTTTTTTATGAAAAGTGAAAAGTCTGAAAATTGGTCTATTATGTTGCTACTTTACTGACATACAAACATTTTCCTGTAAAATTACATGGTTGGTAAAATAATGCTTAGAAATTAAAAAAAAAGAATTTACTGATCCAATAATGTATAAGTCATAAAATTAACTTCTAATACAATTAATATTAGAAATTTTTAGAAAAGCTTTTGCACAGTACAGTATGTTTAAGGCCTCAGTAAGAGGTCATGTTCTCAATTCTTGCTACGCATCCAGTGTAGCTTCTGAAACTGAAGCACACACCTGACTCATTTTCTCCCCATTAGCGGTCGTCACTGCCAGGGCATCACGGTGCCGCCACTCACGCCGGACAACCATCTGCAGGGGCACATAATTTACCCACCCTGGTATCTCTCTGTCTCTCTCACACACACTCACACACACACACACTTGCACACAGCCTGGCCGAGCATACCAGGGCACAGCCCTTGCCCTTTCAAGGGTACTATGTCCTTTCACAGTACAATCTGATTTCTATGTGATAGTGTGTAACTGAGGGTGTTTTCTCACAGTGTAGCACTTCAAACTTACATTTAAGTAAGAAAACACTTGGGAGTGTGCTGTTCAGACTGATGGCGTGAATCCTTTTAGCAACGCTATGAACACCCAGCATACCAGCATACAAGGGTACCAGGGTTCAAGTGTTTTATGACAGACTTTTATGTGACACTTTTATGTGACACCCCTGGCCAGGCTATCAGTGCCTGTGGGATTGGCCCCTTGGTATGCTGGGCAGATTGATGACTATCATCAATCTGCCCAGCATACCAAGGGGCCAATCCCACAGGCACTGATAGCCTGGCCAGGGGTGCCACAGGCTGTATCTCCATCCACACAGGGAGTGATCAGGGTGTCCCATCCACTAGTAAGTTCAGCAGTGTGGACAAGGATCTCACTGACCCTTTTGAGGGCCTTAAGCAGAACCCTTTGGTTTGATTGTTGAATGCTGTGTAGTGTGGACTGAATCAGTGAAGGATGTGGGAACATATAGCAGTCCACGTCTCTAAAAAGCTTACTGTCGGTGAGTCCACTCGCAGAGCTTCCATGTAAGAACTGTGTCACCGTGTCTCAAAACAGGTAGGAAGGAACTCGAGGTCCAGCCAGCCCACCCTCAGTTCTAACAGGTTTGGCCTTTCCTGCCTTTTTTTTGTTGAAAAAAGTCTTTTGCCTCCACAGAGTTGGAGACTGCGACCCTCTCACTGAAGCAAGGATGCATTTCTGTCTGTGGTATCTGGGATTTAGTTGCACACACTGGAGCAACAGGGTGGCTAGCATTCCCAATGAATCTTCATGGTGATGAATCGTATGGTATGCTTCAGTACTAGAGTCCCAGTTCACAGTGGGATCGAGCGCCATAATGTGAGCAAGGAGGGTGGATGTGTCCTGGATGGTCTGTTTCTCGGTGGAGGAACCCATCATCCAAGTATGGCAATATCCTTATGCTTCTGCCCATCAGAGACAAAGCAAACTGCATGTACTGTAAACACCCATGGCTCTAGAGAAAGACCAGAGGGTAGGACATTGATGGCCTGCCCCTGACAGGCAAACTACAAAAAATTGGGGACATGAAAGATGCAAAGATTCACAGAGTCTGGGGCTGCATAACATTAGTAACATCCGATAACCTTATACATAACAGGAGGACCACCATCCTTCTCCTGAACTAAAAAGTATGTGGTGTTTAACCCTATGCTCTGATCATAGGGTCTACTCTTTCCAGTGTGCCTCTGTAAAAGAGGAAACAAAGTTCTTGGAACACGGTGGCCTCCTGATGGGATTGGAAATTTGCCAGCACCTGAAGACTGTAGTCTGGGCACTGAAAAGTGCATCCCTGCAGTTTTGTCATCAGAACCCACTGCCCTGATGTCGTTTCTGCCCAGTGAACAATCCCCCCTATTTTTAACCATAATGCATCAACCACGCCTGGTGCCATCCATAACCGAATTGGTGGAGAGCCACCCTGCATCCTGGCCTAGATGTTCCACTGCCAGGAGTGAGGTTTCAATCAGCATTGTCACAGAGGCATCAATAGCTGTGGACTGGAGTGACTGCTCCAATGTGAGCAGCTAGACTGTTAGCGAATTGCCTGTCCATGTCACGTACAAGGCAATGTCGTAAGATCTCAGAATGTCACCATTACATCTGCATTCCGGCGCTTGGGCATCAAAGGGGATGTCCGACCTGAAGGCTAAAGCCACCAGTGACATGCTGCAGTAGGCATGCTGCACAGGTCGACCTGCTTACAATCCATCATATTAGCTGAAGCTCAGGCACGGTGCAGTAGAGTGTCTAAAAATCTTCACTGATCTCTACATAGTCCTGACACTGTGGCATAGTGAAATTCCCTGTGGCCAGTGCTGCACAGAACAGTGGATTCGGCACTATGAGCTGCTCCTCAGCTTCCAGTCCGACCCAGGCCTCCCCTCCTATCAGTCAGTTTGGAGCCTGCCAGCAGTGTATGTAATCTGGTAAAGGCTACATCAACTTCACTTCTGAAATCAGAGTTGAACATTGCAATTCAACTGTTGGATCACTGTCAGGAAACATCTCTCAGATGTGGCTACACACATAGAATGCTTTTCTGAAAGACTCTGATCTCTTTCTCGGAGTCAGGATCCAATCGTGCCAGCCAAAGTGCCATGTTAGCATCAGTGTCACTTCCAGAGTGCTTAGGCATTGGCTGCATGGGCACGAATCCTGCAGCATGGCTCATAATCACGCAGAGCTGAAGCTGTGTATATAGAGGAAACCAGCTAACTCAGTGTTTAACCATGAAGAGTGCACATTATGCTGGGAAAAAAAAACAGTAGAATGGAGTCTCAGACCCACTAGTCATCGAGCAGAGGGGGATATAAAACCTGAAAGAAATACAGAGACAGTAAAAAATGCCTCAGCAGAGAGTGTGGGATTAGTAGAGAATACTCGGTTCAAATCCCAGTGTGTCACTGTCATTTCAGCATGGTGCACATGCACACTAGAAGGTGTCCAGGTGTAAAACATCACCCTGATGGTTATAAGGAGTGAAACAGAGCTTAATGTTACAGCTTTACCTCTGACTGTTACAAAGCACTGACACTGGAGACTCCTTCCATGAATGCTGAATAACATCTTCTTACAGAAAAATTCAAATATCAGCAATTCTACATTTTTATTAGCTAAATAACAACTGTTTCTTTTATTCATTTAGTATTATTCACACAGCCGGAACTGTGCTGTCAGAGCTGCAATTATTCCACACCTTCAGATTCGAGAATTCAACAGCGCTGTGGGATAATGGTGAAATAATACATACTACAGATCTTCTCAATCACTTTGGCTCATTTTCTGAAAGAGTTTTAACATCCTCTAAACTGAAAGCGCAATTGTCACAACTGTTTTCTGGGTCATCACAACCCTACTGCATGTCTGCAAAATGTAGTAACTCACCCAAAACATTTAATTCATGCTTCAAAACCTAGTTACTGTGTCAGTAAATTGGCCACCAACATGAAAAGTTTTTTAGTCACCGTGTGAGCCGTGTCAGGACGATTAGAACATGTTTTTTCACCGTGGCAGTCAACCCTGGAAATGTTTGTTATATACAGATTTCATTTTTGTTGACACTGACTGCTTACTGTACTACAAAAGAATGTCAGTTTTGTCTACCTGAATCTTATTGTGTAACACACTGAGCTTTATAGATACACATTTCAACATTAGGTAAAAGTTTACTGGGAAAAGTCAATACTGTAGTACACAGAAAAAGAATATGCACATTTGTATGTATGCAGTACATTTATTTATGTAGCAGTGTGTTACATGTAAACAGAAAATTCACAGTCCATTTTAATACATGTTCTTATTTCTCTTCCATGAGCATGTAGATGCTGTACAGGGTTGTGATGTTCCTCCATGTTCAGAAACGATTGTGCTGTGGGAATGCTCCATACATATGCTTCCAAACTTGATTGGTTGATTGGTAAGATTGTGATTACTATTTTGTTACTATGGCAGGTCATTTGCCAATTTAACAGACATCACAAACATTCCAGGTCATAGATATTTATGGAATATACATGCATGAAAATTGAATGGATCATTTTGCATGTGATGGCTCACACGATGAAAGAATGTTTAGAAGTTGTAAAGAGTATGACAATTTCACTGAGAATCAACTCACCAGTTTTGATCAGCAAGTCATGTGCATTTAGTTATTGTGCAAACTGTAGACAACTGTGCTTACTCTTTTGCACACGTGCCAAAACATGTGCAATTTGCTTAAATGAATAAGAAAATCAAATCTGGTGTGAACAAGAAACTAACTGTTCAGAGATCTGAACTTATTGTTTTGAGAAAAAAAAATTCTCATTTGAGATTTGAGCCAAAGCGATTGAGAAAAACTGTAAAGAAAAACATTAAAATCATCATAATAAAGGCATTCTGAAAAATAAGCAATAAATTATTATTAGATATGATCGATGTCTATTCATTAGAACTGAATAGCATTACATGGAATTTGTATCAACGTTTATGTACCTTGATCTCAGATGTGTCCTCAACTGCAACACTTTGCATTTTGAAGGTCCCAGTCACACGGCTCTCTGCCTTTACCTCAATCTTGTTCTCTCCTGAGTGAGACGGTGGACTTGTGGGTGTCACCACGTCTTTGTGCTTCACCTGTATGGCTGATGTCACCATGTGAGAAGGAGCTGTATCGCCAATGGAGATAGGAGACATGATTGGAGCACTGACAGGACGCGCTGTCTTATTTAAGGTGGACACCATGGCTGAATGGAGAAAATCAGGTGGAGGGACAGAGAAAAAGAGGGAGACATGTTAAACCATTCTTTTTCTTCTTCGTTATTTCCTAAATGGCTTGTTATCACAATATATGCTGTAACTGTAAGATATTTGAAATCCCCCAATAAGGCTTATATTTCTGAAGACAAGCCGAATTAAGCTCGTTTTGGAACAAGGTTGAGGGTGGAAAATGGCAAGCCCATACGTGGTGTTTTTTTGGGCTAGTTTTAAAATATTCTGTAGCTGCCAAGATTTTAAAACAAATTCATTAAGATATTAAAGCAAATAAATAATGAAGCAAATACTTCAAATCAGAAATCTGTGCACACCATGGTGAACTTGTTTCTCATGCAAAAACGGAAAAAGAAGAAAATGCGTCTCCCTTTTCCTACTTTCTGGGCTAGTTTCAGGTCTTTTGTGTAGCATTTGAGAAGCGGTTTGGCTGGAAATTTTGCTGAGAACTGGCAAACACACCTGCATGAACTGGCAAACACACCTGCATGAACTGGCAAACACACCTGCATGTGCTCACACAACATGGATATGGTGGAAAAAAAGGCAGCTGACTCTGTTGCCATTGCTTAAAGAATACAGCAAAAGTGATCCCCCACCACACACACACACACACACACACACACAGAGGGAGAGAGAGAGAGAGAGAAATAGAAAACAAACCTCCGTCTAAGCTGTGAGAGGCCATCTTACTGGCAAAGCGCTTGAAGTGGGGTGCAGGGCGGTTGATCATGGAGCTAGCCTGCCGTGTTTGAGCCTGAGTTCGCCCGCTATACCTGAACTTGGAGCCCAGGGCCAGGAGCTTTCTGGGTGTGGTGGCAGCTTCAGTAGACGTCAACCTGGGAAGCACAGCTAATATTTAAAGTGGATCCTCAATCATGCCTCATTCACATATATCTAAAGGAGAGGTCACTCTATTTTCTAATTCAAGTTCTGTGCCTTTTCAGTACTTTATTTTGTTCAGATGATCACCACTATGTTTCTCCACAGAATGCTTCTAAAAACATTTGTCTATTGTATATTGTATATGTAGTCTACAATTCAATGCCACATTTACAGAACAGTAATAAAGTTTGTCTCAGTTTGTCTCACCTGAAAAAGGTGTGGTGCTCTACACACACTTTCCAAAGCTTCTTAGAAGCTCTGTAACTGGGCAGCTTGAAGCCAATGGCACTCTCATAAAGTTCCAGCTAGGACAGAGATTAAGAACATACAAAAACAGAGCAGACCTTTGTGGAACTGTAGCAGAATTATATATAATAATTTGAAAACCAAATAATAAGCTTTTTGTTATTTATGTGCTTGGTGTACCTCAGATGGCCGTATCTTGATGAAGAAGCTGCTACGTTTGTAGGAGACTTTCAGCACTTTTGGCCACGGAAAACGATTAATCCTCAGCTTGTCTTTATAAACCATGAGACCACTGGAGCAGACACCCAGCATGATATCCACCCCATTCAGATCCTGAGAGACAGACGTAAGCATCTCTCCAGTTATATGCAATATAGGCCATATTCAGAGTCGGAGTTTATTTACACGTCACTATTTAAGTTGCATGAGATGGGTTAAACATGTCCTTCAACTGACTTTCTGTATGCATCATTCAGATTACGCAAATTACCTGGAAGTTGTTCACACAATTCATGCCTATAATTCACTCAGTTGTTTAGGACCGTAACATAAAATACATCTTGAATACAAGATTACCAGCCTATCGGATCACTAGGGACCAGTCGGCCTGCAGTGTCTAGGGTTAGGACCAAGCACGGTGAACCAGCCATCAGAAGATCTCAGAAATACCCCAGATTTGGCCAGCTTAAAGCCCAAACTAAAACACTTCTCTCTTTTCATGTGCCTTTCACATTCAGCGCTTTCAGCCTGCACTTTACACTTCTTCTTAATTATTTATATGTCTACATCTATTCTGTTTTTCATTCTGCTGATACACATATCGACAGTTCTGAGAGTGATCAGCTCCAGTTCTGCTGCAAGTCATGTCCCTGTCATTTATAAGACCCACTACTGTAGTGTCATCTGCAAACGTCAGTTCAATTCATCTTTTATTTGCATTCCACTTTTAAAGATGGACATTGCCACAAAGCAGCTTTACAGAAAGATACAGTGGGATCCAAAAGTCTGAGATCACACTGAAAATCTGGGAAATAAACAGAAGGTTTTAGAATTTTTATTTAAAACAAAGAAAGTTCAATATCTTTAATATAAAATTTAAATGTGGGATATTGACCATGTTCCCTGCTTCGGACAAAAGATCAGATTCTCCTCACGTCTAATCTCGTAAGAGTAATCGTACTCTTGTGATACAACGGTGTATGCGTCAGGATCCCGGACCCGCTGTTTTACGTTTCGGCCACCTCACTGTTCCCCTGTGTTGTTTTCCCTCTGACGGTTTGTCTCATTACTGCCACCTGTGTCCGATTTCCCTGTGTGTATATAAGTTGCCCTGTTCCTTTGTTTCTTTGCTTGGTGTTTAGTTGTGTAGAAGGCCAGCCCTTTGTGTCTCATGTAAGTTTTCTGTTTTCAGCCTGATGTTATTAGTAAAACCTTTTGTGATTTTTGTGACTTTTCTCTTGAGAAGATATTTTTTGTGGCATCACGTCAGAAGAGAATTTTTGCTGTCTTTTTACATTGGATGAATCCTTCGGATTTCCGGACTGAACTTTGTGGATAACCTTTGTTTCTTGTTTTTTTTGCCTTTTTCCTGTGATTGCATTGTTGGATTTGGATTTTTATTAAACTCACTGAACTTTCACCTCGTTTCGAGTTCATCTCCGCACTGTGGCTTTACTGTTTGAGCATCTGACCCTCACACTGCTAACCACAGTTCGAGTCTCAGCCTTGACGATACGAAAAAACATCAAGCATTGAAACAAATATCTAATAGGAGTCTAGTACACTGCCAATACACTGTGGAAAAACAGCTCATTGAAGAGGAAACAGGAAGTGGAGAGAGCTCAGAATTGAAACCATACTCTGTGATGGACTGAGACGTGAATGCCACACAAAGTTTCACCAATAAACCTGAAGAGATGAGAAGTTGAGAGGAGTCTATCACCAGCTTTGGAGGTATTTCCTGTAGCTCCAACCCTAGTCACTGGAGAAGTGGAGCACACTTCCTCTTTTATTAGAGGAGGAGAAAACATATGCCTTTTCCGCACCCACTTTGTATTAAAATAAAGAATTGCTTTTCAGTATAAATAGCTGCATGAGCCTGAGTTTAACTAAGAAATATGTTTCATTTAATTTTATTGATCTCCTTTAAAAGAAGACATCCACTTGAGAAGCAGTGCAGTGAAGATGCCTGGCTCTTTGCTGTGGGATTTGATTCTGCACATAACGTGAGCAAGAAACGACGACATATACAAAGCTGTGAATGCTCTGAATAAGTCATATTAGTGCAGCTCAAGGCAGTAACTTCAGGCAAGTAACTACTGGATGGAATATTCAAAGAAGAAACTGGCAAATAAGAAACCAATTTCAGACATGTGAAATAATTATTAAGAGATAGAAGTGTTCCTCAAGATGATGATGACTGCACTCCAAGCCATTAAAGTGTCTGCCTTGGAAAGCTGTTTCTGAGGATACTACACACGTGTGGAGTTTTTCAAAATAAAGTTGAACTAGAATAGACAATATTTTTAATTCATAACTACTTTTATTGACTAATAATTAATTACTCTGCCTAAAGTTTCAGTGGATTTTTTAGAATAAAAATAGAAGGAAAAATTCTCTTGGACACAGTATCAGGGTGGCTCTGACTGACACTAATTTTTAATTAATGATTAGTTAATTAAATTAATTACATTAAGAATTTAATTAGAAGTTGTATTTTTCCAGAAATGTTAAGTGCAATAAACAGATAATGAGCGTTCGTATTTGATAACTGGTAAAGCATCCTTGATGCCATAGTATCATATTAGTTTTGAACATTGTGATGATGATAAAGTTATCTGTATCTGTATCTGTATCGAAGTCTAGTGTATTGACTCACATTAATCCACACGGTGAAGAAGAGCCAGATCATGTTATGAAATGTTCATCTGCAAGTCACTTAAACAGCATATTTGTTGCCTTTTAAGCCAAACGTCTGAAACTGAACATCTGGCACTCTTAAATTCATGATGTGATGTAAACTGATTGACCTGGTCTAAGTGACGAGAAGAGGCATAGCAGTGTAAAGCTGTTTTATCAGCTCTTTCTTTACCAGCTGTTACACACAAATTAATGTTACAGGATGTGTACACAGAGGGTTTCAAAATGTTGTTTCTTCTGTACATACTGCCTTTATTCTGTGGAATCTTTAATCTAGTTGAGAGGTTAATCCCTGCTGTAGCCAGCGATTCATTTTTAACCTCATTTCCTCCCCAGTTTGATCATCTGCCAATTCCCATCCACCAGCCGGCTCTCATATGACAGCTACCACCCGGAGACAGCGAATGCTATCACGTGCTTAATCCGAGACACACGAAGCCAGCCAAACACATCTCGCTGTGATTGACAGGGAAGAGAGAGAATCTCTATTCTCACAGCACTGTTTATTGTTTATGTTATACAGAAACTCATTTATGCCCTATTTCTATACGATCATGAATATTCATTATTTTGTGACCTATGAGGAATTGTTTTGTTGCTTACACCTCACTATAAAAGAGAAGAAACTCTGTCCTGTTGATCTGAAAGATTATCTGCTGCGTCTCATTTAGAGAAGAGAAGAAATTCTCTGACAGTACCTTAGCCTGGTGCAGATCTACGCCATACATAGAAAGCTTTTTAGCATTCTCCAGGAACATCATGTCAGCTTGAGCAGGACTCATGGATCTAGAGTTGAACCCAGGACAAAATTACTAAATACACATTAATAAATGCCCGTAGTACAGCTATCAGTAGATAATACTTCAGCTTGGGCAGTTCAAGGAGACTGTAAAAGAATAAGAGAAGGGAATGTATTTCTTTAAAATAATTATTATATCAGTACAGTTATCTGGTATTGATCCGATACTGTGGTCATACTCATACTCATCTTTTGCTCTGATAGCAGCATTCCTCTGATGCAACACTAGCTTACGAATGAACAGTAAGAGGCTACCTGTATGTGCGATGGAGCTCCATGACTTTGTCCTCTAGTTCCTTTGTCTGGTTTGGGATGAGTCTGAGCTCCTTGGCGTAGTCTGTGCCGTGGACCTCGGGGTCATACTCCCCCAGTTCAGACTGCAGTGCATAAGAGCCCAGCAGGGTTAGAGTGACAAACGAGCAGGGCAAACGGCCGCTCATGATGTCTTTGCGCAGCTGAAGACACACGTAGTACCTGTAGCCCAGAGGAATGATATAAATGCTATCGTACGTTAAACAATCTAAGGCTAATCGGTGCCATATACAGTAGAAATGTATAACATTACAATAGTACACACATAGAAAATCAGAAATAACACAGTGGGGGGGGGGAGAGAGAGAGAGAGAGAGAGAGAGAGAGAGAGAGAGAGAGATTTACCTGGTGATGTCCTCAGATAACTGGGCTGGATCAGGTGGGTAAAACTTCACACTGAATGTAAAGTCATAGCTGATCCCTAAATATAATAAATAATAAAATAATTTAAATGTCTACTTGAAAGTGATTAGCATATAACTGATGAGTAACGCTTAAATTTCTCACCTCGCACTTGTCTCCGAATCTCCTTTGTGAAGTCAAGCCATGTCTAGTGGTGAGAGAAAGGTACAGTTAGAGAGAGAAAAAGATACGGTTAGAGGGAGAGAAAGGTACAGTTAGAGGGAGAGAGAGAGGTACAGTTAGAGGGAGAGAAAGGTACAGTTAGAGAGGGAGAGAGAGAGGTACAGTTAGAGAGGGAGAGAGAGAGGTACAGTTAGAGGGAGAGAAAGGTACAATTAGAGGGAGAGAAAGGTACAGTTAGAGAGGGAGAGAAAGGTACAGTTAGAGAGGGAGAGAGAGAGAGAGAGAGGTACAGTTAGAGGGAGAGAAAGGTACAGTTAGAGGGAGAGAAAGGTACAGTTAGAGGGAGAGAAAGGTACAGTTAGAGAGGGAGAGAGAGAGGTACAGTTAGAGAGGGAGAGAGAGAGGTACAGTTAGAGAGGGAGAGAGAGAGGTACAGTTAGAGGGAGAGAGAGAGGTACAGTTAGAGAGAGAGAGAAAGGTACAGTTAGAGAGGGAGAGAGAGAGGTACAGTTAGAGGGAGAGAGAGAGGTACAGTTAGAGGGAGAGAGAAAGGTACAGTTAGAGGGAGAGAGAGAGGTACAGTTAGAGGGAGAGAGAGAGGTACAGTTAGAGGGAGAGAGAGAGGTACAGTTAGAGGGAGAGAGAGAGGTACAGTTAGAGGGAGAGAAAGGTACAGTTAGAGGGAGAGAGAGAGGTACAGTTAGAGAGAGAGAGAGAGGTACAGTTAGAGGGAGGGAGAGAGGTACAGTTAGAGGGAGAGAAAGGTACAGTTAGAGGGAGAGAGAGAGGTACAGTTAGAGGGAGAGAGAGAGGTACAGTTAGAGGGAGAGAGAGAGGTACAGTTAGAGAGGGAGAGAGAGAGGTACAGTTAGAGAGAGAGAGAAAGGTACAGTTAGAGGGAGAGAGAGAGGTACAGTTAGAGAGGGAGAGAGAGAGGTACAGTTAGAGAGAGAGAGAAAGGTACAGTTAGAGGGAGAGAGAGAGGTACAGTTAGAGGGAGAGAAAGGTACAGTTAGAGGGAGAGAGAGAGGTACAGTTAGAGGGAGGGAGAGAGGTACAGTTAGAGGGAGAGAAAGGTACAGTTAGAGGGAGAGAGAGAGGTACAGTTAGAGGGAGAGAAAGGTACAGTTAGAGGGAGAGAGAGAGGTACAGTTAGAGAGAGAGAGAAAGGTACAGTTAGAGGGAGAGAGAGAGGTACAGTTAGAGGGAGAGAAAGGTACAGTTAGAGGGAGAGAGAGAGGTACAGTTAGAGAGGGAGAGAGAGAGGTACAGTTAGAGGGAGAGAGAGAGGTACAGTTAGAGGGAGAGAGAGAGGTACAGTTAGAGGGAGAGAAAGGTACAGTTAGAGGGAGGGAGAGAGGTACAGTTAGAGGGAGAGAAAGGTACAGTTAGAGGGAGAGAGAGAGGTACAGTTAGAGGGAGAGAGAGAGGTACAGTTAGAGAGGGAGAGAGAGAGGTACAGTTAGAGAGGGAGAGAGAGAGGTACAGTTAGAGAGGGAGAGAGAGAGGTACAGTTAGAGAGGGAGAGAGAGAGGTACAGTTAGAGGGAGAGAGAGAGGTACAGTTAGAGAGGGAGAGAGAGAGGTACAGTTAGAGAGAGAGAGAAAGGTACAGTTAGAGAGGGAGAGAGAGAGGTACAGTTAGAGAGGGAGAGAGAGAGGTACAGTTAGAGGGAGAGAGAGAGGTACAGTTAGAGAGGGAGAGAGAGAGGTACAGTTAGAGGGAGAGAGAGAGGTACAGTTAGAGGGAGAGAGAGAGAGGTACAGTTAGAGAGGGAGAGAGAGAGGTACAGTTAGAGAGGGAGAGAGAGAGGTACATTTAGAGAGGGAGAGAGAGAGGTACAGTTAGAGAGGGAGAGAGAGAAAGGTACAGTTAGAGAGGGAGAGAGAGAGGTACAGTTAGAGAGGGAGAGAGAGAGGTACAGTTAGAGAGGGAGAGAGAGAGAGAGAGGTACATTTAGAGAGGGAGAGAGAGAGGTACAGTTAGAGAGAGAGAGAAAGGTACAGTTAGAGAGGGAGAGAGAGAGGTACAGTTAGAGAGGGAGAGAGAGAGGTACAGTTAGAGGGAGAGAGAGAGGTACAGTTAGAGAGGGAGAGAGAGAGGTACAGTTAGAGGGAGAGAGAGAGGTACAGTTAGAGAGGGAGAGAGAGAGGTACAGTTAGAGAGGGAGAGAGAGAGGTACATTTAGAGAGGGAGAGAGAGAGGTACAGTTAGAGAGGGAGAGAGAGAAAGGTACAGTTAGAGAGGGAGAGAGAGAGGTACAGTTAGAGAGGGAGAGAGAGAGGTACAGTTAGAGAGGGAGAGAGAGAGAGAGAGGTACATTTAGAGAGGGAGAGAGAGAGGTACAGTTAGAGAGGGAGAGAGAGAGGTACAGTTAGAGAGGGAGAGAGAGAGGTACAGTTAGAGAGGGAGAGGGAGAGAGAGAGGTACAGTTAGAGGGAGAGAGAGAGGTACAGTTAGAGAGGGAGAGAGAGAGGTACAGTTAGAGAGGGAGAGAGAGAGAGAGGTACATTTAGAGAGGGAGAGAGAGAGGTACAGTTAGAGAGGGAGAGAGAGAGGTACAGTTAGAGAGGGAGAGAGAGAGAGAGAGGTACAGTTAGAGAGGGAGAGAGAGAGAGAGAGGTACATTTAGAGAGGGAGAGAGAGAGGTACAGTTAGAGAGGGAGAGAGAGGTACACTTAGAAACAGAAAGGTACAGTTAGAGAGAGAGAAAGAGTGCACCTGAGCATAATATCTTCACTCACAGAAGTGTAGGCAAAGTAACAGAGGAAGTAATGGAAATCCAATGATCTCTCACAGTATCTTTTATTTCATTAAAGTCCAGTTAATGTATGAATGAATGAACCAAATTCACCTTAATGGCTGATGTCTCCCACACAGCAAGGCCATAATAGTCCTTCTCCAACAGATTCAGGTGGTCGCATACTTTAGCAAACAGCTCCTGGCCTTTGGCGTGTTTCTGCACACAAACGCATCATACGCTTTATCTTCATTCTCAACGATGTGCAAATGTGGCAGTGTTCACATTAATATTTGGTGTGTGTGTGTGTGTGTGTGTGTGTGTGAGAGAGAGACTTACATCCAGTTCACACTCAAACAGTGTGTCATCCAGCAGTGTGACTTTGCAGTGCATGATCCTGGGTCTGCGCTGACCTTTAAGGGCCTTCACTTCTTCCTCAGCAGTCTTCTCCTTTCTCCCTCGTTCTCCGTCTCCCTCTATTTTCCCTGCTCCTGCTGCCTCTGTCTCCTCTTCCCCAGGCTTGGGCTGCTCCTCTACCTCTTTTTCTTCTTTTTCTGTTTCATTCTCCTTCTCTTTCTTTCCTTCTTCTTTCTTTATCTTGTCCTTGTTCCTCTTCTCTTTCTTTTCTTTTTTCTCTGCACTTTTTGTTTTCTCTAATTTCTTTTTCTTGTCTCTGTTTTTATTCATCTCATCTTTCTTTTGTTTCTTTTCCCGCTTCTCCACCTTCAATTCATCACTCTCTATGGTGTCTTTTTGGTCCACTCTGACCTGTTGGACCAAAAAAAGACAATGTCCCAAATGACGTTTCACCTTTTGCTAATTATATTTCTGTCTTAAACAAGGAAAGGTCTTTAAAAAATTACAAAGTGTCTCAAAAAGCTTGAAAACTCGGAAGAGAGATTTCATTGAAATTCCTAAAACAGAAAACAATGTCCTTCTGGTTAATTAGCTTAATCTCACCTTTAAAATAGCAGAGAAATCAGACCTTTAATTAAAGTAGAAGTATTCTAAAATATATATATATTTTATATTATATTAGTTTAGATTAGGTTATAAATGTTATGTATAAACTTATTCACTGGGTCTTAGGTCAGGGGATGGCCATGAAACAACTACTGTGTATATTTACTGTATATACTGTATAAACAGATTTTCCCATTAATCTAAAAACCTTATATTAATTAATATAGTTTGGTTCAAGGTACCAACTTCATATTTTGTGCATTTTCCTAAATAAAACTGTATGTATGTATGTAATGTTCTTTCAAGTGGTATAATTATTTTTATGGTAGTTCATGTCATACATTTACAATATGCATTTGATATATAGGCACGAAATTATTAAAAAATTTTAACACCACATAAATCAGAAATTTTGAGTTCTTTCAAACATACACCTAGTTTCCAAAAAGAAAAAGAACTATAACGTGAGTAATAGATATGAAAATGTGAAAGATCTGGATATATAGATGACCAAAGCATGTAAATTGGCAAATATGCAACAGTGGACCTTCTGTTTTAGATTAGCTTTTTTTTTTTTTTTTTTTTTTTACCAGATCAAGCTTTAGATTCTGTTTTAGAAGTTAAAGACATCTTATGCTTAAAATTTCACGCATCTAGCACGAATAGTTCAAAAGTAATGACTTATGGAACTTTGTACCTTTTTGTGCCGCGCTCATTTTTACAGTGAAATTAGGGCCACGCCCCCTTTTTAAAGCCTCTCAGAAACTGATTTAGATACAAGCCTGTACTTCTCTCTCGTCCTCACCTGGTTCTCAGAACTGCTAATGGAGTGCAGGTCTAGTGCTGCTTCCCCCTCATTGCGTAGCTCAGGTTCAGGGTCTGCGATGGGAGCTTTGGGATCTGGGTGACTCTCTTTCTCTTGGCCTCTTTCCACCTTGACCCCCTCGTCCTCTGAGCACTGTGAGCGGCGTTTCAGCAAAGAGGTGAAGAGGCGTGAGAGGCCCCGGCCACCCGAGGCGTGCTGTCGTGGTTTCGGCTGCTGTCCCTCCTCTGAGCCTCCAGGAGTCAGCGGTGAGCCAGAGGGTCCATCCTGAAGGGGCTCAATAGGGTCAGGCTCTTGCACTCCAGCCTCTCCATCTTCCTGTTGCTGCTCACAGACCTGCTTCTTCTGTCCACTGTTTGCTTTGTCTGTCGTCATGGTAACCACTGAGAACAGACGAGAAGCAAACAAGACCATTATAGTGAGATAGCGAGAATCTAAACAGCATTGTGCTGACAACATGGCCACGCTGTCATGGCAGTGTAAAGCTATGTTTGTAGGACTGGTCGATTCCATTTTGTGGCAGCTACTGTAGTTTTTAAATTTCCCTGTAATTAGCTAATGTAGTGGTTTAGCATAATATTGTAGTTAACGTACACAGACAGAAAAAAATGAATTTTACCACAAAAACTCTTGCACATGTCAGTGGACAGGATGGCTCCATGCTACCATGTAGTGGCTGAAGCAACCAGTTTACTTTATACAGCAGTTACGACATTAACATGAGCACATTTCCAGTCTGTAGTCTGGTCCATGTCCACATTATTTTACACATAATAATAAAAAAAACTATCTACAGCTGGGATTTGCTGTTGATTGACTGACGTATTTTTAGCCATTCAGAGCAACACTAGCCAAATTGTTAGCTCTGTATGTATGCGGAAGAGGGCAAATAGAGCTTTCCTTTCAAGTGCTCCTTCTCTGTCCATTCATCTTTAAACATTCTGTTTTGCTGTCAACTTTTTTTTAATTTCTTTTTTTTTCAAAAACTTAGCTTTCTGACCTAATGTCTCTAGCCCTGTAGCTAGTCTGTTTCAATGAACTACCTTCCGCTAAATAATTTGTATAAATGCATGTGATAAACTGAAAGAGAGGATCTGCTTCAGAGGCTGCACTAGTTTATGTTTAGAAAAGTGGGGTCAGTTTTAAGATTATGGCAATGTAGTTCAATTCAATTCAGTTTTATCCATATAGCATAATAAGTCAGATTTGATTTCATATTAATGAGCTCAAAACATTCTCCATTTACCATAACAGAAGGTGACTGTACTTGTGCAAGTTCAGATGAGAGCCTGTAAGACGGGGGGAAGGGGGCGGGGCATCCAGGTGGTGTCAATTAATATCGAAGAGTACAAAACCCCATTTCAGTCATCCATTCGCTCCAGTTCTTACCAAATTACTAGGAAGATAAAGACTGGTCTTTTGGCATATGGTTGACTTGTACTAGCGTACTCTGATCAATTGCAGAACTTCTATGCAAAATGTAAAAAAAAGGCTGACAAAGGTCTAGTAATGTAATATAATCAGAGTAAATGTCACTGGGTACCGTGGAAGCGTAATATTGTGTAGAGATGATCAAATTATTATCACACAAGCCTAAACCAGACTCAAAAGGGACCCCATCCTCTTCTGGGTAATGCCTGATAGAAGGATTATAAACCATTACACTATACAGCTGTAGAAGACAAACAGTACAGGGTGTATTTACAGGATGTTCAGTATGACCAAGTTATAAATAAAACTTCAAACAAAGCAAAGAAATACAATCCCCTCCAAAAGTACTGGAACAGCAAGGCTAATTCGTTTTTTCTGCTATACACTGAAGACGTTTGGGTTTGAGATCCAAGGATAAATATGGGACGATAAATCAGAATTTCAGCTTTCAGTTCCTGATATTTACATCCAGATGTGTTAAACAACTTAGAACATGGCACCTTTTGTTTGAGCCCAATCATTTTTCAAGTGATCAAACATATTGCAACATGTGACTGACAGGTGTTTCTTATTGCTCAGGTGTGTTAGATTCATTGGCATCTCACTCTCACGCGCGCGGCATCTCACTCTCACGCGCGCGGCATCTCACTCTCACGCGCGCGGCATCTCACTCTCACGCGCACACACACCGCAGCTCTCTCCAGTGGTCGTCATTTTTGCAAATGAAATTACAAATTAGTGTTTATGAAGAAGGAAGATGCAGTGTGTGTGAGAGTGATATGGTGTGTGTGAGAGAGAGATGCGATGTGTGTGAGAGAGAGATGCGCTGTGTGAGAGAGAGATGCGGTGTGTGTGAGAGATGCGGTGTGTGTGAGAGATGCGGTGTGTGTGAGAGATGCGCTGTGTGTGTGAGAGAGATGCGCTGTGTGTGTGAGAGAGATGCGCTGTGTGTGTGAGAGAGATGCGCTGTGTGTGTGAGAGAGATGCGCTGTGTGTGAGAGAGAGATGCGCTGTGTGTGTGAGAGAGATGCGCTGTGTGTGAGAGATGCGGTGTGTGTGAGAAATGCGGTGTGTGTGAGAGATGCGCTGTGTGTGTGAGAGAGATGCGCTGTGTGTGTGAGAGAGATGCGCTGTGTGTGTGAGAGAGATGCGCTGTGTGTGAGAGAGAGATGCGCTGTGTGTGAGAGAGAGATGCGCTGTGTGTGAGAGAGAGATGCGCTGTGTGTGAGAGAGAGATGCGCTGTGTGTGAGAGAGAGATGCGCTGTGTGTGAGAGAGAGATGCGCTGTGTGAGAGAGAGATGCGGTGTGTGTGAGAGATGCGGTGTGTGTGAGAGATGCGGTGTGTGAGAGAGATGCGGTGTGTGTGAGAGAGAGATGCGCTGTGTGAGAGAGAGATGCGCTGTGTGTGAGAGAGAGATGCGCTGTGTGTGAGAGAGAGATGCGCTGTGTGTGAGAGAGAGATGCGATGTGTGAGAGATGCGCTGTGTGTGAGAGAGAGATGCGCTGTGTGTGAGAGAGAGATGCGGTGTGTGAGAGAGAGATGCGCTGTGTGTGAGAGAGAGATGCCATGTGTGTGAGAGAGAGATGCGCTGTGTGTGAGAGAGAGATGCGCTGTGTGTGAGAGAGAGATGCCATGTGTGTGAGAGAGAGATGCGGTGTGTGTGAGAGAGAGATGCGGTGTGTGTGAGAGAGAGATGCGCTGTGTGTGAGAGAGAGATGCCATGTGTGTGAGAGAGAGATGCCATGTGTGTGAGAGAGAGATGCGCTGTGTGTGAGAGAGAGATGCGCTGTGTGAGAGAGAGATGCGCTGTGTGTGAGAGAGAGATGCGCTGTGTGTGAGAGAGATGCGCTGTGTGTGAGAGAGAGATGCGCTGTGTGTGTGAGAGATGCGATGTGTGTGAGAGAGAGATGCGCTGTGTGTGAGAGAGAGATGCGCTGTGTGTGAGAGAGAGATGTGCTGTGTGTGAGAGAGAGATGCGCTGTGTGTGAGAGAGAGATGCGCTGTGTGTGAGAGAGAGATGCGCTGTGTGTGAGAGATGCGCTGTGTGAGAGAGAGATGCGCTGTGTGAGAGAGAGATGCGCTGTGTGTGAGAGAGAGATGCGGTGTGTGAGAGAGAGAGAGATGCGCTGTGTGTGAGAGAGAGATGCGCTGTGTGTGAGAGAGAGATGCGCTGTGTGTGAGACAGAGAGATGCGCTGTGTGTGAGACAGAGAGATGCGCTGTGTGTGAGAGAGAGAGAGATGCGCTGTGTGTGAGAGAGAGATGCGCTGTGTGTGAGAGAGAGATGCGCTGTGTGTGAGAGAGAGATGCGCTGTGTGTGAGACAGAGATGCGCTGTGTGTGAGAGAGAGATGCGCTGTGTGTGAGAGAGAGATGCGCTGTGTGTGAGACAGAGAGATGCGCTGTGTGTGAGAGAGAGATGCGCTGTGTGTGAGAGAGAGATGCGCTGTGTGAGAGAGAGATGCGCTGTGTGTGAGACAGAGAGATGCGCTGTGTGTGAGAGAGAGATGCGCTGTGTGTGAGAGAGAGATGCGCTGTGTGAGAGAGAGATGCGGTGTGTGTGAGAGAGATGCGGTGTGTGAGAGAGAGATGCGCTGTGTGTGAGACAGAGAGATGCGCTGTGTGTGAGAGAGAGATGCTCTGTGTGTGAGAGAGAGATGCGCTGTGTGTGAGACAGAGAGATGCGCTGTGTGTGAGAGATGCGGTGTGTGAGAGAGAGATGCGGTGTGTGTGAGAGAGATGCGGTGTGTGAGAGAGAGATGCGGTGTGTGAGAGAGATGCGCTGTGTCAGAGAGAGATGCGCTGTGTCAGAGAGAGATGCGCTGTGTGTGAGAGAGAGATGCGCTGTGAGAGAGAGATGCGGTGTGTGAGATGCAATGTGTGAGAGCGATGTGTTGTGTGTGTGTGAGAGAGATGCGGTGTGTGAGAGAGAGATGCGCTGTGTGTGAGAGAGAGATGCGCTGTGTGTGAGAGAGAGAGAGATGCGCGGTGTGTGAGAGAGAGATGCGCTTTGTGAGAGAGAGATGCGCTGTGTGAGAGAGAGATGCGCTGTGTGTGAGAGAGATGCGATGTGTGTGAGAGAGAGATGCCATGTGTGTGAGAGAGAGATGCGCTGTGTGTGAGAGAGATGCGATGTGTGAGATGCGCTGTGTGAGAGAGAGATGCGCTGTGTGTGAGAGAGATGCGGTGTGTGAGATGCGCTGTGTGTGAGAGCGATGTGTTGTGTGTGTGTGTGAGAGATGCGGTGTGTGAGAGAGAGATGCACTGTGTGTGAGAGAGAGAGAAAGAGATGCAGTGTGTGTGTGTGTGCGTGTGTGTGTGTGTGTGAGAGAGAGATGCGGGGTGTGTGGGTGCGTGTGTGTGTGTGTGAGAGAGAGATGCGGGGTGTGTGTGTGTGTGTGAGAGAGAGATGCGGGGTGTGTGTGTGTGTGTGTGTGTGTGTGTGAGAGAGAGAGATGCGGGGTGTGTGTGTGTGTGTGTGTGTGTGTGTGAGAGAGAGAGATGCGGGGTGTGTGTGTGTGTGTGTGTGTGTGTGTGAGAGAGAGAGATGCGGGGTGTGTGTGTGTGTGAGAGAGAGAGATGCGGGGTGTGTGTGTGTGTGTGTGTGTGTGTGTGAGAGAGAGATGCGGGTTGTGTGTGTGTGAGAGAGAGATGCAGGGTGTGTGTGTGTGTGAGAGAGATGCGGGGTGTGTGTGTGTGTGTGTGAGAGATGCGGGGTGTGTGTGTGTGTGAGAGAGAGATGCGGGGTGTTTGTGTGTGTGTGTGTGTGTGAGAGAGAGATGCGGGGTGTGTGTGTGTGTGTGTGTGTGTGAGAGATGCGGGGTGTGTGTGTGGGTGTGTGTGTGTGTGAGAGAGAGAGATGCGGGGTGTGTGTGTGTGAGAGAGAGATGCGGTGTGTGTGTGTGTGTGTGTGAGAGAGAGATGCGGTGTGTGGGTGTGTGTGTGTGTGAGAGAGAGATGCGGGGTGTGTGTGTGAGAGAGAGATGCGGTGTGTGTGTGTGTGAGAGAGAGATGCGGGGTGTGTGTGTGTGTGTGAGAGAGATGCGGGGTGTGTGTGTGTGTGTGTGAGAGATGCGGGGTGTGTGTGTGTGTGAGAGAGAGATGCGGGGTGTGGGTGTGTGTGTGTGTGAGAGAGAGATGCGGGGTGTGTGTGTGAGAGAGAGATGCGGTGTGTGTGTGTGAGAGAGAGATGCGGGGTGTGTGTGTGTGTGTGTGAGAGAGATGCGGGGTGTGTGTGTGTGTGTGTGAGAGATGCGGGGTGTGTGTGTGAGAGAGAGATGCGGGGTGTGTGTGTGTGTGAGAGAGAGATGCGGGGTGTGTGTGTGTGTGTGT